>NC_041053.1:22202814-22802814 GCF_900634775.1 Gouania willdenowi | reverse complement strand
GCATATTAAAAGTGCTTCATGTGTAAATGGGATCAAATAAATCCTGGTAGCACTTGGGACTATTAATGTGAAACTGAAGGCAGACAGAAATTCTGGGTAGGACAAAAAGAAAACAACCAGGGGACAAACCAAAAGAGGAAAAAGAAGAGTTGAGGTAACCACAGGGAACAATTAAAAAAGCCCTTATTCATTTTTAATGTTGGTTCTGCACCTGTCACTCAGACATTATGCTATTGTAGTTGTAAGGGAAATTAACAACTTAATACAACTGTAAGAGAACAGAGGAGTACAAAAAACCCCAAAAAACAAGTTTAAACTTTCTTTAACCTTTCATAAATTATCCTTTACGTCAGACAGCTTGCCTGCATAGATCACAACCAACTTGGTAAATGTTTCTACTCGTGGTCACAAACGTGATCCTCTGGTCTGACATGGGCAACCAGCAGCCCTCGATTTAATTTTGTGCTGCACCAAAGTAAATGCAAAAAATGACTCTAAAACACAATTACAGAGAAATACACACAAGGACAACAAAAATACATAAAAAGAGTCATAAAAACAAAATGCACAAAGATGACAAAATGTTTTTTTTTCTAAATGCCGACAAATTCTAATAATATGGCCAAAACAATTTTTTTTTCTGGCCCCAACTCCAATAAAAAGTTGTCCATCTCTGTTCTGGGTGAATATATGTTGTTTTAAAGGGCCCATGTTACGCTAAATTGACTGTTCTGTGCTTTAAACAACATAAAGTGCTATTTGTGCTTCATACACATGGCCAAAGTGTTTTTTTTTTTTTATTGATTCCCTGAATCGTTAGTTAGAGGGTGATTTGCTCCTTTCTTACTGCAGGCTGAGCCCAAACACCTCACTCCAATTTGATGACGCGTTCCCACTTTGATGATGAATTTGACGCAGCTCTGAGCTGGAGAAGCCGTGCCTCCAGGAAGCTCTGCCATGATTGACATGTAAACAGACACACCCACAAAGGTGAGCATTTCAGCGTCGTTTGCGTAGTGCTATGTTTGTGTTTTCTAAAGTCTATGTATGTACCAGCGATCGCCCCGCCCCCACGCTCTGTCTATGTTTATAAAACAGCATGAGCTCTGGTACGGAGTGGGTGGGAGGAGGGCGGGCCGTCCTCTGGCCCTATGTCACAATGCGGGGAGGAGGAAGTCAGTGTCCCGTCTATAGACACGCTCACTCATGAATATGCATAAGTAGGCAGCAAATCAGCTTGTTTGTGTAGAGTTGCTCAGAAAGTGACTTTTCAGAGGCTAAAACTCTGGAAAACAGGCACGTTTGAGAAAATAAATCTCAAATACTATGTTTTTGGGGTTCTTAGAACAAATGGAGTTGGGTGAAAAACAGCATTACATGGGACCTTTAAATGAAATCCATTGTAAGCAAACCTGACCTGACTTTACAGCCTCTTAATTCTGTGTGCTCATTATGCCAATTGCAACCAGAAGGCCTTTTTAAAAAAGTTGTGAAATGAAAAGAGCGTTCGTTAAAACAACAAAAGTGTTAATGGCAGGATAAGGACATTTCTATCTATTCAGTGAAATTGTTGCACAAGTTGAACACTCTTCTAACAAAAGCTAACCAGGTACATTTAGTTCTGCATTTGTACTTGCATAGTAATGATAAGGTACTACAGCCATATTTTGCCTGTGCTTAGCATTTTGTTTAGTAAATCTTGAACAGAAACACATCAGAAATATATATAAAAAAAATGAGGATAATGATATAAACAATCTCTAGGGTAGTGGTGAAAGCCACCCAGCTTCTCTCTGTTGTTTTTGAACTGCTGTTGACTGTGGGTTGACCCTTGAACTACTGAGCTGAGAATATGTGAAGTCTCTGGGTGGTTTTATTTCTCCTCTGCAGTAGGTAATTTACAACTGTGTCTGCTGTAAAGCGTCTCGGGCCAGAGCTGGGATTAGACTGTGACCAGCAACAGAGCCCATGGATCACCATAAATCTTTACTGATTGAAGGCAAATTGGAAAACTACACTTTGTGTGTCAGTATACATCATGAGGATAAAGCTTGCACAACACACAATCACACACACAAAAAGTGCAAGGCTGTTCTCTAATTATGCAAGCCTTCTTTTATGCGTTTGTGTGAGTGCAGGTGTTTGTGCAGCAAAAAAAAAAAGAATGCAGCAGAAATTTATGGGCTACATAGTGGCTAACACATTTGCATTATAAATCTCAATTACATAGCATTATTTGTTTACCAGCCCACTCAGATGGAATTCTCATAAGGTGCCCTGTCGAGGAGGGTCATAAATTCTTAATAAACTGCAGTGCAGACCTTTGTACAGCATTGACCTAAATCCTGCAGCTCATCTCTACACTACACTCATTTACTTAAACTTTTATAAGGCTCCATTACCCGCATTAAACAGTATTTCATAAAAACACACAGAGACTGTGTCCACCAGCACCCTTTGAGTAAAGCTCGGTGTGCAATTACAAAATGACATGCCAGTTGCGTGAAGGAGAATGTGGGGTGAGATGCAGTGCTACCAGTCTGGAACCATCTGCCAATGTGTTTTATATCAGAGGCAGACCCTCACAAAGCCCGAGTGATTAATATGCTTTGCCTAGGTTAATGAGCAGTCCCAGCTTTGCCTTTGTTCCTCTGACTCAGTCTGTATGTGTGCATCTGGGTAGTTGCTGCTTCACTTATCTACTTATATAGTGCGTGTGGTCCATCCTAAAGAGTCAAAGCTTTAGCTACATTTGAGCCTGTGGCATCTTCTGTTCCGTTACATATGTGGTTCTAAATTAAAACCTAAAAATGTTTGAATTTTAAAAAAAAAAAAGGAAAAAAATGCTGCCACCTGGCAATTATACTGCTAATTAAAAGGCAAAGTGCTCTTAATGGATTCATCTCTCAGGAGGGACGTATCTCTCTTACCACAAATGCACTACCCCTTATTGGTCTCGCTCCTATCCCCTCATCACCATCCTCCACTTTAACCCACATTAATACCTGGAAGCCCTTCGTGATGTGTTTATGAGCCAGTGTCGCCTGCCCTGCAATTGTTTTGGTCTGTGCCGAGAGCAACAACAAAACAGGGACAGCTGGATGTGTGCAAAGACTAAAGGGGTCTTCACTCTTGGCAAAGACTTGTGGTTCAACAGCCAAAGCTCTTCATTTATTCATACCTCGAGTACTTACAACCTCCAATTCTTCTGTTTTGCGTGCACAAACACACAAAACCACACTCCCACAACACTGATTGCAAAAGACAAAAACGTGCATCCACAATAACGGAAAGACAGCAGTTAGCTAAACTAACAGATCCATACACATGAGGGAGGCAGTGCTGCAGCCTGTGCACACAGATATGCACGCTCACACACCGACACAGCTGCCCATCTGTCATCTTTGGGGAATAACAATATTTGTTTCCAATAAAGTGAATACGCATCTTTAAAAGCAGCAGTGTGTTAAAAAAAAAAAAAACAATCACTCTCCAGGATTCCTGTTTTCTATCCAGATGATTCTACTGCAGTTGAGTCCGTACAGGTAAAACGGTTGGTGACAGACCTCGACAGTGCAATGTAACAAAAGCTAAGGGCCTGTTAAATAAAACATCCAAAGTGTGGACAGGGCTCAAGGAGACCAGCAGCTTCTCGGCGACAGGAGAGACACGAGGCAAGGAACTGAATTTATTTTTTTCCCCAAGTACAGGATAAAATGTTTGAACCTGCTACCTGCGTTGGAAATCACAAGAGGGGGATTTACAGAATACTACAATTTAAAAAAAGACAGGAAAAAAAAACTAATACATCTTGATAGATTCTTGTTCTTTGAGCAGCCTTTAAATAAACAGTCATGGTTACAAACCTATAATAATAAATATAGCAACTCAGGGCTGCCAACAGTAAATACCTTAAAACCCTGAATTTGATGCACACTTCCCTGTACAAAGACGAGTTCTTGGAAACAACTAAAAGAGTGCCAAGGCTATTAGTTCTCAACATCTACAAACCATGCAACATCCTCACTGTAAAAGACCTCAATCTGACAAACACATTACATTACAACACCGAGAAAAAAATCGTCCATGATTTAACAACAAAATGTATGCATACTGCAAACACTAAAGCAATAAGTCTCTGCCTAAGAGATGGCACATGCATGAGTTGGAGGATAAATCATGCACAGTGTCTCCCTAAGGAGCAGCACAGTGCAAGTATTTAAGTGAAATATGAGGCTATAGATAATTGAATGTGTGTTTCCCTATGTCAAGGACCATAGTCTCAGAGGTAACGAATAGATGGTGGGAGATGATTGAACTGGGAGTTGGAGAGAGTGTGATAGAAAAACCAAAGTGCTTGATTGAGAATGGAATTGGTAATGGTTATAGTATTTATTTCAAGGTACATACGTCAGTTAAAGCTAATAATCGATGAAGCAAAATTATTGGGTCGATTTTAGCCATCACCAATTAATGGACACTAGCCAGCCTGGCTGATGAGTCGGTAAGGCTGTAATATGTAACTTTTTGGCTGCATGGAAATTCTATGGCTCCGTGTTGTGCTTTGTGCATTATAACATGCCACTTACAAAATTACAACAGTTAGTTCATTGTTTACAGTTACATTTGACCTATTTTGATTTATATATTTATTTAGAATTTGAAATTTGAGCAACTTTGCTTTTCAATTTTTAACTGATAAATCTTTTATCGGCAAATACATAGAATATCGGCGCTTTAATATCAGTTCTAAGATTGTCTGCTAACTGTTAGAATTAATAGAACTGGAGGTGAAATGTCAAAGCAGGCTAAAAATGTATTTAAAGGCCTTGTTTTATAAGTTATGTCAACAAGTCTTCAGAAATAATACAAATGAACTGGTCAGACAGCCAACCTGTTAATTCACAGTGTTGTCGACAAAAATATGTATATATATATATATATAAAAAGGGGGTTGCCGGACCAAAGAGGATTTACTATTTTTAATTTAAAAAAAAACAAAAACAAGCATAACTGTAGTGTTTTAAGCATGAACATTGCAGCATACAGTAATGCCAGTTCAAGACATACCAGTCATGTGATAACATGAAGGTATAGTTTGAAAATTACAAAATTGTTATGCTCCAGTAGATTGTAGTTCCGATTTCCAACAATAAACAATTTGAAAAATTCTCAAAACATTAACTGTCACGAAAAATTATTTACATTGATTTATTGTGACCAAGCTACGCACTTCAGTGAATTTATAGTTGGAAATGGTTCATCTATTACATTTATAATACCGGTAGGAGAATAAAACATTATTAATTATGATTACTCACTTGTATAGGCATAGAATTTTATTACATAGTAGTTACTGTGACAAACACAAAGACAACATGTTTTCCCACTTATCAAGAACCCTGAGTGAATGTCACCTTACAGCAAAGTATCAATGGTCCGCCTCCTTTTCTTCTTTAAAATCAGTATACAACAAAAACGTTGTTTTTTCACCAAAAATTGTTCCACTGGAAAAAAAATTTCATTACCTAGAATCCCCATATTAGTACCAATGTTTTGATGCATGAATTGTTGCTGGGTTATGAATTCAGATTTACACCTACATAGTCCAAAAATAGACTTTTTTTTAAAAATACCATTTTTCACCAAAAATGATCAGATCGAAAAAATTGTAGCACTAATCTAAAGCCCTGAGTGAATGTCAACTTACAGCAAGAAATTCCTTCTTTAAGTTCAGTCAACATGACTGACCGGAATTTTTTTTTCCCATTACCTGGAATCCCCCCATTAGTACCAATGTTTTGGTGTGAGAATGTTTGGTGGGTATTGCATTAAGAGACCTACACCACTCTACACACACACAGACAGACGGACGACGAACTGATGACAATACCCTTTGGCAGAGGGTAAAAACCATGTTCATGTGCACTCTAAAGCTGGATCCCTGCATGCAGCTAATATAACTGGTGTATATAAATTGTTTGACATGTGAAACAAGTCCAATAAAGATTTTATTGGGGTAGCATGCCCTCATGTTATAAAACAAACTTAAAATGAAAAACTCATGTCAAGATGCTAAAGCTGTTTTTTACAGCCTCTTGTTTAGGCATAGAGTCTCTTTACTTAAAACAAGCCAGGTTAAAGAAAACATCATGCTAATGGGTTTTCTAACCTTGATTTCACAACAAATAATTTATTTTCGTTACTGCCCTTCTCACTGATTTATTAGGCCATGACAATGTCGGTGCACTACACAGGAAACAAAGTAATCATAAAATTGGGTTGATACTACAAAGGTGCAGCTAATAATAAAAACTTAGTTATGTAGATTAATTAAGACTTACATTGTCAGCGATGGTGCGACCCAGCTTGTCCATTCTTGATCCAGCCTCTGCAATCTTCTTGGCAGCGCTGATAACATCAGATGTATTTTTTAGCGGCCCTTTCCCCCTGAGCAGAAAATGTGGAGGGGAAAAAAAAAAATATTTTATCAACGTGGATCTTATGAGGATTAATTAAACTGCTAGAGATTGAAAAAAAATTTGACTCAATGAGCTTTTAGTAAGAAACTGAGTAAAGTTTTAGTATTTCATGCCAACTCATACAAGATGGTCTAAAAATACAGACTAAACCACTCTTCTACATCCAATCTGACAGCACTTTCAAACAGGCTTTATACCAATCTGATCGGCATTATCGGATCGACCGATATTTAGCATTTTATGCAATTAATGTGATCGGCTGTAATGTCTTAATTCGCCTGCCCGATCAATGACGTCATTGTCGTTTATGTAGATGCTCGGTTTGCAGTGTTTTATCCATCTCATTTACACCGAAGGGTTGTTTGCTTTACGTGGCACGGCTTTATTTCACTCACATTTGTGCACAAAGGTTAAAACCTATGAGTGAACGGCAAAAATGTGTCTCGGTTCTCGGTTGCAGCAAAGGAGCTGAGCAGCGGACTTCTTCCCCAGTTTACCGGCTCTGAAAGCAGGGGCTGCGGCAGCTGTTAGTGTATGTGAGTGCGTGCATGCTTTGTTTATTCCCTCACTCATTCATTTGCAGTTAAAGGGCCACACACTCACACACACAGACAACAAATGTTATGTTCTGTTCCTCCATGGAAATTCTTCAACTCACAGTCACAAGGCTGCATTCAGGTCCCGAAATATGGTACCGTTTGATTTTCCATGAATCTGTGTCAGGTAGTACCAAAGGGGCACATACTATAAGAGTAATCTTCTCTTCTGCTTTTTTTCATTCAAAATTTGTTGAATCGGAAGTTTTGTTGCTTAGACTGTCTATTCTTTTTTTTTTTTTTTTTTTTTTTTACTTTTGAATGAAATAAAGACCAAAATGAATAAATAAATAAAATTGGTCGGAACCTCACTGATGGGTGACCGGCCCAAAAATATTGACCGTGTAAAGCCTACTTTCAAAAGTCACAGCACAAATTGAAAAACTATTCCGTCCAATTATTGTTGATGCAATCTATGATTGTTCCATTTTAAAAGTTCCAGAATGTAAGCATTATGAATAGTAGAACAGGTGTACCAAAAGTAGAAAAAAAAATATAGGCATAACAGTCTCTAGTGCTGTATGCTTTCATTTGCAACAGAAATTCCCAGTACGAGCTGATTAAGTACTTTTATATAAGCTGCTTTGAAGGGTTTTTAATCAGAACTCGATGACACAAGCTTGTACCGTTATCGTTAGCTTGAGAAAAAAAAAATACAATTGGATTGCTTCAATTTCATGAAATGATCAGCTTTTTGTTTGCATGGTCATTTCTGTTCCCGGTCGAAACAAAGAAGATGAGTTGAAATAAAGTAAATCAAATATAGAGAGATTACAGTTCAAATTCAAAACAACTGTTCTAGTCATTTGTCCAACATGCATGTGTTCTTAACCTTTGTAGAGCTCAATAAAGCCCATCTTAACACAGGTCAGTCCAGCTCTGACCTGACCCACTACAGAGCTTGTAAGCCATTTGCCATTTTTCTGTTCCCTCAAGTGACTCTGGGACACAGTTGGCAAGAGTCACAATTTGGATTGAAAGCCTCACTCCAGGCAAAAAGAAAGAAAAAAAAGCCATCCAACGCAGAACAGATGGAATTTTGTGTTCTGTAGTCTCGTGCTTTCTTTCCTCTAGTCATCTTTAAACCTTTTCCTTCCTCTGCTCTTCTTGTAAAACATGCTTAGAATCTTTAAGGCCCAGTGTCAATCAGTGTGCCCTTCATTCTTTGGTTATTCCGTTTCAAAACCAAATCAAATTAACAAATAAAAGGTGGGTTATTTTGTTTTACTGACTTAAAACCAAAGCAGAAATTCAAAAAAATCAAAAGCCAGACAAGCAGTGTTTTTCTGTTTTAAATGAAATCTTCTGTTTGTGATATTTGGATATTTAGGGGAAACAAGGAAGAAAGCTTTGTGTTTTAAGCTCACCACACAGAGTGGACCCACAGACTCTGCTGAGTTTGATAAAATGATCTTACCGATGGCACAGAGGCGTAATTTGTGTGTCGATGATGTTTTCGTTAAAGAGCTGTTGATGTTGGAAGTCTGAATCTGTGAATATCTGTCAACTAGGGCTGGGCAATTTTGCCTTAAAAAAATCTCCAATATTTTAAAGAAAAGTTCGAGTTTCGATTCTTGATTTTTTTAAATTTTTCCAATGCACTTCAAAATGACAGCAGACAGATATATTGTCAAAAGTGCAACTTTATTGTTGTGATTGTCCTCAAGCGGTAAAATGCATAAAAAAATCCCAAAATAAAAAATTAATGAGGCTCTGTCATTCAACAATTTCAAGCTTTAACCAAGGTTTAAGCAAAAGTGCAACAGCAACTTCACAGTAGCTTCAATTTTCTGATTAAGAAATCAGATAACTACATATTCTCTAACATATAACATTACACTTAAAAAAATAAATAAATAAACTCTTCTCTGAGCATCTCAGCATAGTGCGAATAAAAAATGTAACATGCCTGTGGCACACACATAGCCTACTCAAAGAGTAAACAAATGTAAACAAAGAGGGGGCTGGCTCACATCAGAATGCGAAAAAAGTCAGGAAAAACTATGGTGGGAAAAATAAATAAATATATTTTTTTAAAAACTGGAATTTGCTAAATAAAAATCATTTTTATCTAATCAATTTTTTGCCCAGCCCTACTGCCAACTTCACTGAACTCGTGTTACAGTCCAAATAGTATCCAGATAAACAGCTGACTGACTATCGACTGTGAGGCTGTTGCAAGGAACAGATGATAGAACTTCTACGTTTTGACCCTTTTGCTAAAACAATTACAGCTTTTTTGAGAGCAGTAAAAATATTTATTTTGAGCGTTATAATACTGCTAGTCACTAACGGCAGCTGTCAACACAGACAAAAATTAAACAAGAAATGAGGAGCACTAGTAGATTCATTACACCACCTCTGGTTCCTTGAATCGCATATCATGTGCATGTTTTATATAAATATTTTTTTTATTCTTATGCATGCATTAATAATGTTTCGATTCACCAGTTCATCAGTAATGTTACTTATTGCTCCTTTAGAAGTAAAAGTCCACCCTCATCTGTGGGTCCCCTCTGTGTGGTGAGATTAAAACATGACGCTCTCAGTTTCCCCACAAATGTCAAAATATCACACAAACAGAAGATTTAATTTTAAAACAGAAAAAGTGATTGTTTTAGTATTTCTGATTTGGTTTTAAGTGAGTAAAACAAAAAACCACAGAAATGGAATAACCAAAAAAAAAGGGTACACAGATTAGTGTCAAAACACAGACTAGATTTTCGTAGTTGCCCTCGGAAATACAGTAATCTTTCCTGTTCACACATTGTGATATGGTTTCTCTGCCACACATGCCTTGCTCATGAGAAACCCCATGCAACCATTATTGATGCGGGAGTCCACCCTCTGCAGATTTGTCAGGAGAGAGGTCCACATCTATTACCCCATACAACATTAACCTTGCTAGGGCTTTGTGCCAGCTCAAGGTTGTGGGGGCAATAATTTGGGAGTGGGCTGAGCAAGTCAGCAAATGACCTTCTGTGAGCGGCTGCAGAATGCACGAGTACCAACACAAGGGAGATAAATAATCTGCCTGACAATGTGTTCTCAGACAGTCAGACAATTGGAGTGCGAAGCATAGACTCCAATATCGTGACTTTTCTTCTCATCAACTCTTTCTGAACTATGGTGAGAGGCAAACACTAAAAGTGATTAGGCCCTGCCATTTACACAATTTAAATCTCTTGACATCCCTCAAGAAATATTTGAAAGTTAAAAAATCTTTCACAGTTACCTCAGAACCAGTATTGAACAGTGGTCTCCATTAAGCAGCAAAGCAGATTTCCTTTCATCTCCTCTACTGTACATCCACCTCCAGTTCAAACAACACTGTCAAATGCCTGAGAAACTGCCTGTATGCAATCATAAAGATGATGCTACAAACCAACTCTGTCATTATACAAGCATGAAGCTTTCATCCAATAAACATTAGATTGCTAAAGTCAAATGAAAGCAGCACCATTTCCGTTTATTAAATATGCTTCTACTGCCACTGTAATAGAGGGCTGTTTTTTTTTTTTTTCTTCTCGTTGGTGATTTGAATGAAGAAGAAGCAAATAAAATACCAAATTAATTATGTGCAACCACAGTCAAATGAGGAGCCTCGATAATATTTGGCTTTAGTTCAGATTTTACTAGACTTTGGTAAGTGACTTAAAGGTATAGTTTAAAATTCAGTTCAGACCACTTTTTGTTTACACTGGGTGAAATGGTTCTTCCATGTTCAGACTCGTCAAAATGTACTCTGAAGAAAACAAAAAACAAAAATCACTCCTATCCTTATTGTGTCTGAGCATTGGGATGTTTTGACCTGTAAAATTATCTATACATATTTCACCATTCAGACTTTACTGCGCTACACAATAGTAGCTCTCGTCTTTCTTTGTCCTGTCCTCACTAACTCCTTCACTCAGGTGTAACATCCTTAATATAGTCTAGCTTATCATTTCTTAGGGAGGGCTGGAAACGGACACAGAGACAGACGGACACAGAGACAGACGGACACAGAGACACACACAGACACACTATCTTTAGATTACTGTGCTATAAGAAGACTAAATATGAGAAAATTGTAAACCTTAGTAATTAATTATTCGTATTGTGCATTATGTTGTTAGATTTTGATGGTAATGTGCTTAGGTGTGGGTGATGCTTTTTTTTCCACATTATGTTCCAAGACCATGGTGATGTAGACTTCAAATATTCATTTCATTTCCCAAGAAACAAGCCAAAAAAAGCACACAAAGCTATTACTTATCATTGGGTGACTATTTTGAAGTGTTATTTACTGCAATGAGCGAGTTGCTTGTACACATCTACCATTTGCTTTCAACATTATGCCAACAAATCTTAAGGCCGAGTTTAAAATTGAACATCAGTTAAGCTTTGCCGGGGTACACTGTCTGTTTACAATTTTCTACAGCACTGTAGCTTTATTCATGTGGCAGGAGAGAAGGAAATGTGATGCACTGCTTATGGCTGTGTATATTAAGATTAAATAGGAAAATCCCTCTGAAGAAAAAACAGAGCAGTTAGAGCATGAACTGTTGGTTTCATACCACAAACATGAGTAAATGTTAATAACTAAATACATATATAAATATCAACATTTGTTTGATATTAGACATTCAACAGATTTGTCTAAAAATGCTCAATTTCTGACCAAGGTTGTTTGAATGTTTTTAAAGCTCTTTGGTGGTTGGTTTGGCAGTGGGATTAGACATTTCAAAAAATATTTTAACCACTTTAGTCAGAAATATGAAAGCTTACAGATTTTTTTGATAAGGGAGAAATAATATTACAATTATCAAAATGAGTTTTACTTTAATTAACACCACACTATAATGAATATGTAAAATCACATGAACACTCCTCATTGGTCTTTATTTGCTCTCAACAAGGTAAAGTAACCAAATAGTGCAAGAAAAATGTTAATAATCCCATTTGGAATTTATCAAAAATTGCATCTGCTGTGTAAACACTCAATAAATGCAATAAATATATACAATATCATAATTAAATAATATCAGAATATAAATATAATATGAATTATATATATAAAATTATAGTTACATTTCAGAAATATATAATCTTGTTTGTATACAAACAATGAAACTACTACAGCCCTAAAGGCATCCTCGTCTGGTTAGTGAACTTTGTGTGTGAATGAAGCTGTTAATACACACTCACCTGGTGAAGTCAGTCATCTCCATCATGATCATACACATCTGCTTAGCCAACACAATGATGTCATTGCCACTGTCGTCCCACTTAGACACCTCAGCATCCAGCTTGCTCTTCTCCTCCTGGAAGCTAGCCACTTGTTCTGCAATCTTTGCCTTCTGCTCCTGGGGCAACTGGGCCATGATTGCCTGGAGAGGGAATCATAAATCATTACCAACATGTTCAACTACTAAAAACTTATTAGTGAAAGATTGGTGCACCGCACCCCGGAAAGCAGTCCGTAATTTAAATACAATTATCATTAACAAAATTAATTATTCAAAAAGGACAACTACAAAAGAAAAAAAGTGAAATACGTTCAGTCAAATAATGTCCTTTGAATACAAAATAAATAAAGCTACCAGTTGGTGTTAGAAGTCAGAATGGACAATACACTGATTGATCAGAGTGATAATTCTAAACTGTCCTCAACACAGCAGTGTTTGCCATCGTGCGTAGAAGTGTTTTACACGTTTCTATACATCCTCTGAGGCTGCAGAGTAAAAGTGCAGCTTCCAAACAGGCAATCAGACATTCAGTGAATGAGTCTGTCAGGTTGAAGTAGGCAGACACTTAAGAGCAGGAAATCGAATATCATCACACAAGTGTTCATTCCATTACTGGTAAATAAGACTGTCTCTCTAGAGCCACACACGCCTGAATAGAGCTGTTTGGGCCATGTGGAGATGAAAAGACCCTACCTAAAAACAAGTCAGATAATCTTCGTAGATCAAAACAAATCACTTGGAAAATTATTAATGTACCGCCCCGCCTTGAGAGAGTTCCAAGATTACCCTTTAACAGTACTCCTATTAGAGTCAAAATTATAATTTAATTGAGTGTAAAATGCACTGAAGTGGTTTAAGGTACAACCACTAACGCACAAGGACACACACATTCCTAAATAATATAGCAAGATAAGACTATTGACTCAAGGAGATAAACTCACAGAAGCAATTTAAGAGCATGAAAACCAGACTTTCTTCTTTTTTCAATTTACATGAAGCACTGTGCATTATCGACTGAGCCTTTTCTGTCTGCCCCTCAAAATTAAACAGAATTTATCACTTCTCTTACTGGTCCAGATGAGTACAAGATAAGACTAAGCAACACCGACTACTGAAATCCTCAAAATGATCTACAAGCTTGAAAAACACTTAGTTTACATGTTCTTTTGGTCCAATAAAACTGATGGGACGCAACTGAGAACAAACACTTGCACATCCTGACACTAAAGCCTCTGTTTAGAATGAATATATAAAAGCCAGAAGCAGATTATATGTCCATGCTAAACATTTACTTGTACAAGCCAAGCAATGACTTTATCTTTGTCAAACATGGCACTTGCTGAATGGCAATTCTTCAGTTTTCTATTTCACACAACAATGCTACATGTTGATGTGTAACCATCTTCAAAAGGATGTAATTTCTTTCAAAACTGTGGTGAATTTACAACCTGCACGTGTATACTTGATAGGGTATACTTATTCCCACATGAAAAAGGCCTGAGCTGAGTCTCTGACATGTTAAATAATCAGAGGCACACTGTAAAACGTACCCGTGCACTTTGGCCAGCAATGAGCTGATCATCCTCCGTCTGCACACTGGTCCTGCTGCGAACGTCAAAGTCTTCAGTCTCGAAATCAGAGTCATCGAGTTCCTCTGGAGTCTGGCAAGTAACCACAGAAAGGGAGAGGGCCATTTTGAGAAAAAAAGGCAAGAAGACATAAAACATAAAATAATATTGGCATGCCATTACATTGTGAGCACTATTAAAACGCAGATCTGCTTACTATCCTTGAAAAATGTGGTGGTGCTGCCAGCTGAGGCAGCATTAGATAAATGTCCCCACCCTTATAGCTTCCTACAGAAAGTTTAAACTCAATGAATTTGTAAATCAAGTGTAACAGGCAGTCTGGGAGTTTGGAGAAGGACAATTAATGTACAAGCTTGGAGAAAACATATTAGGAGCAAAAACACTTCAGAAGCCAATCTGTTGCCATCTGTAGAAGAACGAGTGAGGTGTGATGTCTTTTTCCTTCTGCAATTTCACTACTTCATCTCTTAGCCCTTATACCTTTTTCTAGTAATAATGACTGACAAGGTATAAGATGTGGGCAGGTAAAGGTACATCATGCCTGTGCACCTTCTTGTGCTTATCCAGCTGTCACTATTTGTCCCCACTGTAATGGATTTGGACACTGCACATCTAAAAATAGCCAAACATTTCTGAACAACCATGTGCTCTTTTTTATGGAAAGTAGAGATGCTTTCGTTCTCCAGGGAGTACGGATATGGTTTCAGATACAAAGCTGTAGTGATTCAGAAGCATCTCTTTGAACCAAGGCAATTCTGTTCAGTGGGGCAGGGATATCACCTGTTGTGCCCTGTGCAACAGATAACACGTGGGAGTGGGTGCGACAAATGCTTTGTTTCGCAGTTGTATTTCAGGTTCACAAATACGCACGATCTGTTTCGCAAATATATATATGTGCATTTGTGAATCTGAAATACAACTGCGTAACAAAGCATGTGCATTTGTGAAAAACCCTGCAGGAGTTCATTCATTATGATACTGTTCTGATTCCATAAAAATGACTGTACAACAGTGTATGCCATTTAAAATGCACTTTAAGTATAGATACAGTAGTTTGGCCGCATGATTAAAAAAACCCAACCTGAAATAAATACCGTAAGTCAATAAAAATAATTTAAACCTGGAATAAATACATAAATCTGGATCACAAATAGCCATCAATTACAAATTTACTCATCAAAAAAGTAACCTCTACCACTTCCATATCTTTAAAAAAAACTGAAAGCAGTTTTGGAAGCCGAAATAAAGTTTCAGTATATATATATACATATATACAGTATATATTTAAAAATTAAACTTTTTCTCATAATATTTATTAGTTTTATTTAATTATTAACTATTAATCCATTAGTATTATTTGTTCTTTAAATTGTCATTATTTACTCATGGTACTGTATAAATGATCATTCAAATTTACAACCTCAACATCCTAAACAATCAATAGTAAAATAAGCTCTGCCTGTGCATTGACGTCTTCTGGTAAAAGCAAAACCAGAAAAGATATTGCATCAATCATAACATATTGTATCATATGGTATCAGTCTCAGAAGATGGAAGTATAAAAGACTGTGACACTGATGCTCCGGGTGTTCTGTGTTCTTATGTGTCTGCAACAGTGTTGCTCTCCTTGCGCTCTCTCTTACACTGACACCGAGTGCCACTAAAAACAGTCACCAACACATTTTACCAGGCTGTTAAGGATGTCGCAGTGGCCATTTTGAAATAACGCGGGTGTGAGGAGCCCTTATTATTTCCTGTGTTATGTTTCATCATTATCACATTTAAATGTGTGTGTGACAAAAATACGGAACAAAATTGCATCTATTGCAAAGGTGAGGCCCTACGCACAGTGTGTGTTCTACATTAAGGATGGGGGGCACTGCCTGCACAAGACTTTTAAGAGAGTAACTGAGGTGTAATGAGAAGTAAAACTGAAATGGAAGGAAAAAAGTTCTCCTCTGGGAAGTTATCGTTTTGCTTTTCTAAACATTCCCTCCCAATCATTGAACAACACTTCAACAAGCAAAGACTTAAAAGAAATAAATGCCTTGGATACACTTGTAATCTTATAAGAGACAGCGATTAATAGGCAACTTAATGAGACTGCTGGGGAAATGCTGCTGGAAATTCATCTGAAATGCAACAAGGTTAAATCTTTCCCTGCTGGATGATCATCAACGGAGCTGTGATTACATTGATCCCAGTCAGAATAACCCATTGGATGGACTCATTTTTAGATGACAGATGGTGTTTTAGGTGAGGATCATTACTCTCTCCCAGTGGCAGAAAAAGGCAGAATCCGTCCGAGACATGCAACCCTAGCAAAATTCTTGGCCTTATAATAGATGCACACCAACAAACCCAGAAGGTAGCTTAGCTAGCACTGCCCCCAGTTTCATGTTATTCAGATTGATTAAGGTGCTAACATTGGGAAAAGCTGGGAATGGAAAAAAATGTACACATCAGGGTTGGATTCCCATGTATGGTAACTAGAAAGGGATCATAACCTTCTTCTTAAAACAGTAGTTTTTTTTTTTTTTTTTTTTAACAACACAAAGACAAGCATAATGAATCATCTTTTTTATCGTCTTCGCCTGAGCCTCATTATTAATGCATGCTAACACCGTTTTTAGAGAAGCAATGTCAAAACAAAATAAGCTGTAAAAAAAAATGATGGCAACTCCCAGAAAGTTGACAATAATGTAGGACGTTAGATCTTGGCTGATTTGTTGCTTGTATTTGTTAATATAAACTGACTCTGGGACATGCACAAAAATTCTGTTGTACCTGTTCTTTTTTGGCATGTGCATATAGCAATAAACTTTATTCTATTCTACAAGAAATGAAACCTTGTATCTCATGTTTAATACCACAATACCATGTTTCAATTCCCTTTTCCCTATTTTACTAAATAGGTTTACCTATAGGTCCTTCAGTTGTTTCGTCTTTAATGCTGCAGCAAATTTTCTTAGTTCATTGTCAGTCAATTAGGTAACGCTTCAATGGCAGCATACTACCATCTGTTACAGTTATGGTTCTACTCAAGCAAAAGCCATTAACACACAGACAACCAAGAATGTTGTTACTCTAGATTGCAAGTCTGGTCAATTAGGTCGGATGTTGCCTGAGACAAGTTATTAACTGGCTTCATGGACGGTATGGATTCATTTTCTCACATACTATTAAAAGAAGCATCTGGTGCAGAGAAGACGAGGCTTTTTATTTTTTTACATTACAACCAAGAATGACTCCTACAGTGATTATATAAGTTTGAGTTTAACTTCTTGTATGACAGCCGTGTGAATAATGCGAGCAATGGAATCATACTCTTGTGGGAGATTTTAAGTTCTTGAGAGGGTGTGGAGGCTTCAAGAAATATAACATTTACCGACTGTCTCAAAATGACCATTTTAACTAAAAGATAAGAAAATAAGATACTGGCAAATATATTAGTTGAGTAGCAGGTACTGCCATCATAGTTGAGTAGAAAAAATTAAAGTCCCTGTAAAGGAAAATTACATTTGTGTTATGAGTTTGTCACACCACAGAAACCTGTGTCATTGACCACTGAACCCAATTTGAAAGATAAAAAAGATAATCGCTAAGTTTATAACTTCCGAAAATGGTCGGATCGGGCCAAACAAGGTATCAGCGTAAAGGTCTGCTCCGCCCGAGTCCGGATATGTGCATTCCTCCCAGGTAGGTCAAAAAACAAAATTGCGGTGTATAAACGTGCTCATTTCATGGAAAATGTTGCACCAGCAGACACGTTTTATTCCCCTGAGTACGACAATGTGGTTTGTTTTCAGCTATCAGGCGAATTGCACCTGCTGGAGGCCGCAAAAGTTGGGTGTGCTTCAGCAGAAGGGGCGGGTTTATGCTAATGATGGCTCCGCTACGCAACGCAGCTATGATTTCTGACCTGCCCATTAAATCCTAAACACAGAAATTTGAAACAGTTTTTGAAGCCTAGCTCCACAATTACATTCTAAATGGTTGAATGGCTTTATACGTGTTTTCAGGAATACATTTATGACTTATTTAATGTGTTTAGAAGAAAATGTCAGAATTTGCTTTATAGGGACATTAACCCTCTGGGGCAGAGGGATGCACCGGCATCTTGGATCTCCTTGGATCTCCATTTCAACCCGTGTCGAAAATGCGGATGTCAAACTACAAACCACTCTTTAAATCATGGTGATAGGTCAAATAAAGTGGAGTTATGTAAATAGCTCTATATAACTGTTTTTTTTATTCATCTGTATATACGTTTTTGAAATATATAGTTTAGATTTGCTATACAAGCAATAAAAAATAATTCGTTAAAAATGTTTGTGACTTTTATAGTAAAAAAAAAAACAAGTTTTTCCCACTCAAATTTGAGTTTTTATAGTTGTTTTAGATCCAGTGTGTTAATACAGAATGCCATAATAAAGAAAATACTTCACATTCACATTTGGGAGGTTCTCCTGAAAAAAATGATACCAAACCAGCAATTTTATAGATTTCCTTATATGAAATATAAAGGTAAAATGAAACGCAACAAAAAAACATCAAAAAAGCCTTAGGCCTCAGAGGGTTAAAAAGGAAAGAGTAAAACATTTCTACTCCAAACCAAAAATGTTTTAAATTCCATAATGTAAACTTACCCTGATCATGAGGACAGCCTTTCGAATATCACGAATACCATCATAAACCAGTCGAGAAGCATCAATGAACTCGTTTTCATCAACAGGTAAGGTGGGATTGGCACTCAGAGCCTCCACTGCAGACTCCACTTGCTCCGTGAACCTTGGCATGACTGAAGAACAGATGAGGGGTGAAGGAATGTCATTTCTACCATTATCTACCTAATACACACCATACACAGCCTTAAAGTAAAGCTGGACGATTTTGCCTTAAAAATTCAATTTGATTTTTTTTTTTTTAATGCACTTAAAAATGACTGCAGATGTCAAATATATTTTCAAAAAGTGCAACTTTATTGCTGTGATTGTCCTCAAGAGTTAAAATGCATAGAACAATCCCAAAATAAAAAATAAATGAGGCTCTGTCATTCAACAATTTCAAGCTTTAACCCAGGTTTAAGCAAAAGTGCAACAGCAACTTCACAGTAGCTTCAATTTTCTGATTAAGAAATCAGATAACTACATATTTTATAACATATAACATTACAATTAAAAAAATAATAAACTCTTCCCTTAGCATCTCAACATGGTGCGAATAAAAAATTGAACATGCCTGTGGCACACATACAGTATAGCCTACTCAAAGGCTTTCTTTAATGTTTAGGATGCCATTTATTATAATATTTTAAAAAACAAAACTTGAATTTGCAAAATAAAAATTGCTTTTATCTACAAATTCGATTCAATCAATTTTTGCCCAGCCCTAAGTCAACAGGAAGGAATGCCCTAACCCAGATGTGAAAATTTATCTGAGAAGCTCACTTTGCCAAAATATTCCAAGTTGTTCTTAATTTTGATATTAGGATTTACAAAATCTACCTAGGATCCACTCTCTTTAGACCAGCCTTTAAAGGCACATGAATCTGAGAATTTCTTTAAGAGATCTGCTTAAATATAATAGTGAGAGCTGACAGCGTGCTGCTGGGGAAAAAGTTCACCTAAATATATTCATCTGAGTGAATAATTAAAAAGTGCAGATATTACATTATACTTGGACAGATGAAATCATCCGCAGTTGGTCTCCTTACTGTCTCTGATAGCTGCATGGGGAATGTAGAACAAAGTGCGACCGTGGCTTAGAGCTAGAGTGGCTCATCTAATAACCAAAGGGTTGGGAGTTCGATTCCCGCTCTATCTAAGTGATTGTCGTTGTGTTCTGTGCATGACTGTTGGTGTTGTTGAGAGTGGTCGTAAATGTGAAATGGCAGTCACGCTTCTGTCAGTATGCCCCAGGGCAGCTGTGGCTACATTATAGCTTACCAACACCGATATAACTATGTGAGTGACTGGTGGGAACAATTAATTATTTCTGTACGCGCTTTGAGTTTCCTCGAAAAAACGCTATATAAATCCCAGCCATTATTATTGTTATTATTGTAATCATCTAATACCTGTGTTGGTTAGGAGCTTTGTGGCCTCTAAAACCTTCTCTGTGTAGATTCCAGGTTCATAATTGTCCATTTCAGATGTGACCACATGAACAACTCTGGCAGCACGACCTCGAATGGCACCAGCAGTGCGATCCAGACCATCAACATCTTTCTCTTGCAAAGCAATGACGCATTTATTCACATCCTCCAGGATATGATTCTCTGAGGAAAAAAAAGAAAGTGTAATTAGTTATATGTAGATGAGGCAAAAACTATGCTAAAAACATGCAATTAGTAAAACTGGAAAACAATGTTGCCTATAGAATCCTCCAGTTTCAATCAAATGACTTGCTCATCTCAAACATGAAACATTTTTTTGAGTACCAACAATACAATGCACAGCCATGATATTCTTAGCCTTCTGTTTGTTTGTGTAGCTCTGAAATTAAAAGGGCCAGTGAGAAGCTAAACACAATGTGAGGAGGAGTGAAACCAAATTTGCCGTCTGCTTATTAATGGGACGCCAGTAAAATGCAAATGTCCAATGTGTAAATCACAGCCTGTCCTTGGCTGGAGGTAAAAAAATTCACACCGCTTAATGAGAACTCCTTAAAACTATGCCTGACAAACCATTTGTGTGCTTTAACACATGTGACAGGATGTCAATTTTACATGTAGTTCTGCTGATGCCACTGGGCTTCTGTGTTTGGACTAATGAGCAACGTTACATATGGCTGCTTACAAGATGGGGCTCTAAATCTTCTCGAATGATATAAATACATGCTCAACTGTCTTTTTACAATAATACAATGGGACAGCTGTTTTTAACCGTATTGAGGTATGAAAAAGGTATTATAAACACCATTTACCTGACACACAAAGGAAGTCATCAATGGAAGTTATGTCATCCACTGCATCAGTGAGGACGCGGACCTGCTTCTCCCATTGCTCCTTGAACAGATCCATATTGTCCTGAGCCACTTTACTGTTGGGCTTCGCTGCGAGGGCCAATGCAGCATTAATCACCTGTAATCACCCAATTACAACTATTAAGGCTCAGTTACAACACGGCCTTAAACCACATTAGCATAGTGAGAAAGCCCAAAAAACCCACCCCCACCCCTTCCATAATGTTAAAGGATCAGGAGGTGAATTCATTCCTTGGAGAGGTTTGAGACATTGAGTGTTTTGAAGGACCTAATGGAACAAAAGTGTTGTTTCGGGGAGGATAGAGCTGTAG
The DNA here is from genome assembly GCF_900634775.1 of Gouania willdenowi. Classification (NCBI taxonomy): domain Eukaryota; kingdom Metazoa; phylum Chordata; class Actinopteri; order Blenniiformes; family Gobiesocidae; genus Gouania; species Gouania willdenowi. Next base: position 22,781,618 of record NC_041053.1, on the reverse strand, counting down.
ATATTAAAGCTCAGTATGAATAGGAGCCATTAGATAAAATTAAAAGAGAGGCGAGAGAACTGGTCTGGCCCTGAAGTACAGAAGAACTGCAGGTCTGGTTGTTGGCAAGGGAGAAGATGGTTCAACAATAGAAACAGTTAAGCAAACTGGATATAAAGGCTTTATTCTCAATCACACTTTTGTTATCAAATGAAGTAGCACATAGAATCTGAACATTCATGAAAAAAGTGAGAACTTTGAATATCAATATTATCTGCTGACACTGTCTCTATAAAAAAAAAAAAAAAAAAAAAAAAAAAAAAAGCAACATTCTTCCAATGAGAGCAGCCAACTGCTAGTCCTCCAAAAAAAATACAGTGGAGCAAGCTCTGAAAGATGTTCTTAATCAGTGAGCAGGGGAGATGTGAGGGCTGAGACAGCTAAGTACCTGAGGGCATAGAGCTTCCAGTTGAGATGCTGCCATGCGGACCAGCTTTACTCCCTCCTCATTGTTGGAAATGGAGCATGCCAGGTTGGCTACCTAAAGGACAGACACACACCACACAGACTTCAGTTAAACAGAGAACTAACAATATTTTAGAGGAAACATTTGACTACAGGTGTACGTATAGGTGGGATCACCATAGTAGCTCACTGTGAGGATTTGTCAATAAGTAAAAAAAAAAAAAAAAGGTAGTCCTGAAACACAAATCCACAGCTGAGGTTTAAATGATAAAGCAGTAAAATTGACACAATCTAATGGTGCATGGATTGATTAAGTCAGATGTTGAAAGAATAAAGCAAAGATTTAAATTAATGTAATGGCAAATTTGATCAAATGCAGGTTGGTAGCTGGTAAACCAAAATGAGTTATTGACAGTGAATAAATCACAAGTTCTCTTAGAAAGGCAAACATTTTCGAAACTTTAAAAAAAAAAAAAAAAAACAACAACAACAAAGCAATAGCATAAGAACGTGAAAGCGGAGCAAAGCAATTCTTCCTCCCAGCAGCTGACATTTGTGGTTTGAGTACATTTTAGAGGCCAACCAAGAAATCAAGCTTTTCTGCAGTTGTTTCACACATCCTCCAGTGGAGCATTTCATCTTTACTGCTATTCACAAGAATTTAGGTCAGAGCATTAACACTGCTTTAACTGAATGCATGGAACTTTGGACATAGGCCCAAATGTTATTGTTTTATGGAGAGAGGAAAAAGAAAAAAAGGTGCCAACATGTAATCAGTTCTTAATAAAGATTACATCTGTGGGGATATGCAACAGTTTTTGTTTGAGTCGCACAACAGCAGGATTATATTGCATTTGACTTGAGTAATTTTGTTTTATTCTAGCATTTTAGATACATTACATTTAGTGTACATTTTTATTATTTGCTTGTGCTGAAAAACATTCACTGTTTAAATATATCATGTCATTTGGGATGATATACATATATTTTATCTTTATTTTTACCTGCAATGTTTGTCGCTACATGGTGGCACATAGCGCACAATTCTTCATTGGTCTATTTTTTCTGCAAGTAAATGTGTATCACAATGAGTAGTTTCTCTCGAGTATGGCTGGTGCCGTGGAAATCTGACTTAACTTTGCTAAGAATTTAATGCAAGATGTGAATTGCTTATCAGCTTTCTTTTTTCAGATTTTTGTAATGGAAGGCAATTTGGAAACATGCAACAAGTTTGCAATAACTAGTCAGTAAATAATAGTTTATTTTGTTTAGAAGGGGTGGGAGGTTTGAATAGCAAGGTATCATCACTAGATAAGTTAATTTGTTAATGTTAAGTTAATTATGGCCAGTAACAAAAGATCGAGGAATGAAATTAGCATGATGTCCAATACGCTTTTAGGAACATTTCATACTACTAAATAAAAAAAAACCTTTGTCACTCACATTTTCTTTGCAGAAAAACCTTAAATCAGATACAACATGGTACAGACTATGCGATAATAAATCAAAATCAATTAAAAATACATGTTCTTATTACATTTGCTTTTGCTTTTAAGAGCAAAAAAGTTCCTATAAAATAAATTGAACTGGTAAAGGTAAAAGCAAAGAAATGTGGGGCAGACATATACAAATAGTGCTTGTGAAGAAGAAAAACTATGTAACTTAAGTGATGGTGATAGAATGCTTGACTGGTTATGGAGATGGTAATGTGAAAAAAGTACGAGTAACCAAGATGCTCTGCTAAGTACCAACACTGCAAGAGGAGCCTGCCCCACCGCAAAATTCCTCAGCAATTCTGCTGATGAGAGGCACTTATTCGACGGTGCTAGTAAAGCACTGAAACATTGATATAAACACATCCTGCATTACTATGCAAACACATACAGCCGACCACGAGAACAATATTGAGTAATCCTCTAAGTTAGAATGGGGGGTTGCACTAAGAAAAAAAACGGCACTTTATGGAGGCCTGTGATTTAGTTTTATGATATTTCACAAAAGCTTTTACCAACCATTTCTGTATACCACTGGGAGAGCAACTAATTTAGCACAAATGGTCAGAGAAGGAAGTCAAACGTGGAAATGTTACCCACAAGTCAACACTCAAGTTCATCTGCAGTGTGATGTGTATTCCATTTAAAGCGTCAGGGGAGCAACTTCCCAGCGCCTATGCCAACACCCCAATGCACATGTTGGCAATACAAAAATAGTAACTTCATCCCTCCATGACGCATATTCTTATCTGAAAAACTATTATTTTTGTGGCTTGATCATCATTTGGTTCTTTGGAATGATCACTCCAAATGTTAAATCAAATTGATAAAAAGAAAATAAAGTTAATGTTAAACAACAGATATTACACTGAAATGTCTAGTTATAAATAAGAAAAATATTTGCTTCAGTAAACAAATGAATGAACCATTGCATTGAAAGAAACTGAGGCATAGAGTTATTTTCTAACACTGAAAAAAGGCCTTGAGCAGGAGGCAAGAAATAAATCTCACTATTGCACAGCTGATTAACATAATCCTTTGAATCACTAGTCCAGGGGTGCATCACTGATTCGCTTTTGACCAAGTAGAGCATCTTTGAGTGATCGACTTACAATTTTCACTCAAAAGTTCATCATTAAAACAGAATAGGATTTCAATACTAACATTCCAATCAAAATAAGGTAAACCAAGCTGCTATCAAATGGCATTACCATCTCTTTGCCTGATTCAGAGCCTTGAAGCTTGATGCATGTCAAATTGAATTCATTTCTTTATTCCCATCATTCTCTGAATAAGGGTCAGTCATAATGTGCCTTCCAAACAAATGTGTGTGTGAACTAATGGGCCATTTGCCCTAGAGCGGCCCACACTAGTACATATAATACTGTCATACAAACAGAGGTTGTGCTGGGTGGCTTTTTGCTGTTCCTTCCACTGAAGAGGGAGCACAGTACATTTACAGAATATTCAACCCCAATATGACAAAGTAGTAAACATGCTGTTACTTCTCATGCTGGACTGTACGGCTCCACTCATTTTTATCTGTTGAGTTCAGTATGTGTGCACAGTGCTGCTAGCTGCTCCGCACTATGTTTTGCAGTAAAACGTATTCAGACAGAGGTTAACAGCTAGAGCTCTACAGTGAATTATCGTTACCGATTGTCCAGCTGACTTGGTTTGCTCCACAACAGAGTTTTTCCCCAGGGCGGTGGTGACGTAACAGCTAAGGAAGCGGACTTGTAATCGGAGGCTCACCAGTTTCAATCTATCCTGGGCTTTCACTATGGGATGTTGAGCAAGACCTTCATCAGAATCAGAATTCCTTTATTAATCCCAGGGGGAAATTGCTTTTGTTACAACCGCTTACATTTTATTTTTTTTAAATAATTCACAAATAAAAGAATAAAAACATTTCAAAAAAGACGATAAATGTAAGTGTATAAATAAGTGTATAATTAAGTAAAAGACTGTTAAAAATAGGGATCAGATACACACACATTACAATAGTAAAAATAAAGTAGGATAGATAATACTAATAAAAATACAAATATACAAATTATATATATGATACAGATATTAACAAAAATAATACAAATATAAAAATTTGATAAAGATATTTACAACAATCAAGCTGACTGCTTGTGTTGTACGCCGCTTTGGATAAAAATATCTACCAAATGAAATTGCAATCCCCAGAAATGATCGTACTTGAATAACCACTGTTGCACATAAGCTGCAGCAAAAATAATTTAAAGTCTGTTTAAAGCAGAAATACATTTGTGTTATGAGTTTGCCACACCACAGAAACGTGTCATTGAGCACTGAGCCAAATTTAAAGATGAGAAAAATCGCAAAGTATATAAAATTAGGCCTCAAAATCATAGCAAAACAAGCACTTCTCTCTGCTCTTAAACGCTGAGGGCGTGTCAGTTAGAGGCACTGAAACCACGCCCACGGAAGGGTGCCGTCGCCGTGCATTAACCCTATGGGAGAGAGCAGTGTGAAAGACCAAGAAACTTACAAAAAAATCAAAAAATGCTCGAATCGGGTTAAACAAGGTGTAAAGTCAGAACTGCACCCGCTAGAGGCCAAAAACCAAATTGCTGTGCAAAGAAGTGCTCATTTCATTTAAAATGTGGCACCGGCGAATGCGTTTCATTCCACAGGTCCACAATTAAATTATAAATGGTTGAATGGCTTTTTATATGTTTTAAAGCAGCGATTCTCAACTGGTGGATCGCGAACCTGTATTGTGTGGGTCGCGAACAGCTGGTCAAAGATAAATAAAAACTAAATTTCTCTCATGTTGTACTTGTCTTTTATTTTGAAATAAACTTTTATTTTGACAGGCATGTGAAATGCAAGTTGACCAGGAAAATATGTACATTTATTTTTTTTTAAATAGATTATATACAGTATGTGTACGATTTAATGACCGTTGCCAAATGTGGGTCCCAGGGTGAGACCCCCTGTTTTAGGGAATACATTTATGACCTATTTAATGTGTTTAGAAGAAAATGGCTGAATTTGCTTTACACAGACTTTAAAGATAAATATCAAACATACAGATTATTACCCCATTAACCTACACCGCTCACTTTGTGCGAGATGCTCCCATATCTTGTTTAATACTGGACATTTCTGTCTGTTTTAGGAGGTCGGTGGATACAGGAGCGCGTGTGTGCATCCCACCTTCACTTTGCGACAGCCACAGAACCCAGAAAGCTTGGCACTCTGCTAATGAAGTGTTGCCTGCCGTAACATATCTACAAAGTTAAAATGTTCAGTCTTAAAGTCACTACAGCACACTGTTTAGTGGACAAATTATATGGTTTTCAAATGTGGAAGTCAAGCTCTCATTAATAGCAACCATTTTTAGCAGGGAGATGTAAATGTGTCTGCTTAATCATTTGTAGGAATAAAACAGATGACATTTAATAGAAGGGGAATTTTTTTGTTTCTTTTTCATTTTTTGAACTATACAAACTACCTACATATTGTGTACCTTATTTTGATGCAGCACCATATATTCTGAATTGAAGCATCACATCCTGCACTATGAACCAAGCCCCAATAATGTTGTGCTCTGAGGCTGCATTTGATAAGTCTGGCATTCCAGATGTACTAAGGGGTTGCCCTGGTGACTGAATGCGCTGCTATGTACTGGCTGCACCAATCGATTCAGACTATCAGCTTATTAAAAGCCACATTCAAACATAAGCATAACGCTGTCACACAAGTGTTAGACTATTGAAGAGAAGACCACTAATGAACCCAGATGCTTTCTCAATTAGATTTTTGTAAACCAAAGAGTATCAACATCTATTGAATGTATTATCCATTGCTTTGATGCTCTACATTCACAGTGTTGTGAAATATCCATACAATGCTAAACATGCTCCTATATGCATTCTTTGCACTGCTTAGATTTGCATTAATATTTGAGGGTAAAAACTGAATATCATTACCTCAATCAGTTTGTTGGCATGCTCACGGAACACCTGTGCATACTCTTTGACTTCTTTTTCATTGCCATTCTTTGCAGCTTCAATAAGGACCAGGAGGGGAACATTGGTTTCCAGGAAGGAGTCAGAGACATGGTCCATCACCGCTTTACGCAGCTGTGAAATTAGAAATTCAAAAAAGATCTCAGTTAAAATGCATACAATGCCAATAGTGCACATTACCTGAATTCATAGTTGCTGACTCGGCATTGTTTGCACACTAGGCTGCAAATTAGACTAAACCAAAGTATTTCTAATAAACTTTAAGCTAAAAATGCGTTTCTGAACATTTCCAAAAGCATAAAGCACTAAAGGCACATTAAGGACATTGAAAGAAAGAAAACCTCATTAAGAACAACAAACCTGTCTTCGAAGGTCTCTGGTCTTCTTAGTCATTCTGTCAATGGCTGTGTTCAAGGCATCACTTCTGTCCTTCCTTCCAGCCTGAAAAGAACAAATGGGACAGGAATTAATCTAGTTGAGCTGCGTTCAAATTCATTATCAAATTAAATACTGACAGTAAAAACAGAGTGATGTGCTTTAAAAAGGTGCAAGATCAAAACATGCCAGCATTTCCTATAGATTTCTCTAGTAATAAATGAGGGCTGAACACTGTGCTTCCAATAAGATGTTTTTTATTTGGTGTAATGATTGGAGGAGCAGCCAGTTTAAATTTTCCTCTGGGTGAGACTAGGGTATACAATTATTTTACAATAAATGCATTCCTAAACAACTCCTACTGCCCGAAGTCGAGGAGTCTGAAAGATATCGATTGAGCAATATAAATGTGTTACTAACAACAAGGATGTCAACAATGTAATTCACTGTAACTGAATTTTGAATCATTAAAAACATGTTGCCATTTGAAAATGTGCACTTTTAATAACATTTGTCATTAAGGTTTGTAAAATTTTAATGAATTATTTGATAAATGATGATTATTTCCAGAAAGAGGTGTGGCAGTATATGAAACTACTGAAATTCTGGTTAAACCTTGATGAATGTTCATAAATCCTTGACAAAAAAAAAGACCTCACGCACACAAGAAATTAATCATGTATATACATTTACCATGATGCAAAGCAAAAGGTTTCAGAATTTTAGTCCTGTTGGTAATTTACAGTTAAGTTTGGATACTGACTTACTTTAAAAATATATGTTTTAGCTTGAAAGTCTGACCGTCAGAATAAAATAGTAGTCAGGTTTATAAGGTCTACACTATCGGCACCAAAATACTAAAAACAAATCTAATTTTTGTGCTGTGCATTTGGTTGGTGGCAAGTGGACTTATTTTCTGTTTTATTTTATTTTTTTGATTGAGCTTTAAATAGCCAAAAGCATAATTTAGAATAATCGATTGAATACTTGATTAAGAAAAAAAAATAATCAATAGCTGCAGCTCTACTGACCAGTGTTAATTATGAGAGCAAGTTCTGATTTCCCAATAATCGCACCCTTGCGCCCCTCATTTGCATGTTCCCAATTAGGGGTGTGAGAGAAAAAATAAATAAATTTCACGATATATCGCAATTTTTTGGGTGTAGATTTTAAATACATTTTTTTAAATAAAAAAATAGATTTAAAAAAAAATAATTAATATATTTTTTTTCTGATATTTAATCAATATTTGTGTGTATTTGTGCAATATTTCAGCGGTTACAATGCTTTCAATGGTTACTTGATGCACTTGATTTTATGATGGCAGTGTGTAATGCCTGCAATATTTATGTGTGCACAGACATATTATTTTCATATAATATGTTCAGATGAGCGTTTAAACTGATACAATAGGAGAAATGATTTTTTCATATTTTTGTGCATTGTCAGTAACTCAGGGTGATTTATCCTTAATGTTCTCACTTACAGTTGTTACAATGCCGTCATTATGTTGTCATGGTTACTTTGAGACTTCTACACGGTAGATTCAGTGAAAAGAAACTTCTTGTACTTTATTTTATGATGACAGTGTGTAACACTGCGTTTTCTTTTTTTCAGTGAAAATGTGCAAAGACACTAATAATAAATAATAAATAGGATGTTTTGAAGCAAATAGTTTTGACTCAATTTATCCTCTGAATGATCAATATCTTCTGATGAACATATACAGCAACTTGATTTTTCATCTATATGTTTAATTTCCCGATGAGGGTACGAGTCCCAATTCTCTCGAGTGGTCTTTCGCCCCGCCCCCTATGCACCCCGATCCACACTTCGCCAAAGCCTGCAACTAAACGGACTTCGGCGAAGCATATTACCAGTGACGTGCCGTCAGGGTAGGCAAGGAAGGCAGTGCCTACCCAAGGGTGAATTGATATTTTGATTATTTTATTTTTGATTATTATTTTTTTTTTTTAATTATAAATTATTTATTTTTCCATTTCCAATAGCCTACAGTACCTATAAGCTTGAAAGTGTCCGAATTTTGTGCGTTTCATAGCCCAAATTACTAAACAGCGCTATTTCCTGGAACGGCTGCAGTCTTTTTTTTTTTTTTTTTTCGCTCCGCTGTAAGGCAGAGGGAGGCCACGCCCCCTCCCAAAGGCACGTCGCTCCTCTGCCTCCGTTCCCATTGCGTGATTTTACGTGTTTGTGCATGCGCAGTCAGGTCCCCAATATGACATCCATTTACGTGTAAAGGCAGCGTAGAGATGTGCCTTTGCACGTAACTGCGCTATGCTAAATGCTATACGTAAGTTCACAGAACATTAGTGAATAGATGACACGTGACAGCTGCTGCTACGTTCTCTAGCTAGTGGGCGGGACAACACTACAGTGTGGATGACGGCGCTAGAGATGATAGAGAAACTTTGTTTTGAGGAAAAACGACAGCTTTTAAAAGATGGAGACCAACACCTGAGCTACCAGAGCTTCAGCTAAGGTAAGATCAGAACATGTTTCATACTTTTCACAGTGAATGGAACAAAAGGAAGGATTGGCTTTGTGGATGCTCCTCACTGAGGATGTTCCAAGTTGTCATTTTTTCCGTGTTTCTGTGTTTCCAACACAAACAACAGATGTGCTGCCGTGTCATGAGATATATCTCGTTGGGAGAGTATGAGGCTATATTAAATAATTGTTTATGTTTCTTTAATGGTGTTTATGATGTTGATTTTGTTAGATGATAAATACTTGTTCATGTGGATCTTGTTGGGTTTTTTCTTTCTTATAATGAATTTTATATTTTGATAAGCGCATTGAGGTGACTTTGTTGTAAATTGCGCTATACAAATAAAGTTGAATTGAATTGAATTAACACTTGACAGCAGAAACATATGAAATTGTAATTGGTGGTCTCGATTTGCAATGTGCCTACCCAACCCTAGTGGTCACGGCACGTCACTGCATATTACCCATAATGCTTTGCGGTATAGAGGCTTTGCACCGACGTCACTGATATCACGTGGGTTTTGTTTATCCGTCTGCGGGTCCTGTGCTGAAAAAATTTGCTTTTAAGTGTAAGTATTGAAATATTTTAACTTTTCTTATGCTGTATATGTGTAAATACAATCAAGGTTTGCTATGTTACTTGGAAAAAAGCATAAATATCTGATGAAGCATTAGGGTGATTTATGCACCAGTATTTGCAGACATTCTATGCAAACAATTTCATAACTTTTTTGTGCAATCATTCATATAACATCCAATTCAAACTTTATACTTGTACAATAATTTTAGGATGTATGAAAACTAAACTTTAACACAAAACTTACTAGATACCAGTTAGTTACCAACTCTTCATTTAAAATTTAAATTATACAGCTACCTCAAATAAATTACTAATAACCAATATACATTTCTTTTAACTTGTGAGGATCAACTCATATGAACTATTTTTTTCCCCCACAGGGCCTGATGAAATGACCTTCAACTTTATTTAGTGTACTTTTAAATATTTCTGACCCTGTAATAAAGGCTTTTTCTATTTTTGCATATGATAAGTGCATGGTTTAAAAATCTTTAATGAAATATGCAACGTATCTATTTGTGGCATTGGAATTACAACAATTGGGCTTTAAAACCTTAAATCTGACTTGTTGCGACCTGTAGAAACTCTATATATTATTATTATATATAAGCATTTGTACAATGAGATAAACTGTGAACCACTTCTTTATCGATAATTGTTCAGTATGACCATCACTTAATCAAATAAAAAAACTGAACAGAATATGAATCCCTATTTAATTTATATTTTACTCTTGAAATCGATCAAAGAGTTGTTACAATATTAAAATTTCACACTCGAACTGCATAACAAATACATTCTAATCATGAAACTAAATCATGTTCAGAGAGATGTGCTTGTAAGGTAGTGGAGCAGATGCCTGGGCAGAATGTCGCAGATATGACGCAGCGGCGTAAGTCGATGACATAAACCACATTGTCCCAATTCTGCAATTTTTGTACACTTGTAACCTGCGCACTCGAACCTTTTGTCCACTTCTAACAAGTGCACAATTCATACAGGAGCATAGGGTGCAATGTGAGTATTGGGACAGGGCCTTAGTTTTAATAGCAGTCTTTTGACTAAAATGCTAAATTTCAGTGTTAGTCTAGTTTTAGTCAACTAAATGACATTAAGATGTTAGTTATCTAAATCTGTTAGAGATATAGTTGACTAAATTATAAAGCATAAGAGCTTATGCATTTTCTAAAGCTTCAATTAACATTATTCAAGATGATATGAGATGGTATTAAAGCTTGTCCTGCCTTCCATGCTGCAAAAGTACTTTTGATTGGATAGCTTCCAAAAAGAAACTTAGTTCTGATTTCATTTCATGTGAACATTTTTTATAAAGTTTTAGTTCCAATGTGTTTTTTTTTTTTTTTTTTTTAGAATTAGTCAGTCTAGTAGTTGTCACTTAAAAACAATTGTTATCAACTATGATGAAATATTCTAGACAACAAATTTAACACTACTCAGAGCAGTTGCTCATGCAAATGTTGACAGTCAATAAAGACAAGTAGAAACTAACTGATGGTTGAGGAAGACGTAAACAATCAGAAAGAGATGCTCATGTGCAGCTAATTCACAGATTTGGGGCTATCGGACTACACATAAAGAGTCAAGAAAAAGAAAGTACAAAATCAGATGGACACTGGAGCACAGATTCTGTCACAACAACCTAAAATTGAACCCCTGCCACTATATACACGGTCACTACTCAAATAGTCAAACATATGCTGGATGTTTCTGTCAGCAAGTGTCCAACAGTGAGGAAAGTCTGGACATTGTCACCACAAAGTAACAATTCTGCCTTCTACTGTGCTGGGTGAATAAAATGAAGCATCATCAAACCTTCCACTTTCACACAATAGCAGAAGGTTGATTGCGTGCGTCTGAGTGATGACGCTGCACCTATCAAAGCGCTCCAACAATTACCGTTACATTTTAGCCCTGCTGGCCAGTAGGTGCGAGAAACCGTACTAGAAAGTACACAGTAGTACCTACTTTAGGTCAATATAAAAAGGGATGAAAAACAGTGTACAGGGACCGTCAATAGAAATACGCCATAAATCATCTTTATCATAACAGAGAGAGCTGTGACAACAACCTTCCCCCTCCCGATTGCCTTTTCTCCACTGAAGGGATTCCTCAGAGTTGGAGGTGAGGGACCTCCAGCAGCACTAATCCTTATGATTTTGTTGCGACTGGATGCAATGCAGTGATGTGGTTTTAGCCTACTTAATTATTCAATACTACTTCATTGATCCTAAACCATAATTTAGGAATGAGGTTAACAATAGGAGACAACAACTCTCCATGAATATATAATTGTGTATTTGTTTTTAGAGGTCATTAGCAGTTTGTTGCATAGACTTAACAATTTATTATGCCATCTGTTTCTGCTGCAACCGACAACTTGATTATTTTAATTTGTATGACCAATGGACAGTTCATTTAAAATCTTGATTTTTCTTCTTTAAAAATATTTTTTTTCACTTTTCAGATTAGCCAAGGTTTGACATCTTAATATCTTTATTTAAAAAAAAAAAATTAATGTTTTTCATCAATTGCCAAATAACCTAACAACTATGACAGGATCGAACTCCATGTGCGTCTATTTCGGTATGATGTACCCAAAAAAAAATGTGTAAAAGGTTGTAAAGATAAAGGTATGTGTTTTTTGGTTTTTTTACTGAACATATTACGCTGCAGCTGGCTATACATCATAAACTCAAAAATAAAAGTACTCAACTCAAGATGTGTAAATTATGGAAATAAGCAATATACTCAATGTTCACACAACTACAGTGGTACTCGAGTCAGATAAGATATAAAATTCGGCTGCACACCTTGATCCCGTGTCTTAAGACATAGGTTACAGACTACAGATTGGTTTGTTGTGTCATTTTGTTTATGCCTCTAATATACATTCATACATAGTGGCTGCCAAATAGCAGCGAGGCGAAGCTGAGATTTACAGCAGTGGTTAATTTCAACAGCAAACTGCCGCAACACGTTCAAGATATCAATATTCTTATGGTGACGAGCCAGTGGGAGGAAAGGCGGGGTGCAAAAGGGAGGTGGAGGAAAACTGAGGTGCACATAGCACTGTGTATGAGGCAGAGAGCAAGTGGTTGAGCGAGAGAGTGAGAGGGCGATTGCGTGTGTGGGAGAGAAAGGGAGAGGAGAGAGAGAGCGAGAGAGAGAGAGAGAGAAACAGCGGTGATGATCGACGCCAGGCTGCCACCACTCTGTAGCAGTGAGTGGCTGCAACAAAAAGCACAGAATAACATCGCAGACTCCCTGCTCTGTTTTTTTCCCCCTCTCCCTGCATATCAGCTCGCAGAAGAGGGCTCCGCTCAAAGCTCTGCAGAGGCTATGCTGAGTCTGAGCCGGCGTAGCAAGCAGGACCCCGGGCAGCTTTCAACAAGTTAAGGTGGGAGGACCAGAACCACGAAGCAGAAAAAGCTTGATCTACAATTAACCATCTAAGCTGACATCACTGCGGTAGAAGAGAAACCCAAAAGGAAGAAGGGAGGGGAGGTCTCCTTCCTGGAGTCGCTCTGAATGCAACTGATCAACTTAAAATATATAAATATTTATTTGCTGGATTTTTGGGTTGATGGGAAAAATACTTGTCTCTTCTGATGTGGGATTGAAAAAGACTCAACTAAAATAGCCGGAATAACCATCTTTGGACATGGAATTTCATATTTTTTTTCATTTGGGTGGGTTCAGAATTGCTATATTTTCAAAGAGCCTGATTCCTTTTGTGCTCAATCAAAAGCGCCTTTTCCCTTTGGATTTCTCTTCCATCTGGTTGCTCCAAGAGTCTGCAAAAAAGGACAGTTGAATGCAGCCTCCGATGTGCACAAAAGAATGGGTAAGTTATTCTCTTTGTATGGCAGGTCTAAGCATGAATAGAAAACGAAGTAAGAATGAGGAAAGCTAAGGACCAAAAGCTACATTTATAAAAAAAAAAAAAAAAAAAAAAAAAAAAAAAAAAACAGTCATCCTTTTACGCACTGTCTCTTAGATGGCAATCCTGAAATAATAGAAGTCTTTGAGAAATGTCAGTTCATTAAATGACTATACATTTTGCTTTTATCAGGGCATCTTAGATGCTCAAAATGTAAAATCTTTTCATTTACAAACATAGCAGTAACTGCTGAATGACATTATTCAGGAGGACATTAGTATTCAAGTCTAACTGCAGATCACGAATGGAAAATTATAAGAAACTAGGAGCATAAAAGTATATCCATATTCATTTTTTTTTTTCCTATGGGTGACATCCACCCAAAAAACAAACATGGTTTTGTTTATATATAATAAATTATTTGTCAGAGAAAAATGTCTCAACATATCTATGGGAAAATTTGAGAGCATAAAAGAAAAGAAAAATCCCTCCATAAATTAGTAATAAGTGAGCTGCAGAGATTAGCTTTCCCACCCCACTTATTCATTTTTCTCTCTTTGAACCCCACAGGTTTCCATTCAAGGTGGCCATTGGTGGGACCTGCACCGGCAGCTCTATGTGTGATCAGCATGCTCCTAGCGTGCCTGTTTCCTGCATCGTGCACAACCTGCCCTCAAAAATGCCGCTGTGAGGACCTGCAGTTCTACTGCGACACCCAGGGGCTTAAGGCACCCCCAGATGGCGTGGACAAGGGAGCCTTGGGGTTGTCACTACGACACAACAGCATCACTGAGCTTAGCCCTGATCAATTCTATGGCTTCAGCCAGCTCACCTGGCTACATCTTGACCACAACCAGATTACAACAGTACAAGAGGATGCATTTCAGGGGCTTTATAAACTTAAAGACCTTAATCTGAGTTCCAATCGTATCACCAAGTTGCCCAACACAACCTTTATCCACCTCATCAATCTTCAGATACTGGATTTGTCCTTCAATCAGATGACTTCACTGGAACCAGAACTGTTTCATGGACTGAGGAAGTTACAGATACTTCATCTCCGCTCTAATTTACTGCGCACCACACCTGTTCGAGCATTTTGGGACTGCAGGAGCTTGGAATACCTGGGCCTAAGCAGTAATCGTCTGAGGAGCTTGGCTCGAAATGGATTTGCTGGGCTCATCAAGCTTAAAGAACTCCACTTGGAGCACAATCAGTTGACCAAGATTAACTTGGCTCATTTTCCTCGTCTTGTTGCCCTCCAGTTTCTATACCTTCAATGGAATAAGATTAGCAACCTAACATGTGGCATGGAATGGACCTGGATCACTTTGGAGAAGCTGGACCTCACAGGAAATGAAATTCATGTACTGACACCTGATGTGTTTCAAACACTGCCAAACTTAAAGGTTTTGCTGCTGGATAACAACAAACTAAGCAGTCTGGATCCTCAAGTCATGGAGATGTGGCAGTCTTTGGGTACCATTGGGTTGTCCAGCAACCTTTGGGAATGTACCAAAAGGATTTGCTCTCTGGCCACTTGGCTCAGCACCTTTAAAGGAAGATGGGAACATTCCATTCTCTGTCATAGTCCTGAGTATGCCCAAGGGGAGGAGATACTTGATGCCGTGTATGGATTCCAGCTTTGTCAGAATTTTTCAGCACCGGCTGTTCAGACAATTAGCTCTACCACAGATGCCACTACAGTTGCAGAGATCACAAGCTCCTTGTTTGGAATTATGCAGCCAACGCCAACGCAGGACTATGCAGAGGATTTTGGGAGCTTTACCACAGTCATTACTACATCAACTACAACACAAACACCACACACTGCTCAAGCTACTACTGCTCCATTTGAAGAGGTAGCTGTGACAGATGATTTCTCAACGATGGACAACACTGTTATGACTCATAGGGTTATCATTGGAACTATGGCCCTGCTATTTTCATTCTTTTTCATCATTTTTGTTGTGTATATCTCACGGAAGTGCTGCCCTCCTACCCTACGCAGAATACGCCACTGTTCTGCAATTCAAAATCGAAGACAGATGAGGACCCAGCAGCGACAACCTATGGCAGACCTTGCCACACAAGTACCATATAATGAGTATGAGCCCAGCCATGAAGAGGGGGCACTTGTGATTATCAACGGCTATGGGCAGTGCAAGTGTCAGCAACTGCCTTATAAAGAGTGTGAAGTATGAACACTTATTTATTTCTTGAGCATAGGGTTTGTCATTTGACAATTTCAGATGATACAGGGTTAGCTTTTTGATTTGTTTTCTGATTATGTAAAAAGCATAATTTCTACAGAACATTTCAGATTGAGATTTGACAACATGTGAGGGAACCCGAATGCTACAATATTTTTGGTTGGCCAGTTTAAGGGTGATGTCAGGAGAGTCACAAATTTATTTTTCTATGAATGCTGGGTTGTCAACTACAGGCTGGGGCAATCATTTTAAAGAAAAAAAAAATGTAAAACTGTGAGATTTGTCTTCACTTTGTCTCTATATTCTGCAGCACAGAGAAACCACTGACAAATGGGCCTCTGTTAACAGAATAGAAAAAGTGATTTGTCTTTTTTAAAAGTAAATATTTGAAACTTTGTTTCCAACCGCACCACTTGCATTGTAAGATCACCATTTAATCATGGGGCAAATGAACTAAATCATTGAACATTGTTTCATGTTTTATTTAAAACTTTTCGGAAACCAAGACCGATCTGGTGTGGGAAAGAGGATTATTTTAATCAGTGAACATGAAGTCAACTTTATCCAATTTAACTTTGGTCAGTTTAACAACTTATAGGCCTTTTGACATACTGATAACCTGCCATGGGTTTACTCCGCCCTGTTTACTGCATTATTGGTTTTGTGCACCACAAGATAGAGTTATGAGTGTAATGACAAAAGCATAGACTAACTTTCCTTGATGTGCATTAAATTATGATGTCTATTTCGAAATCTTATTAAATTATTTCTTAAAAGAAATATTTCAACTTCTTGGCTCAGAAATCCTTTCTGCCACAGATTTCTTTGCACACAATTGGGTTTTCACGTATCAGCCTTAAATTCTAAACAATAGCTCATAAATGCAGTGCCATTTTGCTGCTGATCCACTATTTGAGCTCTCGACCACGAGAGACGAGCATTACCATTAACATATCAATTTTGGAATTCACTGCTTTGCCAAATTAAGTGTTCACTGTATCAGGTGTAAAGAGATAACATTTTTCCCTTCTAAATTTAAAGGAAGCTTAAAAGATAATCTGCTGACCAATATAAGAATCGATACACTGACGAGCTTTTGTGCAATGTGAGGATAAAACGTGAAAGGATAATGCACAGTACACATGGCAGAAGGGAGAACATTTAATTCTGAAACTAAAACCTCACTCTGTAGCTCATGCTCTCCACCACTCACACAC
This sequence comes from Gouania willdenowi, assembly GCF_900634775.1. Taxonomy (NCBI): domain Eukaryota; kingdom Metazoa; phylum Chordata; class Actinopteri; order Blenniiformes; family Gobiesocidae; genus Gouania; species Gouania willdenowi. The sequence goes on along the minus strand of NC_041053.1, from coordinate 22,764,880 downwards.
TAATCAGGACTGACAGGCTCAAGATTGAACCAATTAAAGCCAGGAAAAAAGAATGTAATATTATGTCGCCCAAATCCCTGATTCAGAGACATCCATCTGTTCGGCCTCTCAAAAACTGTCATTTTATCCTGATCTGGACTACACAAACAACATCACTGAACCCTGTATTTGAGGACATTGTTCTTGTCTGAAATCGGTCTTTTACGGGAGTAAATGCTTTTATAGTGAATAATAAATATCATCTCAATTCCTGAGTTAGCACTCGCAAGTGTCAAGTTAAACTGCGGTCAATTCTCAGAGCAAATAGAGATCCTGTGATAAGCAAACAGTAAGCCTGGGTCAGGACACATTTGTATGCAGCAGGGAGAGGACATGCATTAGCATCAGACTAAAGCTGCTGCCGCAGCTTCGCACTTCTTTGTGTTCAATTTGGTAGTGGGGGCAGGGTGAAATCAGGGAGTGAAAGGAACTGATAGAAAAGGGCAAAGATTGGCTATAAATCCAGTTTGATAAAAGCCAATTCCATGCCAAATAAGCCCAGAGGAGATTTTAATTACTCAATCGTGGATGTGACACACATGTTGACTACACAACATCAGCACAGCAGGTGTTTTAGATCCAACAGCTAAACATAACCCTTGAACATTTTTGAAACATTTTATACACACAATTTAAATTATAAACAAATAAATAAAAATACACAATTTTGCATTTAAATCTCTTGATTAGGATAAGAAGCGGATTCGGATTACAAAGGCCATCTCGATGTTTTTTTTTTTTCTTTCTAGTGTTAAGCAATTAGAGTGCACCGTCACTGATGAGGAGGTACAGTTTAGCTCTTCCTCTTACTTAACAAAATTTGGCTTGAATCCACAATACATGCTTGTGTGTCAGTGTGGTTAAGCACATTATCATATGATGCCTACACTAACTTATAAGTGCTTCTGTAAACCAAAAATTGTTACATGTTTGCATTCAGTAAAATTCTGCATACATGGTCTTGTTTCTAAAGCCAGACATCACACAGCTTTAGTTTGAGTCCAGCTTCTCTCATCTGTTTTTATTGCCCTTTTATCCTGCCTTTGCATGTTCAGTGGTCAAAACTGAGTTAAATATTTCTTGATCTCATTTACTACATCACAGGGAGACCTCAGTATTAAAAACACCATAGATGGGGATGTATTTGAAAATCATGACAAGGTTCTTTCAATCAACCGACATTTTACTAAGACTACAATTGTACTTAGTGACAGAACATCCACAAAATTTGTAGAAAAATGCATCCCTTTGCACTTTGGCTCTTTGTGAACTGTTTGTTTCATCCTCTTGTCATACTTGTCCCCACTCTGCTAAAAAAAAAATTAAAATTAAAAAATAACAAAATGACAAAAAAGAGGGAAAAAACATGCTTAACTTTTACCCAACCTCTTTGTGCTAAATGAATGCTTTTCTCTTTCCATTTTTTCTTTTGTATTGTAAAATGTACAATTTCATATCTGTATAGTGGATAAGATGTGCCAAACTGAAAAAAAAAAACCAACATTGTCCCCTAAAACATATATTTTTTAAATAAAATGAATATAATATACAAGATGGTTGATAATGAATGCGTACACCTTGGTTTCTGTGTTTTTTTAACAATACTTAAGGGATAATTATTTCAAAAGCCCCTGACGCAAACACTATACATCAAAACTGGATGTTCACTAATTACTAGGCATATTGATTTCAGTTTTTTCTCATTCCCATGAGAAGGGATGAAAGCAATAAATTAATCTTAAATAACTTTTTTAATATACATATACAATGAGGATTACCCTGAAACACAGAATGGCAAATCAGTGTAGTTCAGGGAAAAGAATGTGAATATTAGCAGTTATGGAAATATGACACCTTCAACAGAAAAATCTATTTCAGTTAACAAATGGGTTATTTATATATACCCATTAAATGCTGCAAGTACTTTAGGAGAAGTGTTTTGGTGGATGCAGTGTTAGAAATGGCAAAATGTTTTCTAAAAACATGAAAAAATAATAAAATACCAACTTTTGGTTACCCATTCTCCAAAAATTCTGGAATACTGGAAATTAAAAACTTTGTACATGTGTTTTTCAAATATAATACACAAATACTGGATCACACAGCTGCCTGAACAGGTATTTAGCAGACAAGAAACAGATGAAACAATTGTTCACTTTGCATCATTAATGTTATACATGTGACTAGTTCATAAAAATAAGGTGAATGACGCTCACCAAATATGGACTGAGTGAATATTCTGATATTCGTGTATGATGTTTATGGTATATATATAAAAAAATATATATAATATTTAATATGTAAAAAGTTGAAAAGCAATTTACCAACAAAAAAAACCCCAAAACATTAAAGCAACTACAAAATGTTTGACGACTACTTTTCTACTCTATAGTACAACATTCCTTACATATGTCAAACTGGTTTTTACATACATTTTTAGAGCAAATACGTACAGATGGATTTATTGTTAATGTCTTCAGGTTATATATATATATATATATATATATATATATATATATATATATATATATATAGTGTGCTCTTTTAAATACTTTTTTTTTTTTACATCCTTAAATTATAATCCAAATAGAGACCCCAGACTGGAGTGTGCAAAACTTTTGTTTTTTTTTTTGCTAGGACCAAACTACACTTCAGTTGTTTTAGGTCTTGATCATTTAAAAAAAGGCTGTTCAAAGTTAGGTGATTACATTAGCAAGTACAACATGTACTCTGTCACATTGTTCAACATTTTTTCAGGTGAAACAGTCAATACTTCGATATACAGGTTGTAGGGGAATAATGTTCATTTCCAAATTATATCCTTCAATTACAGACAAAAGTACAATATTGCTGTTTGCATGATACTGAAGTCTCAGAGAGCAAAGTGTGTAAATTGCAGATTATCTTATTGAGGTTACCAGTTTAGTACATAATGCGGCACAAAATAGTTCATACCGACTATTCTCGTGGTGATTGCATCAACTAATTCAAAGCTTAATTTACATACATACAATGCTTTATTTCTGGCTCAAGGCCTCAGAGCTCTTGTATGCTTCAGGCATTCATTATGAGGCCTTCAATAAATCTAGAAAATGCTTACAAGGAAGGGCATTAGATCTGGATTCTCAGCAACACTTCCCCTGTTTGCGTTTATAGCAGGTCAAACACAAAGCTGTTTTCCAAGCTAATCACTAGGGCATTTATATGTCAGACATTTCAAAATAAATTTGTAATTTTGGCGTCTACCAGCCTAATTGACTCAACACCAGTGGTTAAATTTGTTAGCGTGCAGCTCAAAGGGACCAAGGTAAGGTAATGGATTTGTTCTCTTTCAATTAATTAGGTCTTTGCCCTAGTGTAATCGCTCAACCCAAGTTTTCAAAACATACAGATGAATTGGAAATGGTTGCAGCAAGCAAATGTGGTAGTATTATTAGTGTGGTAGAGTCACTCATTTTGATGAACGGATGCAGACGACACAAAGCCCTGGGGAAGAATAATTGTACAAGCACAAAGACACCTGAAAAACTGTGGAGTTGAGTTGAGGAGGGCCTTCTATTGTACAAGAGCAGTGCCCTCAGGATGAAAAGCTTTGACCTTTATTTTGCCCTCTCCTCCAGAACGAAGAGGACATTTAAGAAACTATAGAAATTATCCCATGTCTTCTGCAATATGGTGTACAATAATTATGGAAATGACATGTTTTAGATTAGGATTAAAGAGTGACATCTGTTTTCATCTGGTGCTCTACATGAATTAATAGAATCATATATATATATATATATATATATACACTTAGAATGGGCGCAGAGGATGGAAAAAAAAATTTTGTATTCTGTAGATCTATAACAAGGAAAATGTAAAACATATTCACTAAATATCAGGACAGGCACAATTCTAAGGAGAATGGCATGTGTGGCTGTCCAAAAATGATGACTTGCCAAGTCACTGGACCAATTTAAAGAGAAAAACTATCCCATGTCACAAATGCTTATTGTAGGGCCATGATCATATTTGAATGAAAAATGTGTCTTTTTTATACAATTACATTTCAGGCCAATCAAAAGACTTGATTCCACCAGGAAAACATCTCAAGGCAAGGTCCAAGAACTGTTGCCTGAGGGCCACCTAATGACAGGCCAGTGTTTTATGACAGCTATAAATATACCAAAAGCCTTAGGGACACTAAATCTTATCCCCGTTACGTTGTGCGGAATGTAATCTGTTTTAACTACGCATTTAGATAAGATTACAAATTGATAAATTGAACTTCCTTCACAAGGGTCATTCCTACTTGAATCAAAATAGTTTTCAAATTGCTGGTAAATAAAATATTCATTTTTACTTCAAGGTTAGTGTTAAAATATAATGTGGTACTTTTGAACGTAACATTTAATGTTTAATGAAAACCTTTATCCTAAAAAAATAAACAAAAAAATTTCTGTGTCATAATCTACTTTAAACAAAAACAGTAAAATTGCTTGAAGTTGTGACAAGTTGGCGGGCAGGTCTCCCGCTGTAATCTTTTCATTTTAATAAATTAAAAATATCTCTTCCAACATGTATGAAATGTATTATTACGGATTCAAACAGTAAACTTCACAATGTCTTACCATGTTCAAGTTCATTATGGAGTACTACTGAAGCAGAATTACTATTGCAACAACACATAATCAGTAGGGTAAAACTAACAAGAGACCGGTCTCACGAGATGAGATATCTCTTATTGAGTCGATTTTATTGTCTAGTGACAAAATCTACAAAACCCATTTCTAGGCACAATCTAGAGCCAAAAATAGGAAGCAGTTTTCTTAAGGCTCTTTTGAAATTCTGTACTCGTAAGAATGGAGTGAATGGACAAATGACCCAAATACCCAATGCCTCAAACTACAGCTGTCAAATGTGTGGACTCATTTCCAAGGTAAATACGATTTAGGTCATTACATTTTTGTGGTTTATTAATTCTGGATGGACAAAATATATTTAACCTCTGGGCAAGACATGACAAGGCAATGTTTGACAAAACTTGTCAAGGCATGAATGTGGGCACATGGGATGCCAGCTACTGATCCAATTAGTACAATATTTTTTCTTCATCCAAAATACTTGACATTTTGTGGCTGATTGAAAAGATGAGGAAAGTGTCAACAAAGCCAAATATTCTAAGGTTGAAACTAAAGTCATTTGAATTGAGTGGCATATAATACCAAGCAAAAATTGAAAAACTCTGCTCTTCACTTTAGATGCCTGAGGCACATAGACAACAAGCCTGATAAATACCAAGTGTGTTAGGAGAGGGAACAAAACAAATAGAAAACTGCAGAGAGGACAATGTGAAACAGGAATAAGACAAACTGCACAAAAACGAATGTTGGCAACCATTTCATATAATCAAGTTCAGAACTTTTTTTTTTTCTTATTAATGTACACATGGCACCCCACATTGACAGAAAAACACAGAATTGTATATTTGTTTGCAGATTTATTTAAAAAAAAAAAAAAAAATTAAATGAAATATCACATGGCAATAAGTATTGAGACCCTTTGCTAAGTACTGAGTAGAAGCACCTTTTTGAGCCAATACTGCCGTGAGTCTTCTTTGGAATGATGGAACAAGCTACACCTGGATTTGAGGATTCTTCCTTACAAATCCTCACCCGTTCCATCAGGTTGGATGGTGAACATTAGTGGACAGCTATTTTCAGGTCCCTCCAGAGGTACTCAATTGGGATTACCGTAAGTCAGGACTCTGACTGGGCCATTCACGAACAGTAACAAAGTTGTTCCGAAGCCACTCCTTTGTCATTTTAGCTGTGTGTTTAGCGTCATAATCTTGTTGGAAGAGGAACCTTTGGTCCAGTTTGAGGTCCTTAGCACTCCGGAAATGTTTGTCCATGTTCCCTTCAATTGCAACAAGTTGTAAAGCCCCAGCAGCTGAAAAACATTTTTACAGCATAATGCTGCCACCACCATGTTTCACTGTTGGGATAGAATTAGGCATGTGATGAGCAGCGCCTAGTTTTCTCCATACATACCACTTAGAATTAAGGCCAAACAGTACTATCTTGGTCTCATCAGACCAGAATCTTATTTATCATAGTCTGGGAGTCCTTTATGTGCTTTTTTGGCAAACTCTACGAAGGCTTTCATGTGTCTTGCACTGGGGAGAGGTTTCCGTCGGGCCACTCTGCCATAAAGCCCCGACAGGTCGACCTTCGAGAACATTTTTCCCATCTTCCGAGTCCCCACTACATATCTGGAACTCAGCCACAGTGGTCTTTGGGGTCTTCTTTACCTCTTACCAAGGCTCTTCTCCCCTGATTGCTCAGTTTTGCCAGGCGGCCAGGCCTAGAAAGAGTCCTGCTTATTCCAAACGTCTTTGACAGGTGCGTTTCCTTTCCAATCAATATAAACAAACACAGCAGGACAAATTAAATGCAACGTAAAGAATCTCAAGGAAGATTAGAAGAAAAGGACAGCACCTGAGTTATACAAGTGTGACAGCAAAGGGTCTGAATACATTTTCTTTTTTAATAAATCTGCAAAACAATCTACAATTCTGTGATTTCATCTTAATGTTGGGTGCAAAAAGACAAACCACTACAGAGGAGGCAATGAACACGAAGAGTATTTCATTATTTTTTACATACAATTGAACAATAAAAATACAGATTAGAGTGAAGGTTGGAGCCACTGTGACCCAGCAGACTAACTTCACCTTGTCCCTAACATTTGTTTTGATCGTGATAGAAACTAAAGTTTAAACAAGCATGTGGAAAACATGCAAAGGTCCACCTATAAACAAAATCCCTATTTTTATGTTTTTAACCAAACACTATTTTATAGTAATTACATAGAAATGTTTTCCACTGCAATGTCTGACACCTGCTATCTACACCAGCATGCATAGCCGTAGAATAGAAGAAAAGCAGAATAATGTAATCTGTTTTTATTAGACAGGATTGTTTCATGTGATTTTATCAGAAATAATTTTGTAGTAAAAGACTGGACGGTCTACACGACAAGTGACTTTTATAAGTTAATGTAGAACCCTGACATGGGCAAAAGAAGAACATTTCATCCACATGACCAGGACACGGTTTATAATCAGAGGGAGAAAACAAACATCAAGGCGTGCAAGTGTAGGGGAAAAAGAGCAAGCCCCTCCCACAACCTTAGCTATTAGTGTTAAATAAGCAGTAAAACTCACAGCCACCAAGTCACATTGAGCCTATTTCCCAGTAAAAAAAAAAAAATGGTGTTAAGTAGAGGCTTGTAGTGAATAATCTGCTCATGGAGAGATTTGGCTTTGCTGGATTAACTACATATATTTCTGCAGCTCACTGCAACTGGAGGCAGATGGACCTCTTTTCTATCAAATAATGAGTGCTTTTTTTTCATTTTTCATGTTTTTGTCACATAATGAAAAACAAATGAACAAATGATACACGGATAAGGTCTGACCTCCTGAGTAGCACTGTCTCACGTGAACATTGTGCCATCACTGTGTAAATTACGCATCTGATCAGCTAATTCTGGCCTGATGCTGCTTCCATCAACGCAACACGAGAGTTTGACAATCAAAAGATAACTGGAGCGGTGCGTCCATTACGTGCACAGCATCCTCTACACTGCAGCCACACCAGACTCCACACGCACCACCGCAGGTGTCCAGCTTTTTCTCTCCCTCACACATTTCCCTCTGCATTTTCTTACTTAATGGCTGTTAATTTAAATAAATCGTCAATATTTTTCTTATACTATAAAAGTTGACTGGAGCATTTTTTCCATAACTGTTGTGTTTGTTTTGTGTCAAAATTTACTAATCTAACATTCCACACCACAAAATAAGTAGTTTTTAAAAAAAAAAAAATGTTAAAGTACGATTCATGCTGATATTGGATCAATATCGGTATCGGCCGATACGCAAGGTTGCAACATCGGTATCATATCGAAAATGAAAAAGTTGTATCGGGACACCCGTAACATTTACTGCAGCGGATCTCTGCGTGTGTTTGCACCTGCTTGTCAATCGTACTATTTTCCGGTGGTAAAACATTCATCGATCACTCGCTTTTTTTGCACCCCTCATGAGATCCGCCTACTTTACATATTCAGAGGGAAACACGCTAAATGGATTGAGGGCACATTGTGACGCGCAGAAGACGCACAGTCCTGATTCCCTGGGGTTTGTACCCCTAATTAATGCGTGGAGTGACGTTTGCACACATTTTAATACCCCTAAATCTTGAGTGAATCCGCCCCTATGTGTTTAAAGCACCTGGTCAAGACACTGGCTCTGTCACTACCCTAACTACATGTTATACGACACAGCTGCCAAAGGCTGTACTTAGTGATTACATCAACCAACACAATCAACAATGATATATTATGCTCATCACTTTTCATCTGGACAAATGAGTAGTCATATCCCTGTCATGTCTGTTCATCATCACTAAATGATGATCTGCACTGCCTAGTAAATCTAAGTTTTCAAGTCAAACCAGGATACATGGGAAAAATAGAGCAGCTCAGTGATGTAGAAAACTTGTTTTGAAGTAAATTGCTGTTGCTGCTTGAAAAGCCTGAACCTTAAACTAAAAGGTCAATGTCCTGGGTGGGCAGCAAGAAAAATCCACCACTGGGTTGTCAGAGCCTGGAATTTGATTACAATAACAGTGATAGACAATGCCAATTTGCATTACACATGATATGTACCGGTCGCCAAATGTGTTTGAAATCCTCTTAAGAGTTTTAGTAGGTTAAAAAAAGAAAGAACAAAAATCTAGTTTAAACCTTGTATTTTCTTCACCTGCTAAATTATACTAGCAACTATTTCTTTGTAAATACAAAATGCCTCACAAAATGTAAACATCTCAACCCTAATACCTGATATAGGGTTCAGCGTCAGGACCTACACCGGAGGCATACCGTCAACGTGACGCAAAGTTGGCCCACTGTACTTCTGCGTAGAGGGAACGCCTTGCTATGGGATTGGCCGCCCTGCCGCTAGGGGGTTGTTACATGAGCATTAAAAGCCTTTGTTTATCTTCAGGTCACAGAAAACAATGTTTTATGTTTAAGAATCTTAAAATGTAATTTATTTCCAGATTATTACTGACCTATTGTACCAAACCATGTGCTTTGTTGGACACAAACTTTAAAACAATGGTTTCAAAACTTGCCTTTTATTTTTTAATATAAACATGGGCAACTCATTTGGCGGTGCTTAACCTGCTGCAGCCATGAAAGGAAATAATAAAACTCAGGCACTTTAATCTGTCTCGGTTCTCTCTTTCCACCGTAGAAACAACTCTCGTATCGCTCCACAATAAGTTGAAACCTAGCGGTGTGACTGGAAAAGGCTGTGACCGGGGCTAAGGTTTGAAGTGAACTAATCACAGCCCTTGTGTTCCACAGCCTTGACGTGTAGTCAGGAATTTTGGGAGGAGCACGCCAGGTTACGTTGGAGGGGTTTACGCCGCTACGTGCGTCTATGGCGGAAATTTTATGCAGAACCATATATCAGGCTTCAGTCATTAAAAGTTTTCTCTCACACCTCTTAAGAGATGCTGAGGCCACACTCCACCTACTCAAGTGTTTTCTCTTAAACAAAACCATTTCTCATTAACAAGATAGGATTTGAATAGAGAAAGTTCCAAATAATATACAGTATGTATTGTATTCGTGTTTCATTTGTGGTTCAGCTGCACCTGATTTCAATTACTCCTCTCCTTGATTGTCTGGGCTTTATGAGAGGCCAGATGTGGCTCTTCACACTCTCTTTTCCCAGGCAACAGGTTATCGGTCTCCAGTTGTGTGTTGGATTGAACAAAATGTTAACTAACATTAACCCAACCAGTGATGTGCCGTGAGCACTAGGGATGGGTAGGCAGGGCGTTGCAAATTGAGACCACCAATGTCAACACCATAGACAATTCCATATGTTTCTGCTGGAAAGTGTTAATCTAACAAAATCAACATCATAAAACACCATTAAAGAAACAATTATTTAATATAGCCTCCAAACTCTCCCAACAAGATACTGTATATCTCATGACACATTGTGTTGGAAACACAGAAACATGGAGAAAATGACAACAACTCAGAACAGCCTCAGTGAGGCGCATCCACAAAGCCAATTCTTCCCTTTGTACCATTCACAGTAGAAAGTACAAAACATTTTCTGACTTTACCTTTACTGAAGGTCTGGTAGCTCAGGTATTGGTCTCCCATCTTTTAAAAGCTGTTGTTTTTGCTCAAAAGAAAGTTTCTCTAGCGCTGTCATCCTGACTGTAGTGTTAACCCGCCCACTAGCTAGAGAACGAAGCAGCAGCAGCCACGCTTTATCAATTCACTAATGCACTGTGAACATACATGTAGCATGTAGCATAGCGCGGTTACGTCCAAAGGCAGCATAGAGAACTGCCATTTTACGTAAATGGTTTTCATCTTGGGGAACTGACTGCACATGCGCAAACACATAAAAACACAGGCTATGAGGCCAGAGGCAGAGCAGCAATGTGCCTTTAGGAGAGGGCGTGGCCTCCTCCTGCATTACAGCGGAGTGAGCGTCTCTGCCATACCAGGAAAAAGCGATGTTTAGTCATTTAGGTTATGAAAAGCACAAAATGCTGACACTTTCAAATTTATAGGTACTGTAGGCTAGGAAATGGAAAAATAAATAATTTATAATTAAAACAAATAATCAAAATATCAATTCACCCTTGGATAGGCACTGCCTACCTTGCCTACCCTGACTGCACGTCACTGTACCCAACGCTTCATCACATCCATACACTCACTACAAGACTGATATTACAGATTAACACATCTTTTAGGATAAATTTGTTGGGTTAAAATAAATAAATTGTATTTAATCCATATCTGTGGTCTCTCTAATGTTCATAACACAGTTCATGGCATCCCTTTTTAAAGTAATGAAATGTTGTTAGCTGGTGCAATCGGAGGTAAACATTTTTGCATTTAGACCATTAACTAATCTGATTTATGGCCTGCCCTGCCCCGAGGTAGAAGTAGATGAAAGTAGTTGAAAACGTATTGTACCACAAAGGGAAATCATACGAGTACGAGGCACTCATGTAATTGTGGGTGCTCAGCTGTATTCAACTAGTCATGCATTGAAAGGAATTTGCTGACCGTGTAATATCCAACAGGGAAAGCAACTGCTATTCTGCTTAAGATGTACGACAACAACAATTGAAACAAAAGCACTGGTAAACAAAAACAAACAACTTAAATCTGATATCTTCTGAACCTAAATTCTAGAAACTTGAGGGTCTTCTATTAGCAACTTTCTCAGTGCTTTTTTTCTTTCCATCCAAGAATTATATCTATGCATACAGAAATCCTAGGGATTGATGCCTCATCTTTAAGTACTTCATTGACTGTCAATGGTTAAGTCATATTTCTCAGCTATAAAGGATCAGTATGTTAACGATATCTTCATATGGTGTGATTATAAGATGTGCTCATAAAACCATTCTAATGGTTTTCATTGAATTCCGTTGGCCTTTTTTCACTGCAGAACTACTAGGTGATGGTGTGTCAATAAGAATAAAAAACTGATGCATACATTGCCCATGTACTCAGACAGAAGGTCCTGAAGAGCTTGGCGCACGGAATTGCATTCAGCCACGATCCTCTCTCTGCGATCGTCACGTGTGCACGAAGAGTCAGCCATGAGGGCAGCACCGCTGATGATGCTCTCAAGGCGCTCCTCCAGAGAAGGACGGAAGCGCTCTTCACTAAAAGCGAGAGGGTCCACAATGATTTGTTTCTGTAAGAAAAGGTTCAAAGAAGAAATTAAGTTAGCAGAAACATGTAAAAAGTTTTACAGGTGCACATTTTTCCTACCAGGAGGAGGAACATAAATCATTTGACAAAGCAACACAATAGAAGAACAAAAAAGAGGAAAATCATACAGGTGCTGGTCATGAAATTAGAATATCATAAAAAAATTGATTTATTTCAGTAATTCCATTCAAAAAGTGAAACTTGTATAATGTATACATTCATTTCACAGAAACTGACATATTTCAAGTGTTTATTTCTTTTAATGAATGATGATTATAACTGACAACTAATGAAAACCCCAAATTGAGTACCTCAGAAAATTAGAAAATTGTGGAGAGGTTCAATATTGAAGGCACTTTAAATGGTCTCCAGTCTAGTTCTGTAGGCTAGACAATCATGAGGAAGACTGCTGACCTGACAGTTATCCAAAAGACGACCATTGACACATTGCACAGTGAGGGCAAGACACAAAAGGTCAATGCTAAAGAGGCTCGCTGTTCATAGAGCTCTGTGTCCAAGCACATTAATAGAGAGGCAAAGCGAAGTTAAAACTGTGGCAATAGGGTTAACCACGTCCCGGAGAGAACTATAAAAGAAAAAAAACCCATTCAAAAATGTGGTGGAGATTCACAGAGAGTGGACTGCAGCTGGAGTCAGTGCTTCAAGAACCACCACGCACAGACGCATGCAAGACATGGGTTTCAGCTGTCGCATTCTTTGTGTCAAGCCACTCTTGAACAAGAGACAGCGTCAGAAGCGTCTCGCCTGGGCTAAAGACAAAAAGGACTGGACTGCTGCTGAGTGGTCCAAAGTTATGTTCTATGATGAAAGTACATTTTGCATGTCCTTTGGAAATTTAAGGTCCCAGAGTCTGGAGGAAGAGATGAGAGGCACAGAATCCACGTTGCTTGAGGTCGAGTGTAAAGTTTCCACATTCAGTGATGGTTTGGGGTGCCATGTCATGTGCTGGTGTTGGTCCACTGTGTTTTATTTGAAATATATCAGTCTGTGTGTAATGAATTAATATACAAGTTTCACTTTTTGAATGGAATTACTGAAATGAATCAACTTTTTCATGATATTCTATTCTAATTTTATGACCAGCACCTGTATCGAGGTAAAGTTCCTCTTCCTCCAAAAGATAGGAAGGGGAACTTGGGAGCAGGAATGATATGCCTACTCTGTTCCAAAAATAGGCACAAATGGACATTAACACTATACATTAATATAACCCTTTTTGTCAGAGATTCAAAAAGCAGAGTTTACTTAATGAAGGAGGCTTTCAGGGTAGTGCCTAAAGATGCACAAATTTACTGCTTTAAAAGCTTTGGTACAAGTAAATTTTTTATTAGTCTCATTTAACAATGCTGAGTCTAATTTTAAAAAATATATATAAATTAACTTGAACAGGAACAAGCATTTACTAATTTAGCTTCATTGGCAGAGCCTCTTAAATAGGAGGAAAAATGCAACATGGCTGAAATCTTCATTGGGATGCCAGCTGTTGAGTAATTCCAGTGAAAGAAGTTCAATATTTTTGTGACCGGTTTCATTTAGATGAAACATGTCACATTAGATGTTGTAAGACCAGCTCATTCCCAAAATGTAATGACTTGTTTCTTGTTCACTTTCAGACAATTCCTGAAAATTACACAAAAATCAGTCCATTTCTTTTTGTGTTAGACTATTCACAGACAAATAAATAAAATAACACCAGCAAAAACATGATCTCCTTGGGTGGAGGTCATTGCATATGTATTAAGCAGAAAAAAGTGGTTTTGGGATTTAGTAAAACAGTTAACCAACAGCATTGTCACAGTACAGTGATAAGCAAAGTTTTTAGCACTTTTTACATAAGAGAACAATTTCTTCAATCATAATTTGATATGTGCAAACCTCTAATCACCTAAAATTGCAGATTAATAACTCTGGAAATAAAAAAATATGACAATGACAATAATTTGTTATTTTTTGTAATGAAATCATTTATAATTGCAATTCTTAAAATATTTCTTCAAAGCAGGTTCTCTGAGAGTATTCATTGTAGTCATTGAGTCAACTATTAACTAACACTAAAAGAACATCTTATGAGTGCATGTGAGTCCAGACGTGACAAATGTTGAGCCTTATACATGCTTAATCGCATGCATGACCAGTATCACAAAAACAACAGACTAAGTGACTTACTAAATGACTTAACAAAATGAGTGACGCATCGGCGAGGCACACAGAAGAAAAACTTCTGCTAAGATCATGTTAGAAATGCGTGTCCTTTTGCATATTACAAATTATCTCATTAAGACAGTGCTCGTCATCTCTACTTAAAGTCAGTGTCAACAAAAGGAATGGCAGCAAGCAAATCGTTTTTGGATTTATCACCACAGGCAGCATTAAGATAATTAACACAGTGTCGCCTTTAGTGTTACACGTCAATAGCATGAATTGTGTTGTACAGCAAACCTTTGGTAGTGGACATTCGTCATCAAACAGTTGACCATTTTTCATGAGTTTAATGATTGCAACTCAATCATGTCGCACAAGATTCTCGTGTGCAAAAACAAAATAAACCTTCAGGGATATGATAAAATTTCACATTTAGGAAACAATTTTCACAAAAGTATATAAAATAAATGTTTTAATGCAATGTGATATTTGTGTTTAGTTTGTTATTTCACAAATATTTGCCTTGGTAAACTGTAAAGCATGTGTATAAATGCCACCTGATGCTTCCATTTTACAATGTCCTTCAAAGGACATGTAGTGATAGTGACTAAGTGCAGCTCAAAGCTCCTCTCCTATTTGTTTCTGATTGGATGCTACCACTCATCTTCAGGGTTGTGTATCATTAATCACATAACTACGCAACAAATAAAAAGGCAAAAATGTCACATAACTGCATCCAACAGTTCTATTTACATTTCTGTTTTTCTCAAATTTTGAAAAACATTTCTGAATACAAAAAAGCAGCTTAGTAATTAAATTGACTTACATCAAAGTTGTTGAGGGCATAAGCAAGCTCCCCACCCCCTCCTGGCTGACTGAGTGCAGAGTCCTCAGTGGTTGTAGCCTGTGCAGCATTGGAGATGCCAGATACCGCATGCTGCAACTGCTTGTAGATCAGGTCACGGTTGGCCTTGTAGGCTGCCACGTCAGGGTGCTGCAGGCAAGCACGAGATGCCGTGTACAGCATGGGGATGTTTCGCTGCAACACACCACGGGCCGCAGCCATTTGGTCCTTATGGTGTACGTCCTTCAACTCCTAACAGGATGAGATAAAACCAAAAAGCAACAAAAAGCAGAGGTTAACTGCACATTACATTTCTGCAGGCAGTGTTGTTGTGCTTTACTATATGTGACCCAGGTTTAATTTGGACCCATAATCAAGTCATTATAAATTTGTCATTAAAGTCAGTGTAATAATGGATTGACTTCCAAAATGCAAATAAGCTTGATGTTAAATAAAATGCTCCCTGACCTCTTTACTAATGGGCAAATCCTCTGCCTGCTTTTACATAAAAACACTTTTTGTAATAATACCAAACAACCATTGAAGCAAAAATATTTTACTTAAGGGTCAAGTGAGAACAGTTTTATGGTAGGAAGACTCAGTACCATATCCTCAAGTCAGGTAATTAAATTCAACAGTTTTCTCTGTCCCCACCTTTATAATGTGGTTTGAGCATGCTGTTTTATGTGATGGAGATCCACTCCAAACTCTTCATTAATTGTATGAAAAAGCCTTTTAAATCTATTGGAAGTTATGTGTTCATGCTGTTTGACATTACCTGCTGTCTCTTTGCAGCCATCATGTTGAGTTTGTCCACTTCTGGCTTCAAGGCCTTATATTGGATGCCTAGGTCCTGCTCAGTACCTGCATTGCGGACTTTAACTAGGCTGTCCTCCACCTAAGACAAAGAGAAAGTAATAAAGCCAAAGAAAAATAAATCACCAATTCAAAATGTAAGAAAATTAATTTATTAAGAGAAGACAACTCTCACCAGTTTAAGTTGCAGAAGCAGTTTGTAGACATCAGACATGTCTGCCAGCACCAACAGATGAGTGACGGCTGAAAGCAGAGCTCTGGCAGCACGAACCATATTACCTCTCTTAACAGAGGAGCAGGGGTCCTCTGCAAACTCTCCAGAAGCCTGTCTCATCGCCTCACCTAAAAAATAGAGACAACCAATCAGTGGACACAATATTGCTTCAACTTTATGAATCATTATTTAATACATTATACTAAATTTATTCCGTCTGTGCCAAAAAAAAACCACTGTTTACTGTCAACCTCTTCTGATGTGAATCTACAAAGAGAAATATGCCACAGCAATCCATTCATAAAAATGACAGAAATATTTCTAAACAATGACCAGACATTTCAAATATGGACACTGGCTCAAAAACAGATGTATTGAGGTTACACAGAAGCTTTCTAATCTCTGTTTTTCCTCAACAATATTTGCACAGATCTGTAGTCACACAGTGAGGCTTACAAATAGGAGATATACTTTATGGAGAGAAAAAAGAATTCAGACATGACAATTTCAACAAAGGGAAGCATAATTACATTATTTTATGTACATATGATTTAAAATTGAGTTGGTCCCTCTTTACTGGCTGACAGACCATATTTGTCTATCTGTGACACTTCTAGACATTAAATCACCTGTTTCACAGTAAAGAATAGGAGTGACGATATCTCGATACTTTTCTGCACGATCGATTATTGATATGCTCCCGCTAAGTATCGATTTTTATATATTTTTTTCTTAAAAACCTTTTCTGCTTTTTCACTAAAATGTGCAGGTAGGTCTTCACAGAAATTTTGTCACTGTTTGTTGAAGGAACTGGAATATTATACTATAATGGTGTCATGGTGTAAGAAAGACCCTATTTTTTGTATACAGAAAGCACTATTAGAGATACTTCATTTACATCGGTATGTTGACACTTATTTACAGAAATGTTGCACTAAAATAGTGTCACTGTTCATAGGACACTTTCAATGTATTGTCTTTCAGAGATATAAAATAAAATGTTTATTTTTTTACTTAATCTTTATTTTCTTGTTATGTCATAGATTATCGTAGATTGATTTCTGACCAATATATCGATCATCACAGTATCGTCATATCCTGAGATAATCGTTATTGTGAGCTTTGCATCACGTATCGCATCGTGAGGTACCCAGAGATTCCCACCACTAGTAAAGAATAACATGTAATAGAGCTGGGTATCGCCAGGTACCTCGCGATACGAAATAGATGTCAGATTGATTTTTCCCATTTCAGAATGTAAAATCTATTTTTTATGTCCGTTTTCTACTGCCTGTTGTGGCATGTTTGACCATCTATTGTTGTTCAGTCCTTTAAACGATATAGATGCCATTCATTCCATAGCTTACTGGTTTCTTTTCAGTGTGATTAGCTTTCGTTGATTCATTACTAAGGAGAAACCTTGATGTGTTCAAATGGACACAGTATGCACGTCTTAGTGATACTAACTTATAACTTGGTGCAGAGGATGTTTTCAGATGGTTGCTAAATGACAATATTTTCAAAGATAATGTTTTGACCTTGTAGATTATTTCATGCTTAAATTGAAACATTTTCATGTGTAATAGACTAGTCGACAAGAAAATATCAGTGGATTTGACAAGGAAAATAGTCAGTTAGGATTCCTGAGACTTTTAGATGTGTCCCTGCTCCAACACACCTGAATCAAATGAATGGCTCGTTATCATGCTTCAGCAGAGCTTGATGACAACACATTGGTTTCAACCAATGCTTGCCTGATGCATATTGATCAGTGTATTTTAGTGATTCCATATTAATAGTGTTTAGAAAACTAGGCTTCAAGCAGTGAGGTCAGCACGTGCCATTCACAGCATTTTACCGGTACACAGACAAGCGCATGCAGCGCTCACAAAAGAAAGAGGTCAAAGCTGTGACAAAAGGCTCACTCTCTTATTTGTCTGGCACCAGGCTTTGTCCAGTCCTGGATGGGGCTGCACAGTTGACTGGGCACACAAATAGACTTTGTAGTCTCGCAACATGAACAAGACAGTAAATTTGTGGTTGACTGCAGTAAAGGCAGAGCCAAACTCCAAGTCTAAAAAGGGCTTTCGACTTGCTATGTCTACTTTAAAAAGCCCAAGCCAACAAAAAGACAGATATTTATCTTGTCTACTTTCCTCTGATGCAGTGCAGCTCGACAGAGATTGAAACTAAAACAAGCAAGATAACAGAAGGGCAAAATGATTGTCCTCCAAAAATGTCACACTGTAGAAATCAAATTGTTTCCTTGTCTTTCCACAATATTTTAAAACACCACTGCAAGATTAAGGGGAAGTATTATGAAAAAAACACTTTATAATAGTTTTGCTATCTCTTCAGCCTCATTCAGAGGGCCTAAGTTGAAAAAGTTCTGTTTCCTCCCTCGCATGTTATTTCACATTTTGTAAAAAGTCAGCTCCAAACAGGCGAGTTGGATTTACCCCGTCCCGTGACGTCACTCACCGGGAACACGATGGTTGAACAAAACAGTGGACTATCACCTTGAATGGACTATTCCTGTAATCACTAGAAAAGATGATGACAAGAAAGTGACTTAGGAGCTTTGTTAATTGTTTGAAGTGTTTGAACTTCTCTGCTGCTGCTCTGGCTCTGCAGACATACTTCTGACAACTCAGTCCGTTTTTAGAATTGCTCAGAAAGTGATTTTCAGAGTGCTAAAACTCCAGAAAACAAGCAAGTTTGGGAAAATAACCTCAAATACTATCTTAGAACAAATGGAGATGTGTGAAAAATAGGATAATACTGCAACTTTAAAAAATAAACCAAATTAAAAGAAAAGGGCTGTGTACAGAGTGTCAGAAAACAAATTACTACCACAAAGATTAAGAAGAATGAGAGGCACCATCTTGACTTCAATCCACGATTGCTGGATAGAAAACACTTGTTTTTTACACTTGTTGCACGAATGTTGCAACTGACTGATATGGATCATCAAGTGTCTACAAACTAATTCAGATTTAGACCTCGGCCTGAAGTAGCAAAAGTTAGTCACAATAATACCACAACAAATACAGTGGTTGGCCAACAAGAGGGTCGCCATTTGGATCCAACTAAACAAACAGGCAAGAGCCATGTTCGGATAATTACTGCATGGGTGATTGTCTTTCAGCTGGCTACGAGCTATTAAACTCTAATCAGGGGTGTCTAAACACAGTCCTCGAGGGACGCCAATTTACCAGGTTTTAGAGGTGTCCTGCTCCAACATAGCGCGGTGCTTCGTTAGCAGACTTTCTGCAGAGATGCTTGATGCCACTTCAACAGATTCAGATTGCAAGTATAGTGAAAAACATCTTCAAGGAAGGATTTTGGCCAGAAAAGAATCTTGAAAGATTGTGATTGGAGATCCCAATAGTTAACTGTAGAACTTTGGGCTTTTTTTCTCATAGTCATGGTTTACCACCACAGCCTCCAAAATATTCAGAAAGTGCTGGAGAAGACACTGCACTGTGCTTTGCTTTTTATATATTCACGACAAGATCTTGGCGAAAAATGACTGCAACTGCACAGAAATAAATGTTGAAAAAAGGCAGAAGCTTGTGGAAATGATGCCATAGTAAATGTGTCCAGTAATCAAAGCTAAAAGCACTTCAACAAAATAGTATGATCCCAACAGTGGGGATTTCATTAGTCTAAATAAGAAATTAACTAATAAAATCTACCGCAACATGCTGTTTAAAATTCAAGAAAAACACTGATACCAGTTTTTTCAGCAATGGATTATGAGCAAGGTATATTCCTTTACAAAGCGCTTGCCTTTCACACATAAGATAAAACAAAATCTGGCTTTGACAAAAAATATTTTTCAGCCACCAGAAGTGAAAACATTTTGCAACTTTGAGTACAAGAGAGGACAGAATCACAAAGTGAGCCTGTATCCTAAACTATTGCATCTTACTTTTTTCACGCCCTCAAACTTCCACACAAAGTCTACATCATGCTCCTACCAGCCACCTGAAAATTCATCCACAATATTTATAGGCAGCCTGTTACACAGTAGCTTGTTGGTGACATCAAACTACACAGGCTAGCCTATGCCTGTGATGTTTGTTAGTCACCTTTGGCAGCGCTCGACTCTGTTAGCGTTTAACAATTTTAGATGGATATTAACCACTACATTGCTGGAAACGTCCCTTCAAATTTTTGAGATACTCTGAACCAGTCAACCCTGCCTTCACAAGCTCCCTTTCTATCTTTCTTTTAAATTCAAGTGTTTTAGTAAACTCAGTATTTTTCAGTCAGAGGGAACAAGCATGTAAGCAGCCTCTCGCATCCATTTATGTGCAGGCTAATTTCGAGAAGCCATAGTGCTGATACTTCCATTACTCACAGTAGGTATGGGCAACTGCGCTTAGTAAATGAAACATCAATAACAAGGCATCAATAGACTCCTTCCTGTGGGTAAGTACACTGACAACCTGTGAGAAACAAATGTTGATTGCTGTGGGGTGGACACAGTCCCCACAAACAGTGCTA
Organism: Gouania willdenowi; assembly: GCF_900634775.1. Taxonomy (NCBI): domain Eukaryota; kingdom Metazoa; phylum Chordata; class Actinopteri; order Blenniiformes; family Gobiesocidae; genus Gouania; species Gouania willdenowi. The sequence goes on along the minus strand of NC_041053.1, from coordinate 22,744,475 downwards.
ATGCAGGCATCCTACAGCCTAGAAAGTAATTGTGGTTTGAAATCTGTGCACTTTCCATGATTACTAGCCCACACCACGTGGTCACTAAATTAAAAAAGGGGTACAACATGTGAAACATCACTTCTCATACATTTTGAAAGCTGATAAAACCCACTGCATACATCAGAGTAACCAAGGATATTTTACTTTTCTACTCAATGATATTACATTAGAATAATGTCAATTACAATGTAAATGGACTATACATATGGAGCCTCTAATACTACAGTAGCTCAAAGCGCATTACACCGTTGGTGACTGATCAGCCCGCCAATCGGAGGCAACTTGGGGTTCAGGGTCTTGCTCAAGGCACAGTGACAAACTGTCATGGAGTGAACTGCTGACCTGCCAATGCACTGACCACCTGAGCTTCTAATATATAAAACATTGTAAAATGTCACTTTGATGCAGGTCACACGTTGACACAATTCTGCAGAACAGTAAATATATCCTTAAATGCAGCGACACATTTTTTTTTTTTTTCATTTTCTTGATCTGTAGATGTTATAATTGCCATTCAGGTTAATTCTCCTTGTGTTTGTCTTTCTCATTGTAAATGTTAATCGACCACCTACGGTTCACTTAAAGGGGACAATAAGTGACAAAATGTGAAATACATCCATCCAGTCCTTTGTTTGCAGTCTGTGTAACACAGAAAAGTGCTCCGTTTCAAATTTTCTACATTTGGCACTTGGCAGTGGGACCAAGATTAAAAGGCCCAATTCTTTTTTCTAATTCATTGACATTTTAGTGGTTCAAGCAACTCAGATGAATATTGCAAAGCTAAACCTTCCCCACATCATTAGCAAGTGATTAAAATTCATTTTCTATATAGACTCACACAATGATTTGAGCAACAATCATAATCCTACACATACCACAATGCAGAAATCGCAACTCTTTAACCACAAAAAAGTGGAATGAACAAAGAAACCATGACCCTTAATCAACAAGTCATCCTTCAATCCTTGTTCAAGTCTAGGGGCAGTTTTTCAAAACGCACTTTCAGGGAACTTTTGTTTCCTTGACGCATTGTTTGATATAAGTTTAAAGCAGACAATTGCTGCTTTTCAGAGAACTTACCCATTTACCTTTGAAGAAGCACTAAGGCACTTTGTGCAAATGATCGACAACACAAATCTCAAACACAATCCGCAGTCTCGGACTGTTCTCTCTTCCATGTGAGCAAAATCAATAAGACCATTTTCAGAGGGCAGATAGCAATCAGCGCTCCTTTAATAAACTATCTATCCAGTATGTACCTGTGGCCCGCCAAATGCTAGATTAAACTATTAAAATGTATATGCTACATAAAGGTGCTTAAAAAGCAGGACAGCACAAACAAAGGTAAAGAGGCTTCAGTGTGATTCGAGGTCTCTAAACAATACATGACAAAGTAATAACATTTTCTATGAGCTTCTCCAACACAATCAACCTTTACTGTGGTGTTGTACAGTAATTGTCCTCCATCCTTGACAGAAGGTAAGTCACAGCCAGCTTAAAAATGCTTTTGAACTCCAGGGTGGTGGGGGTTGTAACCACACTCAATGGTCATATTATCAGTCGATGCACGCTCCACTGAGCAGCGTGGCATAGCTGACAGCCAGGACTAGGCACCAGTTAACAACACAGTCACACGATCGCAGCACAGTGACAGCCCAGTACAACTACAGTAACATTCCTGGACACTAAGCAGTGCACGGGCTATCAAGTAGCATGTCGTTTGGCTCCTCACCACCCTGAGCACAGCTCGGGCAGAGGACATCTAACTTGGTAGGCATCTGGGGAGAAACGACACTGCGACACAGATGTCACATTGGACAGTGATAAAAGCCACCCTCGAGTTGTAACTCCGAAGCCCCTGTGGTCTACTAGTGTGTCAAAAGAGATATTCAGCGCAGAAAGGAGCAGATGAGACCCGCTCACGTTTTTTTTTTTTTTTGTGAATGTGAAACCTGCCGTTGCAAGACTAATTGTAATCTCATTGGCTGGTGCTGCAATGGTTGATTCCTTTTGCAAGCTTGAGGAAGTCATGAAATTGAAGTGTACTTAGGTGGACAGCCCCCGTTTAGAAGGATAGTATTGTAAAGACACCCGACAAGGTCAGTTTCAACTGAGAACTTACTTCCTCATTACTCCTCTTGCTTGAGTTTTTTGTTTTAGTTTGACCTTGCAAAAACAGTACCGGACTTAAATGTTACTTCTGCTGTGAAAAAAATCAAAACAAACAAATGAGAAATTATCTTTAACAAGAGAAAGGAGAGAGTGTGTGGATTCATGCATGTTTAGTCCTCAAAACTGAGACGACAAACCTCTTACGTCTGATGAGAGCTTAGCCATTGATAGTTCTGGAGTTAACTACCTTGAAGTACTGCAGTCACTTGAAAAATGTAGCAGTCATTTGCCAATCCTGAAGCCAAGGACTGAACATGATGGCTCTCTTGCCAATCATGTCATCCTGCCCTCACGAACCTTCCTTTTGTTCTCTTCAGCGCCACAGCTTTACCGGCCCACCTCAACACCGGTTAAGCAAACGTGCACAGCCAAACTAACGACAAGTTGGCTCTTAGTGCCCACTCGTTGGCCAAAATTTAGCACGTGTTACCACTTCTCAGTCAACCAATACACTGGAATTGACGCAACAAAAAACGCCAACACAAAATGCAATGACTCACCAATGACAGCTTGCAATGAAACTTTCGGACAAAAAACTGAAAGGAAATAGAGAGAGTAGGAATGCTCATGGTGAACTGATAGCAAAAACTTAAACCAATTAATTTTTTTTAATTGGGTTATCGTGTCAATCAACTCATTGGGACGTTTCAGCACATGAACCTGGCAGAACTCGTCTGGTTTCGTTCAGCTTGTTTCAGTTACACTATCCACCCTATGTGAAAGAGTCTCAGAGGAAAAGCAAGGAGAAGGGGTGAAAGATAAACCAATATTGGGATGATAGAACCCTGTTTTGTTTCTACATTCATCCCAGCTGACAGCAGATGCAACAGAAAGGCAGGTTTTATGGTTAACAGACCAGGCTGACCCCAGAACATGTCAACATGTTGCTTTTCTTAATAAAAACCAGTAAAAAAAGAGAGATTAAGAAAAATCCTATACTTATGCTGCTCATACCCAAGCAAATGATAAAAATAATTGACTAAATAACTTTTTTAGCCTTGATATATCGCCATGTGTGTGTTTGTTTTCCTTGTCTCCCACCTCCAAACAGGTTGAATGACATCACTCCCAGAATCTGTGCACGCTCGTTTCATATCAGAGTAAACTCTCTTCTCTCTTGTTAGTCACCTAGTCTCTTTGTCTTTGGTTACTAGCTGTTAAAGGCGCTAACAGTCAGAGCAGTCTGATACAGGGACTTTGTAGAAGTTAAAGGACAATCATTAACTCACTCAGTGCCATTGACGAGATATCTCGTCAATTCAAATTCAAACGCTCAGCACCATTGACGAGAAACTCGTCATTTGCGTTTTTTCACGGGGATTACTAGAAAACACTCTGGCGGAGGTCCCTCATCAATATCTAAGCTGTGGGGTGTTGTAGTGACCAATTGTGTCCTGAAGATGGCAGCAGTGCACCTTTAGATGAGAGATTAGCCACTGATGCTACCCAGCAAAGGAGGAAGAAGCAGGAAAAGAAGTGGGATAATGGCGCTAAGAAGTGATATTGTGACGTATCCAGCAGCTCACAACACCACATACTAACACAGAACATGTGTGGACCTGAGTGGATTATTGATAACGTTGTGATCGTGAGATAAAACCATGAACTAACCGGGCCAAACGGGTCATCTCTGCGTGTTGGGGGGAGGGGGGTACAAAATACCCCCAGCCTGTGAGCCATATAGCAAAATAATAGGTGACATGTAGGAGGTAGCAGCGCACCTTTGGATGTGAGATCATCCATGCTCATCGGAGCTCAGAGGGAGAGGAGAAAAGGAGTTTACGAGATAGAAAATGGCGCTACGTGCAGAGCTGACGTTCCCAGCAGCGCACACTCCGATCAGAGCAAGTGTGGAACTCATGGATAGTGTGGCGATTGTGAGATAAAACCATTAAAAAACGGGGTAAGCAGTGACCCTCTGCATGTCCGGGAGGAAGAGGAAGTTATGTGTGCAGACTGATGGGAGAAAGTTGGAGGAACACCAAAATACAGTAAGAAATCCATTCAACTCTGACCCAAATAGATAAATAATAATTTTGCCATCAAAAGCCCGGTCTGTGTTTTTTTTTTTTGTTTTATATAAGGAAACGATGTTCAGATGTTAGAGTTGTCACTAAAGCAAAAAAAAAAAAAGCTTTAAAGTCACTGACAGGGTTTTTTTTTTTTACAAAAAGGCTTTTTTTCTCAGCTTTTTGTACAAAATTTGTTGTAGACCCAGGCCTAAAAACTGCATTCATAGATGTCACACAAGCTTGAGAGTGCATGCTCTGAGTCACTTATGACTTATGGGAGGACAAATGATTAGGCTGGGATGTGGTTGAGGTAAAGCAATAGCAGTGTCTACCTGAAATGAATGTGAGCTGAGTGAAAGCACAAAAGAAAAGTCTATTAATGTGCTCCCTGAAAACCACAGCGCAAAACGAAATCCATATTCTTATTTCAAGGTCTTCAACCTGGGCAGATGATCTGTATAGCTTATAATTTATTTATTATCCATCATATCAAGCATGAACTTTAAAAAAAAGAAAGAAAGAAATCACAATGTTGTAATATGTATTTTCAATATACCTTGCTTGCGGACATCTTCCACGGCAGCAGTCAGCTCATCCTTAAGGAACTGACTTTCCTTTGCAATTTTCTCTCCTTTTTCGAGGAAGTTCTCGGTGGCAGTTTCTACTGACGCAGCCAAAACATGGGCCTTTTTGGAGCGTCCCTTCCTCTTGTTAGATGGACCTTTGTTGCTGGAGTTAACCAAAGTGGTGACCTGTGAGAGAAGGACAAAAACATACTGTAACGTTAGACAAAGCTGTTTGTGTGTGAGAAACTAAGGTGAAGCCTGCAATGTAATAAATATTAAGTAAATTCAATCATGTTAGTGATTTCTCTACCTTTAATATGTATTTTTTTGGCATAATAAATACACCTTCTGGATTACTGTCATGCTGGAGAAGCCAGGTATCGTTTATATAAACCTAGCCCCTTCTTACACAATTAAATATACAATAAATACACATTAAATAACCATCAAATGAAAGCTAGAATTTGCTATAGCATTGATGCCAAAAAGGTGCCACAGCAACTGAACCAATACAAATATTATTTCTAATTCTGTCAAGTATATTCATCTGATATTACCTGTGTGACCAGGGGCTCCAGGAGCCTCTCCACTGCTAGTGTACGGATCTCCAGACTCTTAGGGTCCCATTTAAAATTGATGTTGGCTGTATTGATAGTCGTCATGGTAGCAGAATTTCTGAAAGCAAATAACAACTTAAGTAAATAAGACAGTAGAGAGGTGGCCTTTATAAAGTCTTGAGTATCCTCAACAAGGCTGGACAGTAACAGTGAAGAGGAGGAGTTAGACGTTGAGGAAATAAAGGGTTCTGAACGGGACTTTTTTTGAAGCGGTTGTATCATTTTATTTAATTTTCAAATACAGGAAAGAGAAGATTAAATAATTGATTGTTCAAATATAATAATTTAGTTTAAAACAAAGAGTGTTTGAAAAGCTGTTATTGGCATCAATGCAGCTGTTTTTTCTATTGACATATTTAATTACGAATACAAATGGCGTTGTGTTGAAATCACATTTTTGATGTTTAAGATCAATTACTTTCTGCAAGATGTAAAAAACAAGATGCTAACAAAACTTGAATAATTGTAAAGTTCACCTTGCAAATACATTTGTTGAAATATAATGTTTTTTAATTGTATTATAGTTGCATGGATGCTAGGGTGTTGAAAAAAAATCCATTCAGCGATATATCGCGATATTACGTTGCATGATTCTCGGATGGATTCTAAATGCATCCATATTGATTTTTTTTTTTTTTTTAACCTTTATTTAACCAGGAAAATCTTTTCTACAGCAGGAGACATTATAACTGCACAAAAAAGTGTGCTGAAACCTGGCTATGTTACCAGCTTGTGTGTTTTCAATAAAATCTAAAAAGAAAGAACTTTCTGCATTTATTTGTTGTTCTAGGCATATAACTCAGTTAAGTTGCACTAAAGTCAAAGTTGGTTTAAAAGCCACAGGCAGATTTTATGTTTTTTTTTTTTTTTATTTGAAGTTGTTGGCACATGGCATGTTAAAGTTAATGTTTTGAGTGTAAAATATATTTCATACATGATGTTATCAAGGTGTTCAAATTCACAGATTAGTTGTTTTTGAAGTCATTTAAAAAAAAAATCACAATAATCGCCGTGTACTTTAATATCGGGATATATCGTATCGTGACCTATGTATCGGGATATGAATCGTATCGTGACCTATGTATCGGGAAATGAATCGTATCGCCACATGCCAGGCAATACAAACCCCTAATGGATGCTAATATTTATGTTTAAATACTTATTCATAATTTACAGTTAATTCTAATAAAATTCCCATGAAAAGTTTCTATGTTTGAGTTTCAGTTCCTATGGAAATGTTCCACCCATTTGCAACCCTACAAGTACAAGCAATAGAAATTTGTAGTTTATAAAATAGCCAGGAGCCTCATTAGAGTCTGCATTGCCTGGACAGACACTAAAATCCAGTAACCAGTTTTAAATTAATCTTTTTTTAAGTGTCAGAAATGTATTTGATTAGCAATCCAAAAAAAAAAAAAAAATTCAGACTGAGAACAATCAGAAAGGCCTCAGGGCTGAGGGGCTTTGGCTGAAAAATTGATCAGCTGTATGATGAGAAGTCACAGCTTACCATTACCCTACATTGTTACCAAAGAAGACAAACTTGTTATAACTCAGGAATTAAATGACATGCAAAAAACAGCATGTGTTAGCATAGCAGGGGTGAGCATTAGACCAATAAATAGGTGCTAAGGCCAGGACACAAAAAAAAGCCAAAACAATGATGGCGGCGCTGGAGAATAACTAACGCGAGCGGCTCCTCCAAGTTTAAAAAGTGCAAGGGAGTGAAGGCACGCACTCGCTCGTTGTAGGTAGCAATTTCCCCGAGTGGAAAAATTAATCGCTAAATTAATCGGTTAAAAAAAAAATTGTTTATCCCAGCCCTAATAGGTGCCGTCGATTAATTGGGCCATTTTTGACTATCACCGATTTATCAACATCTGCCAATAGCCCAATGGACAAACAGATTTCTATTTATTTTTTGCTGTGTGGAATCGGCAGTAATGATTACAAAATCACAACACTATGAGAAGTATTAGTTACATTATGCCTTTTTGAATTTATCCATGATTGCAAATATATATATATATTTTTTTTTGTTTACATTATTTTCAAAAATAGTTTGCCTTTTCTTACATATCAGTGGCTTTGCAGTCTTTATGTTAGCAGATTTATGAATTAAAGTTCCTTATTTTAAATTTGAAGTGCTTAGTTTCCTCGTATTTAACCATATTTTGGGTATATTAAAAGTTTGTGTTTGGGTACAATATTACGGAGCCCTGGAGGTGACATGTATGAGATTAAAAAAGGAGATAATTATGTCGGCATCCAGGCTTACTAAATTGTGGGCCCGAGACATTAACTTGGGGCCCAAGATAGTTAAGCCAGGGGGTGCATAAGGTAGTAACTCAGGGTCAGATCAGCAACTAAATTAAGGGAATGTAAAAATGTGTTTCGGGATAAGTGTGGAAAAGTGTGCTTGGTTGAATAATTTCCAAACACAAACAGGGCGGACAGATCCAACAAAGCTCACTAGTCAGTATTTAACTCATTATAAACTAATCTGTATCCTCTGAATGAAACGCCTACGCATGTTTACACACTGTTGTGACTACTTCTGCAATGTGTGCCAACAAAACGCTACATTTAACACAGAAAACCCGGTGTGATTGAGAAAAACAACATGGTAATTAGGTCGAAACCCCGCAGCGGTGGGGTGGAACAACACACCTGGTGAGGTAATGTCAGAAGCTAATACGAAGCTAGGATACCTGCTGTTAATGTAACTACAAAGTTTCAAATCAATGTCAGCTCGACGTGTAAACTTTAAATGACAAACACATTACATAACTAACAAGTTCTGTCATCAATATACGTTTCAAAAGTAAGAGTGTGGCTTTTCGGGAATAGACGAGCTAACTTGGTTGTTAACTAGCTATTAGCTAACGCTAGCACGCAAATATCTAACAGAGGTTAGCACTGTTGACACGCGTTGGAACTTTTCTAGAGTTAAAAAGGTCTACAAATCCCGATATGTGGTATTATCGGTTAAAGGGAGCAAAGTTGGAAAGTAAAGTCTGATTTCCGGCTCGCCTACAACACCCAAAGGACGAATGTCGAGTTAAAAAGTTCAAAATGGAGGAATTGTAAAGTTTTCCTGCCCTGGGCTCACCTCACTCACTCACACGGGACAGCTGCGCTCTTCACTGCCCAGCTTGAGACAGTCTTAGCCACTCTTGGTTCGAAAAATATCCAGGAATAAACAGAGAAGCAGCTTTAGTGAAATCCTCAGCGGTTGATTACACGGAGGGTTTCGTGTGAGGCTGGTTCAGTGTGGAGCAGCAACAATGGGTGAGACCGAGGAGGGGGGCCGGGGCGGTGACCGAGTTCCTGAACTTCCTGGCACAAGGGCTGGGGCTGGGCGACCACAGGACTGTGCATGCCCGGGAACCAGGCGGAGATTTGGGCGTGACGCCACCTCAACGCAGCCTTATATGGAGTAATTACTGCTTACACAATGCTCGGACAAGAATCATGACGGTCAGAGACTAGCAGCCAATGTGTGTATTAAGCAGTGGTTTAGCTTTCAGGACTAGCAGGGCTTATCTGCTGGGTAAACACTTCCACATGCACTCACTTATATAAGTAATACATGTTTATATAAACATGTAACATTCAATAATTAACACATTTCAATCTTATAGCCCTTGGGCCATATTCCTGTCCCATCTGGACCCAAAACAAACCCAAATGGAAATTATAGTTGCTGCGCAGCAATGGTTAGGGCCAGGCCATTCTGTTAAAATGGTAAATTTGAATGGCAAAGTATTTATAAAGTGTTTGAAATATCAGATCATTCACACAATAATGGGACAGAGCTGCTAAGTGAGGCACTGGTCGAACATTTTGCATATTTTAGAGTTTCTTTTTTTTTTTTTGTTGTTATGTCATTCATGCGGATGTTAACATGTACAGGATGAAATTGCATACCTGACTCCCCCATTTAGCACTTTTGTAAATATATGAATAAAAAGAAAGAAAAAAACACATACTGCAGTATGAGTAAGCAGCAGAATGTGAGTGCAAACATGAAGGTGTGGGGGGGGGGGCAGGGGGGATCAGAATGGAGATGTTAGTCATTTGTTTTTAACAATGATTTATTGGCTCCATAAGTTCAAAAGTGATGTTTCAAAATTACATTTTGCGTTGATTCCATTTGTTCACATTAGTGGAAAATTGAAAATGTAGTAAAAAAAAAAAATGAGATGAAATGTTGATATTTTTCAAGCATTACCTACAATGATTTCAACATTTAAATGTATTTGGCAAAAATGTGCAACTACATGTTTACATTACTGCTTACTATCAAACATTTTGATGCACTGTACTAGGCTCATTTTTTATAAATCAAAATCTGTGTGGATGTATGACAGTCTGAAGATGTGCTTCAGCAACGTTTTACAGTTTATGGGAAAAAAAAAAAAACAGTGATGAACTTCATATATTTGAAACAGGTACAAAGGTCTCTTCAGTGTTGGGCTACATTTTTGTGAAAGATGCAAATCTGTGGCATATGTGGTTTATTTTGTAAAATTTTCAAAACTTTACAGGTTTGCTGTAGCGCCACCTTTATGACTATTGGCCTGTTTTTGCAGCTGAGGCAATCTGGCATGGGACTAGACCTTTGAGCAAAATATGGTGAAAGAAAGATACTTTTTTTTTTTTTTTTTTTTTTTTTTAAATTTGCTGATTTAAAAAAAAAAAACAAAAAAAATCAGATTGTTCAAAGCTCATAGTGATGGGGTTCAGAAAAGTGGGTAAATGATAAACAGTATATGTTCACAATCCAGTGAAAGGGAACATATGATACAATTGGAATGGTGGCGTAACAGTTAAGAAAGAGGACTTGTAATCAGAGGGTTGCCGATTCAAATCCAACCTGGGCCATCACTGTGGGCTGTTGAGCAGGTCCTTTAACCCAAACTCCTCATGATGCTTTAGATAATAGTGTCTGCTAAATTGAATTGTACTTTTGTAAAAAATGTAAAGCATAGTCAAAATTTCATGAGAGAGCACTGAACCTGAAAACAGGCCCTGTCCCAATGGTATAACCTGGAACTGATGAACATTTTATAAACCATATATATATTTATACTGTATGCCTGAAACATTTGTAATAAAATTTGATGTCGGTCCACAAAAGCATTTATTGTTGCTAGGCATTGTAACATCCTGTCCTGCCTATATATATATATGAATCTGCAGAGAGAAATGTAATGTTCTTAGGTTATCCACTCTTACCTTGCAGCACTTTAAGTAATAATATATTTCTTGCCATATTTTATCTACATGATAATTCTCCCTTTGTAAAAACCCACATTATTAAACCACTAATTTATGAATGTAGTTGGCTAGACTTTAAACCGTATTATCACATGATAAAGCTCTCCATTGTGTCTTATTCACAGTGTGGGTGGAAGTGGGCCACCTCTGTTTAGCAGTCTGGGTCTGAGATCTCACAAGACAAATTAATAAAATGTCTGCTAAAATGTGTAAAAAAAAAGAGGAAAAAATCAACACGTGATATGCGAGATGTGCTGCCGCTACTATGTGGTTGATTTCATTGATCCAAACCGAAGGAAATGAGAGGAGGGAGATCTGATTTTACAAGTAACCATGCCAATGATATCTATTTAGAGTTGCTGTGCATCTGCACAGAGCTGTTCTGGACATATTATGCCATTTTTCACCCATCTCCATTTGTTTTAAGAACCCCAAAAACATTATATTTGAGGTTTATTTTCCTAAAAGTGCCTGTTTTCCAGCATTTTAGCCTTCTGAAAAGTATGAACATTTATTAAACAGAGGCATACGTTTAGAAGTAGAACAAAAATCTCCTCTATGGTCAGTTTAGATAACATCCAGTATATTTTTCAACATTTAACCTTCAAACCATTTAAACCTGTTGCGTAACCCACTTTTTTTTTTGCGTACTGGCAAAAATAAGGGTTGAATGCATGATTTCCTTGCAGCTTGTGGCTGCACATCTTGCCGTCAGGCGGACCTTGTCATAATTTAACATAAAATAAATGTCACTACTGCATCGTTGATGTGCTGTATCAAAGAATTTATTATATATGTAAAAAAACAAAACAAGTAGAAGCTTGAATACTTTTACAGAATTTCAAGGTCAGGACAAGCAGTTCCATCGCTGTTTTGTATGCTGTTGTTGTTATCACGTGCTTATGGTCTGTTGCAGCTGTGACTGATAACACTGAAATATTTGATAAACTTATTCAGGGACCAAGCTTTTTTTTTTTTTAGCTCATTGAAGTGTGAGAGACATAAATAGATTATCCAAAGAGGTTTTGTGCCACCACCACCACCGCAGGCTTCCTAATTACAACACGCAGGCCTATGCTGCGTGGACTGTTTCCATGACTTTGAGAAGGCTTACATCTCTTGTATCTCAACTCACAGGTACACTGACATACAATATGCTTTACAGATTGACTTGAACAAAACCCTGATCAGTATCAAACCTGTAGAACCTATCTTTAGCTGTGAGTCCAAAGATTTGCATCATGCAAGTTTGGTTGTTAGTCCTTGTTGAAAAGGAGAAACTCTTCTTTAGGTATTTAGATTGAATCTGAAATTTATTCTATTCTGAATTTCTGTTTTAAAATCTTATTCCTAGATAAGACTACATTTCCCTTAACTCTCTGCATATACTAAATTGTGGTGACAAGACCTTTAACAATAATTCAAACATGTTGAATAAGCATAAAAAATGTTCATGCTCACGCAGTATATATAATACTAGTACAACCAACATGTCATAAGTGTGGTCCCACATTTCAGCATAATGTGATTAGGGCTGGCCGATATGGACCAAAACTCATATCTTGATATTTTTAACTCAATAATGTCTTACCAGAAAGACAATTCTGGGTTAAATTTGCTTGTGCCGAAAGCCACAATATGGGCCACTTTTGGCCTTTTCTCCTATAAGGGACAGCACGTGTGAGTGAATTCTGCAGTGTGGCTTGTTTAGGGGAAGGTCTGAGCTAAGACACACCACAATTATTCAAACTGTGCTTTTCATGCTGTTCTGAGGAGTGGCGAAAGCAGAGACTCCTAAAACAAGTATTTTAATACAAAACAAGCTGAAAAACATCTTGTTATAGATGATATAATTTATTTTTCCATCCATCCATCGATTTTCAGACCCACTTATTCCTGTTTGTCAGGGTCGTGCTGATATAGTTTTTGGCCAAAATAGAAATCTTGATATTTTGCCCAGGTCTACATGTGATTACCAACCACTGCAGCAACTAGTATTACTGGTCTTGAGGCTACATTTTGAGGGTTTTGGTCTTGTCTTGGACTCAAGAGCACTTTCACTTGGTCTTGTCAGGATTTTCCGTCAAGATAAACAGTCAAGACCATTTTAGATATTTTTAGATTTTAGATTTCTGTTTGTTGTGCTTTAAAAGAGTTAAAAGAGACCTTGTTTTTGTCTGTCAAATGTATTTATGAGAAAAGTAAAATTAAATAAATTCTTTAACGGATCAACCTTGTCATGGTTTTTAAAATAGATTTTTATGGTCTTGGCTTGTCTCAATCTTGACCCCCAAAAGTCTTGGTCTTGTCTTGGTCTCGAGCTAGTCTTGGTCTTGGAATGTGTGTTCTTTAGTAAAACACTAGGAGCAACTGACTTTAATGGACCAGGCTTTGTCTGGCCTGTTTGTAATCTGATTGACACAACTAAGCTTCAAATAAACAAAGAGAAACATTAGGCCCAAACATCTCAACCTTCTGCCTAATAATTTTAGGATTGAGCAGGATTTTGGAAAAAAATGGTTTCTTTCAACAATTTGAGAGCATGGGAAAACTGCTAACTGCTTCAGTTTTATTAAATTTGTGATAAATTCAGTGAAATTCCACTTGAATAATCGTAAAGTTCTACTTCCAAATGAAGCTGTTGATATCTATTTTATTGAAGTGTATTGATTTTGCATGGATACCATTGGTTATGTTTGGATATGATAGAGTGATTTGGCTTTAAAAGGACCTGTGGCTCTTTTTTCCTGCTCTTTTTAAAGCCATTTTGGAGGGAAGGGATCAATGTGTGTGTACAAACTTCTAACACACACTGCATAAGATAAGAGGTATAAGCTGAAAAACATTCTGTACAATATCGCTGTAAGAGGAACATTCAGGTACAGTATTAGTCTTTGTAAGCCCTCTCTTGGACAGTCTTTTTTGGATGTGGTTATAGTCAGAGCTTCACTCTGTCTGACATCAGAGATAAGGTGCCCTAGGCTGCATCATCTGTGCCTGGATAGCTTTGCAGGACACAGATTACAAGGCTTAGACACCCCCCTTTCCCACCTTCAATGTTCTTCCCAGAATGGAGTACTAGTGCAGTGCTTCACAACACGAAGGCCCTGGGTTGGATTTCAATCGACTTTCTCGTCCTTGCTTGGGTATTCAGACTTTTCATTAACATGAAATCATGCATTTAATGGACAAGGGTCAAGGTTGGTCATGGTTGTGGCTGCATGCTCAGAAAGTACCGTAATCCAAAGTGAGTAGTAATTTTCTGCTATCATGATGTTTGAAATACCATTAGAGAAAAATATGAACATCAACATCAGATCAGCATGGGGTAAATGTTAACGCTCTTAGCTTGCATGTTTTCTTCATCTTTGTCTGGGTTTTTCTGTACATTTCAAAATTGAATCTCATGACATGTTGGAAGAGAAATCTGCTGATAAGTGTAACAGTGATTTCAACATGACACACATACCAGCACATGCCCCATTGGGGTTTCTGGATGTTTGCTTCATTTTGGCGAATTACTCCATTCTATACGTTAGGTCACTGTGTCATGTGAAAACCCATTAACGTACTAAGGTCCCTATAGTGTTAGTGAAGGAAAATGAAATCAAATATTTAAAAAAAGGCAATGAGGCTACAGTTTTTGTCAGTGAACACAGAGAAGATCAGAAACAATAGTCTTTTGTTCTGCAGGCAAGTATGAGCAACTCACTTTAATTTGTTGGCTTGAGTAGGTGTTAATTAGGAGCCCCCACCAGTGTGTGCAGCCTGAATTACAGTCATGCACAGAATTAAATTGCAAATGCACTCACAAAGATCTTAATGAAGGCCTCAGAATATATCTATCTTCTAGAAATATAAGTCATTATTATGTTTTGGTCCACTCATTATGTCAATTGTTTCCTCCGTAGAGTTTGGCTTAGGGGACAAGCATTAAATTGGCATATTAACACTAGAAGTCCCAGGGATTTCTATATCCCCCCAGAAGTCCCAGAGCAGGGTCAAATGAACTCTAGGACCAAACTGACGACTCTGATGGCTACAATTTGCCTCTATTAATTTGTAAATGAATCACCTGAGAAATCAGCAGGGGGGAGAGCCTGACTCTAACAATGGAAGTCTGGAATGTTAGGGGGAAGTGCCCTGGAAGCTAAAGTCACAATGCCCCGTTTATTAACTCGTTCTGCTTGATGCTGGGGGAGAACAAACACAGACTACAAACATTGAAAGAAACAGAGTCACCTCTTCCAACACACCTGGTTCAAATGATTATCAGGCTTCTGCAGAGCTGGATGATCATTTGAATAAGGTGTGCTGATTAGCGGCCCTCGAGGACCGGAATTGGACACCACTGGAATACCATGTTGTCATGCAGCCTTTTGTGCTGTGGGGAATAAATAGCTGGCTGCTTCCACCTGCTGACACTCCACACTTATTCTACTCAAAATGCAGAGAAGGTTTACCACTCAAGAAGCGTTGGAATTGATCCTGAACAATGCAAACCCTTGTGACTCAGATGGGGAGGACATAAACCTTCAGCCAAATTCGGATTCGGACTCTGAGCTGTCTTCAGGTTAGATTTCCCAAACATCCTATTTTCATTTCCTGACTTTATTTTTATTTAAAACCGAAGAAAAGAATAATTTGAATTTGTTCACATTGCAGATGACGCGACTACTCCTCATCTGGAAAAGAGAGCTCGGTTGGAGAGTGAGCCCACAGAGACGGCGAAAGAGGGCACAGTGTGGCATGAAGAACATGTGGGTACAATTCTCCGTTTCACTCCAATGGAACCGTACGCTGCAGATGGAGAGCCAACAGCAAAGGCCAGAAGAAGAATCAGGAGTCGCCTTCAGAGCTTCCTCTGTTTCATTACTGTTGGCATGCTCCGTCCCATTCAAGAATGGACTATTCAGCATGCACGGCAAACGGAGCAGACGGACTGGTTCATGATCCTCCATGAACTAATGGCATTTATTTCTGTTATTATTTTGAGGGGGGTGACCAAGGTTCCATCTCTGCGTGACAGCTGGTCAGCATGCCTGGGAAACCCACTTATCACTGGAATTATGTCACGAAACCGTTTCCAAGACATCATGCGTCACCTACGATTTGATGACATGTTTACGCGCAGTGAGCGAGTGCAGACAGATAAGTTTGCTGCAATTTCGGATGTGTGGGGATCGTTTGTTACCAACTGCATCACATGCTACAACCCTGGTCGACACATCACAATTGATGAACAGCTTTTCCCATCGAAGACTCGCTGCTGTTTCCTGCAGTACATTGCAACAAAACCCGACAAATTTGGCATAAAGTTTTGGGTGGCTTGTGATTTGAAAACAAAGTACATCTGCAATGTCCTCCCATATCTTGGAAAGGACCCCAGTCGTCCCAGTGAGGAGAGACTTTCTGAGAGTGTGGTGATGAAGCTGATGGAACCATTTATGGACAAAGGCAGGACGGTCACCACGGACAATTTCTTTACATCACTGACACTTGCACGACGACTGCTCAGCCGGAAAACCACCATCCTCGGGACAGTCAACAAGATTCGCCGGGAAATTCCTCAGTCAACTAGAAAGATGGACCGCAAGGAATTCACCACTCAGGTATGTTGTTGGTCTTTTTTATTCCATCAACACCTCTGAGTGTGTCATTGTGTTTAAAACCGCTATAATAACAACAATTTCTTCTTTTTTAGGTGTTTTCCACCACTGGTGCCACGCTGACGGTGTATGCGCCCAAACGAAAAAAGACCGTCTACATTCTCAGCAGCATGCACAGCGTGGTTGAGACTGAGGAAACCATCAAAAGGAAGCCAAACACCATCACCCAATACAACACCACAAAGTGCGGAGTGGATGTGATGGACCAGATGGTGCGGGAGTACAGTGTGCGCACAGGAACACGGCGATGGCCAGTCGCCGTGTTCTACAACATGATCGACATGGCGGCACTCAATGCACATCTGCTTTATCAAGCATGCACCGGGGTGCAGGAGAGACGGGTGGACTTCCTGGTTCAGCTAGCAAGAGAGTTGGCTAACTCTCATGTGAGTGAAAAGAAGGCACTCAAAGAGCAACTGCGCCAACAACAACCGCCTACACCTGGCCCTGGGAAAAGGGCTAAGTGTCAGATCAACCATTGCTGCAAGAGCAATCGCGCAACTGTGCGATGTGTTCATTGCCACAAATACACATGTGGCAAATGTAGGAGAGAGATACCGTGGCAGTGCCAAGTATGTCACGAGTCTCAATAAGAGGATGAAGGAGATTCTTCTAAATAAAAACCATTGAAAACAAATCACAGTTGTTCTTTTGCACATTTCTCACACCACACTGTCATTAAAAATAAATAATTTTTGTGTTCTCTTTGGGTCAAATGACACCTCTATGGGTTTTATAGGTAAAAAGTTCATTTGACACCTCTGTGGGACTTCTAGTGTTAAAGGCTAAAAGGCTGTGATATAACCATGAACTGTTTTGTGTGCAATATTAATTCAAGCCAAGAACAGAGAGCTGCCAAACACACAGCTCGAGTGAGATTTGTTTATCCAATTAATGCCGTGTGAAAAAGACGAATTAGATGTGCTATAATTGTGTGTTTGAATGATAAATGTTTGTTTCCGTAGCAGCTTGACGCTGAGTTTTAGTGTCCTTGAACTTAATTTTCTTTTCTACCTGTTGGGCTCGACAAATGATAAGAGCACAGCATGCCATAAATAATTCCTTCTCATTAAGAAGAAGTGCACATGTTTGCCACATACTGAATGTATAATTGAGCAAATGCAAATTTCTGTGGTCTGGTTCATGCAATCTTAACTAATTGTTTATTTCATTATATACCGTTTAATGTTTGTTCACTAAATGGAGACAATATTTCTAATTTTTCTGACGGTGTTTGCAACTTTCCAAACGATAGGTATTAGATAGATATAATTCTTCATTTGTCCCCACCATGGTAAGGACGTCTGTAATTACAGCCAGTGTATGAACGATACGGTACCCACTTTCCATTACAGCCCCCCTGTCAAAGGAGCAACTCATTTTGACGTTGACTGATTTTGAAGCCACCTCACGGCAGGAAGATTTTGTTCGACATAAAAAACACAGCGACTCTCAATCTACCAGCATCCACCGGATTCATCCTGACAGCTGTCCATGGAGCATGATGTCATCTGCAGGCTTTGCCTTCTCTCATAAAACCTTGGACTCCTGTGATTGTATATGAGCAAAGCTGAGGCGTAGGCGTCACGCTTTCCACAGCAATACTCAAAGGGGAAGATAACGGAGTCAACAACCCAACGCTAATAATCATCCTCGATAATATTCATTCAAAATGACTTTCCTTCAGAGGTGGAAAAGACAGGCGTAAGTGACAAAATATCTCTAAGAAGGAGACTCTCAACATGTTTTTACTTCGCCATCGGTGTTGAAATGAAGTTTGAATAAGTAGCTTAGGATGTCACAGAAATCACTAGCCCGACTATTGTTGGTATGCTCTGCTCTACATACTGGTTCAGGGTCCGAGATCAGCCTTTCCAGAGTGTCTCTTCAGCTTCATGACAGGACATAAGGCAATGCATGATAGTTTCAGTTGTTAACACAATACCTGCTGATAGTGGATCAGTTGGGTTGCATATGAAACTGATTTGCCAGGCATGACTGTTGTATATAATTTAGCCAGAAGATTGCATCAAAACAAAACGAGTGTTCATAGCATTTCAGAACAGAATGATGGTGCTGATATATTTAGAATCCAGTGGCACTGACAATGCTTAAAAAAAATCTACTGCACTTTTCAATGTGATTGCATCTGTTTTGCACTACATGTTACAGAGATTATACTGTAGCATATTTTAGTTTTGTTGTTGTTTTTTTCACATAGGCACTGATTACTGACAGAATCACTATAACCTGGAGCAGACCACCCATCACCAAAACACGGTACTATTACAGATGCTTCATTTTATGCCACAATCCCCTCAGGATCTGCTGCCCTAATTTCAGGCTTTCCAAATGGGATTTGGGTTAAAAGGAAGGTGAAGAATGTGGAGGAGGCCACAAAATGAATCCTGTAATGAGTCACACGCTCAGACATCCTCTAAAGCAATTCAACAAACCTTATCCCAGAGCGTAAAAGATTCACTATTTTGAGCTCAACTTATTGTATGCTTTCAAATGACTGCAATAAATGAGTGCAGTCCTATGAAATTTAAGTAGAAGCATACAGAATGGTTTTATGATTAATTTTCTTAACGTGGTAAACAAAAATCTGCATGTGACAGTAAATTTGAAACAAGGCTACATAATTTATTTTGAGAAAAGCCTACATTTCCAAAGTGATTTATCAGTCAATTTCAGACAAAAGAGAATTTCACTTTTCAGTTAATCTGAGCTATGCAATCATTGTGCAGTAGAAAAATAACAAATTCAAAAATCACACACACCTTCTGATTGGAAAGTCATGTGTTACTTATTGAAATGCTAGATAGATAGATAGATAGATAGATAGATAGATAGATAGATAGATAGATAGGTATAAGTGGCAGATACTTTTGCACTCATAGCTTCCTGTAAAAATTTGACAACACACATCTCCTGACCTGTACCATGCAAATGTAAATTCTTGTCATTCACTTGTTGTTTTCTCTACGGTGTCCTTGGGTACCATGAAAAGCGCCTTTAAATAAAACGTATTTATTTATTTATTTATTAAGCAGGTGGTGGGTGGATGTCTCTTGTTTGCCTTCCCTTTTTACTGCATCATCATCCATCCAATTAAGAATCAATACACCAAACCAACAGGTCAACACATGTTGAAAACAACCAGATTCTTTCATGTTAATTTATCAAAAACTAATGTGAGTTATTGAGAGGTTAAAATCCGGCTGGACAATAAGGAAGGTGAGAAGTTTTCGAGGTTTTTCAAGAGAGAGATGCTCGATCTGGTCACACTCAGCCTCCACCATCAAAACAGTACAAATAAAGCTAAAAACCAACATTTTAGTGGTCAGTATTACAAAACAGGAAATTTATATATAGATTATCAAGCAATTAACATACTGCACTGCTTGATGTGTAAACATTTATATATGTTATATATTATCTGTACCGTCAATAACTTCAATTTACCAATTAAACTTGTAGAGTTAAAAGTTGCAGAATTTCATACTTAATAATAGAATAGTAAAATATAAAGTATTTAAAATAGTTTGACAAAGTTAAATACAAAACATAATTTTTAACAATCTAAATGCATACTTAATAAAAGCATCCACAAACACATTTGTTGTTTAGTGTAATTGTTATTGATGGTTTTTAATTTTTTTAAAACAAAAAAAAAAGAAAAACTTTTTTAAGAATTTGTCTCACAATCCATGTCTAATCATATCCAGGATGATTGAGGGAGAATCTGAAATTCTAACCAGCGGAAATGACAATATATTCAATAAGTAATCATTATAATATGATCAAGGCAAGGCAAATGTATTTGTATAGTGCATTTCATACACAAGGCAACTCAATGTGCTTTACATGATAAAACATTTAATTGTTTAAAATCAATAAGAACATTTAAAATCACCAGTAAAATCAATTAGTGGATCACATATTGTATTAAATACATTCATATTTGAATGAATGATAAAAAAGAACTATGATATCACCTGTTTCTGACCGGGTCCATGTTATCTTTTAGGAATGAGCCCATGTTGCAGTATGAGAATAGCAGATCACCAGCAGTCCTGTGTGTTCACTCTACATTTACTTCAGTAGAAATCTATCAAACCACCCACAATGCTTGGAGCCTGAGTCACTGCACACTGAATACAACAACAGAGGTGCAACAGTTCAGACAACCCTTCCCATGCACCACTTCTGATAATAAGTCCATTGATGTGATGCTGAAATTGTTTTTCCACATGCCCTTCACCTGAATAGAGCATATAGCGCCGCCGCCAATCATTCACTTGTATGTTTACACCACATCCCAGTCTCATCTGTACAACAAAGAAGTCTTTTTTTTTGGAGAAGCAGCTGTAAAATGGAAAGACGTAATCAGATGTGCCATGTTTTTTTCTATCCTTTAAAGTACAGGTCATTAAAAGCACAACATCCTCCTCACACATTACAGAACTTTCATCAAGGAAAAATAGATGCTTCTCCCTTTGAAATTGATTCTTTCTTATACAGTACCAGGACTCTGGTGGAACGGATGTCACCAACATCATCATTTATTTGTGCTTTTTATCTGAGAGTTGTTGTCATTCACTTTGACATAATGGGGGGCTATGGAAGTGAATGGCAATTGAGGTGGAAGAAAAGAGTGAAAAGTTTTCAGTTGCACCTGACCACAGTGAAAAGCAATCATCCCCCTTAAGGGCTTTAGAATGGAAAAGACATTTCTAACAGCACTGAATGTGTTCGGAATAATAAACACGTTGCTGAAGAGGAACCAATCAAGTGATATGTGCAAACAGGAATAAAATACAATACAAAATGGTTTGACGTCGAACGTTTAAAGTGCCAACAGTCTCTTAGTGGAAACAATCAGGTTTTAAGCCAGTGAAAGGTGCTTCCAAATCTGAGGGGAACATAAAGTGAATGTTCCTGTGAATGTGAACAAGTGAATTGGCTATAAATTACTCAGCGTGGCATTTTCTACTACACTACAAGGCGTGCGACATAACCTGTTAGGAAAGTTTTTAAGTAAAAGGCAAACACTGCAAGTGTATATTTCTGTTTGCTTGCAAAAGCGGGGATGATTAGTTGGATGTGTGTGGTTGTTCTGCCTGCACATGACTCCACAGAGTGAGATACATTGTTGAAATACTGCTGGACCAGACAGCAATAAACGCTGGTCGTTGCCAGGGTTTACCACAGTAAACAATCACTGGGTATCTGTCAGCTCGATGTCCGATCAATCATGAGAAAGTGTCTGTTTTAATGCACTGTCAGGAGAGGTTTATGGATTCTTATTTTGACAAGCGAATGTTGCCAATACCAGTGAATCCCACATGGCTATGATCAAACTTTCATGATCTGTCATAGTGAGGAATAGATTTTGTTGTAGCAAAAAAAACAAAAAATAAATAAATAGATGCATTGTTTTATCTTGGAGAAGCCCATTTTAATTGGTTAGTTTTAGTCTAACCTTGTGTTTTGCCAACCTGTTGTACACAGCAAGGGGTTCGATAAGGCATTTGTCATTGGGGATAAGAAGCGATAGCAAAACAGTTATGACACTGTTTTACGTACAACAATCAAAGACTTTTTTTTCATCCAAAAAAGTCCTTAAAGTCCAACTCAGAACACAGAGGCAATCACACCTACTTAAGATTAATGAGTAACTATTACCCTAAGAGAGATCATTCTAATGAGTAATGGGAGTAATTATAGTAAAAACATGCCAACTTCACATCAGGATCTCAGTAACAATGGGCATTTACAACAGTCACTCATTATTGTTGTCATTTGTGCACGCAAGGCAACAATCTTGTTTTGATTGTAATTGCATGAATCACCTTTGTTACAGGTTGTGAAGACCTGTTACCTCTCAATGTGAAATGTTCTCTCTTCTTTTACTTTGGAGGCTCTGAAATGCCTGTTAGAGTGAATGGCTGTGTGAACGTGCTGGTCTGGCTACAGACTGGCATCCTGTCCAGGATCGTATCCATCCATGACCCTCTACAGAGTAAAGTACTGTAGGTACAGAACATGAATGAATTCATGTAATTTCAAATACATGATTTTATTGGGATTCTTGTGTTGGGTTTTTTTTTAATTTTATTTTGAAAATTGCATTGCAAATTGCATTGCATTTAAATGTTTCCCACTTGAGGATTTGTTGGTGTTGTGTATCAGTTGCACTCAAATCAAATTTAGTCTTGATCCAAACACAATTGTAAACATGTAGAATCTGCTTAGAGGCTTTGTTTAAAACTCAATTCCTTATCCTCTAGTTCAGGGGTATTCAATGCATTGAGTTTGAAAAGGTGCTATTTTGACATCATTATGCTGCAGTTTTATCAATTCTACATGTAGAGGATACAGAGATTTCTGGAACTAAAACACACTGAGATTCAGCAAAAATAGATGTTTTTTCCAGTACACTTTTCTGTGGAGTGAAATGATCTTGTGTGCGGAATTGGATGCTCTTGTGGTCCAGATTAGAACCATGGGCAGAGTAGTTTGACAAGCCTAGCGTCATTGTTACCCTTTACCAGAGGTGAAAGTAACGGATTACAATTGAGTCGCTTTTATGGGTAC
Organism: Gouania willdenowi; assembly: GCF_900634775.1. Classification (NCBI taxonomy): domain Eukaryota; kingdom Metazoa; phylum Chordata; class Actinopteri; order Blenniiformes; family Gobiesocidae; genus Gouania; species Gouania willdenowi. The sequence goes on along the minus strand of NC_041053.1, from coordinate 22,721,511 downwards.
TTGTACTTTTTTTGAGTATATTTCTAAATGTCATTTTACATGTACTTAGGTATGTTTTAAAAGAAGTTAAAAGTGTTACATTTCTACACCCAACAGTTACGGAGTAAATTATCATGTTTCAAAATGATCAATGAACATTAGGAAACTACCACAAATCTCTAAAACACTGTTGAATGGTGGTTATTTTACCATTTTCTTCGGTTCAGGTTACCTATTATGTTGTTACCAATATGGCAGATTTGACATGGCACAGTTTTAGAGTTCATAAATTTAGAGCCTGAGAAGTTTTTATTTATTTATTTTGAATTGAATTTATTGATGTTATTTTATTTAACAAAAAGAATTGTACATTTTGACAAACCTTTTATTTTATACAGATTCCTTTGTGGAAAATAAATTAAGTTCCAATTGTCGAAGATTTGATGTCTTTCTTTTGAAGTTTATAAATGAGATGTTTACTGTATGGAAGGGAGTCGTGGCAAGATTTATTAACAAAAATAAATGTGGTGAAAAGTAAGTAGTAACTTTTACTTTGAGTACTATTTAATTGAGCTACTTTTTACTTGTACTTGAGTATTTTATGTATGATTTACTATGATGTACAATTTCATTGAAGTAACAGTACTTCTACTTGTGTAGTATATATCAGTACTCTTTACACCTCTGCCCTTTACTGATAAACCTCCTGTTACTACTATTACAGTAATAATAATTCATAATCAGTTTGTTTTCACACAAAGTAGCAAACACAACCTTAAAATGAACGACTTTGGCTCAGAAACAAGAACTGCACATTGTTCGTTTTCAACTTATTCAACTGAGCTCGTGCCTCTGTGCAAGCGTCTCTCCAGTCGTATAAATACACAGTGCAAATCTTGTCCCAGTGTTAAACTACAATTGACTGACAACCTTTGAAGACGAAGATGAGGCAAAGTGATAATAAATGACACTGTCACACTGCACTTTCATCTGGGAAGGAACTGCAGCTGCTCCATTTAACATGCCAAGGTTATCTAGTGACAGGAGGCAAGCCTGAAAAAAAAGTTCAACAGGCCTGTGACAAATACAACACAGCTTATCCCAAAACGTGTCATCCCTTAAGTATAATGAAACCATTAAGCGTGAAGCATGAAGAGATGAAAACTAACAAGTGCAATGAGAAGATTGTCCCAGCTGTGTTTTAACACAGTCGGATGGGGGAAATGTGTTCACAGAGGTAGAATAAAGAACAGCAAAGTGCCAAAGGAACCAAATGGAAAGGGACTAGTGATCACAGCACAAGAACATGCAACACTTGCCTACATACATACATACAGTACATACAACACATATCTAGTCTGCATAGTCTCTGTGGCTGTCTTGCCCCATTTTGCATGTATATCCAGGGAGTTTTAGCTGACCTCTTTGCACATTCAGAAATACAGTCTGCAACTTTGAACAATTTCTTAGTGATTTCTCATCTTCATTTTGCATATGGTGTAAATGTTTCATATGCAATCGAAGTGGGGCTATGCCCAAAAGGAGACCTTCCTTATTAAATATTAATTCAACAGATGTCTTGGCCTTCTCCACCATGTGAGGCTCATTTAAGCCGATAGAGGAATGATTATGAAGTCACATATATTTTCTCACAAGCTGCCTTGCAGCACATTGCAGTCAAACAATATATGAGTAGCTTTGACAAAAACATCAGTGTCATCAATTTAGTTAGTTATTGAGCCCCTACATTTATTGCAAATCCACAAACTGGGCTCATTTTTTTTTGATAGCATAGCAACATGGCATTTGTAAATTATGTCTTCTCAAAAATGTTTCTTCTCTGAAACTCCTACGAATGAAAAATGAAGACATTTTGAAATTCAAATGGAATTTTACTGAAGGGAGAGTGAATATTATTAATTGTTATTATCCCTAAGAATAACTCTGCAACTTTCAGCTCCTGCTCATATTAACTTAGTCATTACCTTGTCAACTTGGTATTACGGTACATATTGTTCTTCAAGCAAAAAGGTTTTTTTTTTTTACATAATTGGCCCAAAGTAGCTTTTACAGGACAGTCTGTGGCCCATTTACAATTCCTCTTCTGTTGCAGCAGTTCATGAGTCATTTACAGTATATATATATATATATATATTTATTTATTTATTTTTCTTTGAATACATTAGTTTTAATAATCCATTGGCCTGTTCATGTCATTTTTGCTTCTAATTAATTCCAATGGGGTTAAAAGTAGATTGTTGTCTCTCACAACTTTACCACAGCTCATCAAGAAAGGTGCCAAGAGATGAGTTCCATTCTGAGGTTAACCTTAGAATCTATACACAGTAGTCCATGTCTGTTAAGATGCCAAAAAAAAAGGCCATCAGGGATAATCCTAGCAAAATACTCAAAATGTATCAACAACAGGCTTGAAGTTGTTGAGAGAGGCTTTAGAGAAAGCTTCGGTGAGGTCCAGATTCCTCCTCTTCACATACTAATGGAAGAAAATATTTGTTTGAAACATCAGCACTCAGAGCACAAACCTCCGCCAAGCAGAAAATATTCTCTTTGCCAGATATTCACAGTTGTCTGAATCAGTGGTCCTGAACATAGTACCATGATCATTCATACTCTAAGCAGGGATGGGTTATCACAGCAGGAGCTGCATTATCATCATTCATGTCAGCATTCAAAATAATGACCAATCTGAGCATTATAACGGGGAAAAAAGGGTTTTGTCTTTTTATTCTTGTCTTTGTCTGTGGTTTTGTTGTTTTGTCAGTTCTTACTAATTGTGACGTTTTTGTTGTTTTTGTGTTCTTGTTGTAATTTTGTGTATTTTTCTGTCATTTTCTGCAATTGTGTTTAAAATTTGCTTCTCTTTTGAGCTACACTGTTATTTGTTGATGTTTTTCTGTGTTTTTGTAGTAATTTGGTTTGTTTAAGCGTTGCTGTGTCTCTCGTTGTTGTCATTTTGTGCATTTTTTTAATTTTTTATGTGTTTTTGTGGACATTGTGCATTTTGCTGTCAACTTCTGTGTTTTGGGAGTTATTTTGTGTATTATTTTGGGATTTACATTCTTTTCATCTTCTTGTATTACATTTTTTTGGGGATTTGCTTTGGGGGCCGCAAAAAATTAGACTCCGAGATACACATTTTTGAAATTTTGCCAGTGTTGATTTTTCAAGTTTTGAAACTGATCCAGAATCAATATATTGATCCGGATCTCTTCCAAAATTGAATAGTGTAACGTCATGTTTTGTCTTGCTTGGCAGAGTTAGGATGAAAGGAACATAGAACCAAAAAAAAAAAAGATCTATTTTCTGTGTAGTTATTCAGTTTTCATAGTTTTTTTGTGCTACCACATACAATGCCTGAAGGACTGCAACTTCCTTATTGTTTAATTCAATGATTTTCAAAAGACATTATGCCGTGGTTCTTGAATGGATATGTAAGATTTTGATAAATATTTTTGATAGAATATAATGCTTGTTTTTTTGTAAACTAAGTTGGGTATTAAATGTAGTTTAGAGCCCTTAAACATCTAAACCAAAATCTTTTTCCCCACCAAAAATCATTAAACTAGTGAGGTGGTTTTATTATGAGGTGATCACAATCAAACCCCCAAATTCACTGATAAATGCACGATGTCAGTCTCGTACGTGTACGAATCTGTGAGAAACAAAACGCAAAGAAAATTGCTTAAAATAGATAAGCAGAGAACAGCCTCACAATATGATGAACAGCTTTCAAGTATCTGTCTTGAATTTGTGTTCTTGCACAGTGAATACATCCCATGGCATGGATTAAATGCTGGAAATACAACAACTGACTAAGTGTGTGTATGTGCGTGTGTGTGCGCGCACTCCTAAGGTATGTTCTTATTACGCATATACTTACAAAAGAGAATATGCAACGTGCAATAATTTTATAGTCCGCTTTAGAATCAAGCGTTTCTAGCTTGACGAAGACCAAAGAAACATGTTGAGTGATATGACATTGAGCAGTGAAAGCAAGGTGTTTCTTCTAAGAGCACAATAACAACAGGTTATCCATCAGGTATGACTTTCATGCAAAAGCGACAACGGCTATTCATCCAGAAAAACAATGATATGCACCCTTGCCCTTTTTTTCTTCTTCACGATCATACATTGATGGCAAATTTGCTTGAACACTTTGAACAGCCATTACACGGCTATTAACTAATACTTAATGTTCAGGATTGATCTGACAAGTATTGGAGCTGTGATCTTTGCCAAAAGTATATTGTATTTTTTTTCTTTTTTTAGTACATGCCATTAATGCAGTTGCTTGAGTTTATTAAAAGCTAACTAAAGCTGATGTGTCTCTAATCTAAGAATATGAAAATATCACTCCTGCTGATGTAGCTACCTCCCTGACTTTATCTAGATAACCCTTATGAGGGAAACCACCACACCTCATACTGATGCATGTTTTCACATAAGTGCTGTGCAAACTTCAATCTGAAGCCAATTAAAACTATAATGGTATATCTCTACATGCACTGTATAAGAAACCATGCTACACATTCCCTTCCAAACCGATTACAGTGTGGACGGTGGATCCATGTGATGAAGTTGAAATGCATAATACACTAATCATCCACAAAAAATGTAGAGTTATTCATGCATATGCTGTTAGATAACTGTGTACATGTATCTCATCCTATTGGAGCTTCTGTAAAACATTCTATATCAAACATTTTCATTCTGCTACACTAGCAAAAGTTTTGATTAAACATCTTCTTTCTAATCTCATCTAATCACATTCATTGTAGCTGTAGGACTCACAGATAATGAGAATTCAATCTAACTCTATGTTTGAAGATTTTGAGACTGACTCATCAACGAACAACTCCAAACCTCTTAAATCAGGTGAGTGCTCATGTCCTGAGACTAGACTGGAAATAAAGCCAATTACTTGAAGTGACTTATGTGTTGGTTAATGTTGTTTTACTTTTGTTAGCGTACAGGCATTATTTTTTACAGACTTCTGAAAGTTAGAATTTACCTTTGATGAGAAATTTGAAGAAAACCGGTAAGACTGTAAATCAGACGACCAGAGGAGCAGTGGCTGAGTGCAGCATGGGTTACAGATAGCAAAGTGCTATTGCTAGGTGTAAATGCAGCTATATTTTTTTGTTGACAGTTGCTATCCGTACGGTTGCCGTATCAACATACCGACATCCTATCTGTACGCAGCTCCCCTCATTGGCCAGTTTAGGTCACGTGACTAAGACTAAACCTAACCATAAACCTTTACCTAACCCTAATTCTAACCCTACGATGCTACCAGTGGCGGCTGCTGGTCTTTCATGCAAGGGAAGCTCATTTTCTGCCTACTTCAGAAAATGTATCTGTTTATTTAAATGTGAATTCTAGTAGAATTCACATTTTGTTGTCAACAACTATTTGTAGATTATCACACACGCACGCGCGTAGCTGCTGCGCGCTGGAGTGTGAGTGTTTGGTCAAAAGTCTCACAACACAAGCAGTAACAGTCTCCACAAACACCAAAAACAGACACTAGGTTTGTCAGAAGTTAATTCGCTATGAGAGGATCAGCAAAGTCTCCGTGTCAACACAGAGCAACGGACTGAAATATTTGAAAAACCCGCCTGTGTGCTTACAACGTCATACTCTCTGATTGGCTCATTTCGCTGTCAATCAAAATTGAATTAGCCTGAGACAGATCATCCAATCATCAACCATTATTCCAGCGTCCGGAACAGACAGATCCAGCCTACTGCTCCATAGACCTCCTGTGAAGCCCGGCGTCCGATGGGCGGGACTAAGTGCGTCATAACCGAGCATTTATCCAATGAGCGTCTAGTTTGACTGCAGTGGATCAACCCCTAAATCCTGTCCCATTGAAATCAATTGAAGCTGAACTTCACCACTGTTTATTAACACTGTGACGCTGCGGTAATGAATGAAGAACGTCACGCTGTCACTGTCAGTTTCCTGTTATAAGAAGCTGATTCTGAACTAAACATACATGTGTTCTGTCATATATTTAGTCAATGAAATGTACACACAACACTACATATTTGACCACTGATTTTAGGGGAAGCTGAGGTTCCCTTGTAGTCTTAAAGCATCCGCCACTGGATGCTACATACTTGTACTTCGGTAAACGTACCAATAGCACCGGGGGTGGTCCGTACGACAACAGTACAAATAGACACTTTCTTTTTTGTTGTATGATTCTGTCATTAGTTGAGAAGCAGGCCAAAGTGGTCAGTTTCAACTTAGTGTTTCTATTCCTATTAGCTATGATGCTAAGAAATGCTAATTCTTTAACGTAGCTAATATCTGTTGTTTTGTTTGTCTGAACTTAGTTCTACGGTGTTAATAAACAGTGAAGGAACTGAATTCTTGTATTCAATCAACGGGCGGTATACTAGGTGTCGAGTATTAAAGGCTCCATATCCAAACTAATGGAGGTTGGACACCAAGACAACGTTTTCAGTATAGCATAATATGTGTGTATATATATATATATATATATATATATATATATATATATATATATACATATATATATACATATATATACGATTCAATTCAGGATACTGGGTTCACGATACAATTCTCTCACGATTTATTTTACAAAATGGGACTGTAGAAAAATGTTGACTGAAAAATATTCCTCTATTTTTTGGGGGAAAAAAACTATAAAAAAAACTATATTATTTTCCTTTTCCTTTTCATTGTCAAAAGAATTCCTTGATAAACTATTCAAAACAATGCAATTTAACTAAAAATAAATCTTGAATGAAATAAATAAAGGAATGATACAAATGAAGAAGAAGCCTATTGATTTAAATTCTGGTTCTATAGTAAACAATGCAAAACTGCATAATAGTTCTTTTTAAAAGTGCAACTGCAAATGTATTTTGTGCCTTAACAATTGGACTTATAAAAACAAAGTAATTTCACTGTATTTAAGTCAGATAGTTGTTTGGACCAGCAGAGGGCGCTGGTAACCCAGTGGTCGGTTGGCATGCAGATATCTTGCAGTGAAGAAGAGATGCTATGCTAGCAGACAGAGCTAATAGAAAAATGTGACTTTTACAGATATTCACATAATATTACATTTGAGAACCACTGTTTTAAAAGATGGGAGACCAACACCTGAGCTACCAGACTTTCAGCAAAGGTAAAGACAGAAAATTGTTTGTATTTTCTACTGTGAAATGGTACAAAAGGAAGGATTGGCTTTGTGGATGTGTCTCACTGAGGCTGTTCCAAGTTGTTGTTGTTGTTGTCATTTTCTCCATGTTCCTGTGTTTCCAACACAAACAACGGATGCGTTGCCGTGTCATTAGATATATCTTGTTGGGAGAGTATGGAGGCTATATTAAATAATTGTTTATATTTCTTTAATGGTGTTTTACGACATTGATTTTGTTAGGTGGCTAAATACTTGTTCATGTAGATCTTGTTGGGTTTTTTCTTTCTTATTATGAATTTTATATTTTGATAAGCGCATTGAGATGACTTTGTTGTAAATTGCGCTATACAAATAAAGTTGAATTGAATTGAATTAACACTTGCCAGCAAAAACATATAAAATTGTCATTGGTGTTGACATTGGTGGTCTATTTGGAACGCCCTGCCTACCCTACTCTAGTGCTCACGGCACGGCACTGGTGTATATATATATAAATGTATAAAAATTGCGTGAATTGGCACATTTTCATTGAGATAACCATATATTAGACTTTATTTACTTGACATTTTCACTTCAGAGTCCAGACTTGTCTTAACCCTTAACTTGTTTCACCCCTTTGAAGAGTGGAAACATTTTCAGGATGTGCCGCTCACTGCCTCCAACAAAAAGTTGTGTGAGGGAATTAGTCAATTCTAGCCATCTGTTGTATGTTACCTTCACCTAGGCCAAACCGACATTAGGAGACACAAAATATTCTGCCCATGTGAGAGATTGGTGTTGGAAAAAACAGACCTTGTAATCACTGACAACAGCCAAACATGACAATGTTTTATTTATTTATTTTTTTTAAAACAGCTTTTATTGCCTTCAATCCATTAATCTCTGCATGAACTCTGCATAACACATCAAACTAGAACAGTCTACACTACTCCAATTTTAGATATTGTATTATGGACTTTTTCAACAATATTAAAATGTCTACATTTTCTGGCCTTTGTGACCTTTGGACACTGATAATGTGTATCCTGTAGTTAGAAAGGCACTTGTTTGGGACAGATGTAGCAGGGATGCAATGAAAAGGCTTGCGTCAAGCCCCCCTCCCCCCTCGCAATATTTCGATACCACTTGTACCATTGACAAATGACAATACATCTTGTGACGTTTTAATAGTGCGATATCTTGTCGCACAATTAGTTTTTCCTCCTTTTACAAACGAAAGAAAGTGGCATTTTTTTAACAGGCCTTCGGAGCTTGTGTTTTGTGATCCTAACGTAACAAGGTTGCCATTTTAGCCTAATTCGTAGCGTGCCAGGTCAGCATCTTCTCTCAGTGTTTGTGTGGGTCTTTTCAGCATAATTAAATTACCCCTCTCAGTCCGAGTACCTGTCGTGTTCAATCCGAGCTGAGAAGGAATTCAAAGGTTCAGCTGCTGGCATGACATGTTTCTTTAGCATTATGTTATTAATCAGTGTTCGCTGCTCACAGAATCTGCTATGGAAGGTGATCGCTATCAATCAATGCCACCGTGTAGCTGAAACCGACTTTAGATTCAAGTTTGCTGTCACTGTAAAGTGATTGGAGGCAAAGTTACAGTGTTGGCCCATCACCAGCTTGTATTTAGCACAAGGTCAGAGAGCTGCTGATTGGAATTGATTCCCTCCTTTGGATTTTCCAATTTTGGGTGTTTTTGTTAAAATAGAGATTGATCTGATCACATAAATGAGAGCCAGGGTTCTGGGTAGCTGCACCGTCATTAATTATGATGCTGTGCTTAGCGCTATTAGTGTGGCCAGTGTTTTTAGAAAAAAAAAAAGCACAATTAAGTGTTTGCAGTAACTACTGAAGAAACTAAGGATTTAAATAACAAGGCTTTTAATTAGTTTTAAAACTTCTAAGCATTTCAACTTAGCAACTAATCCGATTAAAAGAAACTTTGCATAGTGCCTCAACAACTAGTTCAATTTATAATTCTGATTATACTTCACGATACTATACTAGTTTATTTATTAAACCGACGTCATGAAAACAACTCAATTAGAGCACTAAGACAGGAACGCATGAGGAGATGAATCTTTGACATTGCTTCTCCCACTGCAAGTCTTACAGTATGTTCTTCTTCTGACCTTCCTCTCTGTGCAGCATGGAAATGTAAATTCAGTAAAGACGGAGTGGACAGGAATGCTGAGCAGCAAAGGCCCAGAGTTCAAATATAACTATGATCGCTAGAGGTATGAGTGGGAGAGAGTGGTACTTGTTGTCAGTGTTATTGTGGAGGAGAAAAAAAATTGGGATTTTCTTGAACGTCCTGCATTTAGGAGAGCGGAAAAAGCTATATATGAGATAAGAACATGTTCAATTGCATGGTAAAATATAGATACAACAACGCGGTTTCTGTTTTAACCTAAAAACCGGACTTGTTGCATAAGATTTTCATAAATATAAAGAGACCACGCATATCATTCAATCTTTAGAATGCGAAGTGTTGTGAAACCTGTCAGTGGCGTCTTTTGAGTGTGCTATATTAAACCTACAAATGTGGAAATAAATCTGCAGTCTTTTCTGTTTGTGATCATTTGTATGTGTCGCTGTGTTTGCTCAGGAAAGGAAGATCCGCCGGCAAGCGTGATATGAAACTGTTTTTCTGCCTGTTTGATGAAAACTGAAATTATATACCCAAATCACATTAACACGTGCAGTGATTACCCATTCCCTGAATAATTACAGACTGCTGAAAACTCTGAAAATACAGATCAGCAGTAAAATGTTACCTATCCTGTGCATGTGTCAGAGGGAGACTGAACAGAAACTGCATAGCTGACAGATGACCAGTAGAGTACAGTACATAACGTATAGGTATCAATACATATACATATTTTGAATTTTAAACTGTGTTTGCACCTTCAATTGCCATCTGAAATCATCAATCACTCTTGTTGTTTGCACTAAAAATGATCAGGATGGTGTAACATCTCATATGCTCTCCCACAAGACTACTGAGGAAAGTTGCTGAATGTGTCAATCTCCCATCATGTCTCTTACCTGGAGGATGAAAGGCATTAAGCTGGGATAACTGTGATATTTGCAAAACAAAATAATGGTTAAACTTTGTCATGACATTGACTGTAATAGGAAAAGTTATTGATAAATAACTACACTTGTAAGGTTTAGAGCAGATACGGGCAACTGGCCGCCCGGGAACCACCAAATTAAATCAACAAAACCACTCCAAAAAACACTAAATTACAAGAGCAATAGCAAAAACACAAATCTACTGCAAAAACATATGAACCTCTACAGACAACCACAAAAATAATAGAAAAATATACAAAAACGACTTGTCACACCCAAATCAACAACAAAAATACACAGAAAGATAAAACTAAATTAGAACAAAACGGTTATTATTTCCTGTATTAATGCTCATATTGGCCATTATTCTAAATGCTGACATTAATGTTGATAATGCGGCACCCAGATCAGACAATCAACATTTTTGTAGCACTCACTGTGCTATAAGTTGCCCATCCCTGGTTTAGAATATATACAGTAAATGGACGAATGATGAAGAATTTTTTTTTTTTTATGACTGAAAAATGTTTTACTGTATAGAACAAGAAAGTAGAAAAAAAGAATTATTTGCAAGTTTAACTTTCCACTGTGCACACACAACAACAACAAACTAGTATCACAAATTGTGGTGGGATGTAATTGAGAGATACAAAGCAGAAAAGATCATTGATGATTGTTCATGCTTTTGTTTCATCGAGGCTTGATTATTGTAATTCACTGTTTACAAGTCTTAGTGTCACTTCTGTGAACCGCCTACAGTGGTCCAGGATGCTGCTGCCAAACTTTTGACTGGATCATCCAGGCAGTCTCATGTGACACCTATTCTTAAATCTTTACACTGGCTCCCCGTCACTTTTCATATCCAGTCCAAAGTTGCTATTATTGTGTTTAGAGCCTTGCATGGTCAAGCTCCAGCTTATGCCACTGAGCTGCTGAGGCCTTATAATACCAGCAGATCCCTGAGGTGCTCTGACCAGGGTCTGCTGCTTGTTCCTGGCACAAGGTTAAAAACCAAAGGAGACTGTGCGTTTGAGGTTGTGGCCCCCAAAACTTGGAACGGTCCTCCCCCAGAACTGAGAGCCCTGACCTCTGTGGACATTTTTAAAAAATCAGCTGAAGACCTACCTGTTCAGACTTGCCTTTAGCTAATCTGTCTGTATTTTGACTGTTCTGTATTAACTCTGTTTTATTTTTTCTGATTGTGAAGCACTTTGTGATGTTTCTGCTCTTGAAAGGTGCTATATAAATACACTTTTATTTTACTTACTTACAAACACATTTCTTTGGCATTTCATTTTCGTTGCCCCACCCCTAACTAAATATTTTCACTCAATACTGTATCCAGGGAACAACTATTAAGATGTCATAGTAAGTCAGTGTTGGTGTTAGGTAGTAGTAGGTTTTTAGTGGAAGTAGTTTATTCGGTCATTTCATTCCATTAAATATTAAACAAAACATTTCCATAAATTCGTGCACAACAGCACCGAAAGGTTTTAGCCTGAAGTTAATACTTATTATGCCTAACCCTGTTTACAAACTTACACAAGACAAAACACAAAGATTTATAATAAACAATTTCAAGTGTTCAACAGAAGAGAAATACACATGTATTTAGAATAGTTATTTTCACATAAATTTCATTTTATTTTATGTTATTTTTTTATTTTTAAACTAAACCATGTCATCATTTAATTAATTTCATCCGTTATGAATCTATTAAGGTCTTTTCATTAGTTGCTACTTTTTTCATCCTGAGCTTATACGTTTTTTTAATTATAGTAGATTCATACATCTTTTTGAAAGCTGTGACTGTTACGGACAGGTAATGCTTTATTTTGAGCATTCTACAGGTAGATGGACCTGTGCAACAGGAAGAACACTGTCTGCATCAGGATCAGTTGCAAACAGGTAAGTTTGTCCTAAAAACCAAGGCTGACTTTAGACTCATTTGACATTTTCCAACCAGGCCCCACTACGCTTGTTTTTCTTTTCATGATCTTTAGCAATCATCAATTGTAATTCTTTTGGCCTAACAAAGCTGCAAATGAGAATTCTTCTTTTTTTTTTTCCCCTAATCTGCCTCTTGATAACAACATAATAAACAGTTTGGTGATTATAACAGACATGGCCGCTCTGGGTCGATCAGCTGCCAAATGAAAGCTGGATGGAACAAATGGAAATTGAATATGGAGGATCTGATGTGGAGCAGGTTGCCGGCAGATAAGATGCCCAGTAGAATTGTAGCATGAAGTTGAATTCTCATCAGTTGATGACACTTGCCAATTCAGCTGAAAGGCATAAACATTTAAGGTTAAAGCTCTAGTGAACGCCGGCTAACCAACAATATCTAGAGGGGTGAATATCGGCATAAAGCGACAGAAAACTAAACACCTTGCACTTAGCCGAGCTCAAAAACATTGCTGAAGTTGCCCCCACCAACCTTTCGTCAATGCTCCACTGACTATGATGAATTTCAGTCCACCGAGCTCCATCCAGCTGATGTACACACAAAAGTGCAGCATACACACTTGTGTAAACACCCAAGAGACATGAAGAAGAAAAGAATTGTATGACTTTTGTGCCTTTAGGAAAGGGGAAAAAAGAAAAAAGAAATCCAAGCCACCTCATCATTTTCTATCCAGAGGTGAAAAACAATGTGTGACATTTTTACTGTGACAGAGAGAGCCATGTTGCCTAGTGAGCAATGCACTGCCCTGCATTAGCGCCTTTTTAACATCAGGTAAGGGATGTTGACAAACTGTACAGCACTACACTGGTGATGTGATAAGTTTTTACCAGGAGCAACTAATACTTGAGTGAGGTTCTCTTTTTTCAGCCATTCTTCTGAAACACTCCTGGAAAGATGACATGCCATAACTCACGCAGGCGTCCATGCTTTGCAGCCGAGCCCCGGAGCTTCCTCAGAGGAGATTAAAGAAGAAAATTCTCAACGCATGGGGAAACGTTTCATACTTCCAACGCTGTTCTTCAGTGCCATACCGAAACACACGTACGATGACAAATGTAGCGGAAGACAACTGCTCACAAATAAAACCAGTGGCATATTATAGATGTTGTCCTACTTTTTTTTTTTTTTTTTTTTTTTTTTAACAGTTTTTGTTTCCTTTTCTAATGAAACATTAACTAAATATTGAAATTATCTCCCTCCTCTTTATGGTTACTCCTCTTCCCATCAACATTCACAGAATGAAGACATGAGCGTGCTAAATTAAATCCTTCCCGTTGAGAATAAGGCTATTTTTACCAGCACCATGAGACTGAGAGAGAGTCAATCCATGCTGGAGTCGCCTATAAAGAGGAGAAGCAATCTTAGTCCTGAATGGGTCCATACGCTCAATCAAGCAATACACTGTGCTCCGAAGAAAATAGAGGAACCACTTCCTGGCATTGATTTCTTCCTCTTTCCTCTTCAACATTGTCTTTATAATCTCAGCAAGTTGCATTGCTGGTAAATAGTAAATGGACTTTTATGGACTTTTTTTACTGCACTTTTATGTCTACACTGAGGTAGTCCCAATGCACTTTACAATGTCAACTCATTCACACACCAACGGGACTGAGCTGCCATGCAAGGCGTTGGTCAACCACTGGGAGCAACTTAGGGTTCAGTGTCTTTCCCAAAGACAGGCATGTAGGTATAGACTGGGATCAAACATTTAACCTCTCAATCAGAAGATGACCCCTCTAGCACCTGAGCCACAGTCGCCCCTCTGTATTATATCTGTGAAGTTTTAGATCTGTCTGTGATATTTTTGTCAGGAGAAAACATCAATCCTAAACCTGCCCTTGTTATATAGTTTTTTTATACTGTCATACTCTGTAGCTGTAATGACCCGGCTTTGTTCATCACCTTGACGACTGCAAACCAATGTAATTTTGCATCAAACCACGAGAGGGAAGGCACCACCTGTTTTATTCCCATAAGATGAACCTCAAAGAGGGTTGAGAAAACAGGCTTAATTTCAGATGCACATCCAGAATGGGATGCATGTTGTGTCATCCAGTTAAGAGTGGAAATTTGCAGCATGCATCAAAAAGGGATGTCCTGCACAAATTACATGCAGGAACACCTGAGAACAGAGACACAAATCAAGTGCAGGCCTGGAGCAGCCTGTTTTTATAACCACTATAAACCCCAGAGGCTGCCTGTGATCTGCTTCACTGACTGCAATCCATTATATAAATATGCTCAGTTTTTACATGCATGTCTACCAGCGGTCCAAATCACTTTTTTTTTTTTTTTTTTCTTATTTTCTTTGCTGCAGCAGTGATTTAGATCTGTATCTAAGCAGAGAAACAGAAGGCAGAAGGTGGTGTGCAGTGATTTCATTTGACCAGGAGGTGGAAATACAAGCATAGGCAGTGGCTGATGCAGCAAAAAGGAGCTTACACTGCAGTGCCAATAGAGGGGGAGAATATACTAAGAATACAACCATTTACACACATTTTTTCTAAATACTTTTAGAGGTTCAGGTTTACAGCGTAGGTACTGAGCATACATAATATACATTTAAATGTGTTCATCATGCCTATAAAAAAAAAACAAGCTATTTTAGCAAAACTTGCATTTTGTTTGGAAAAATCACTAGATAAATTAACAAAATATAAAAGTGTCTCTCACTGTGGTATGAATGAATGCTACTATTACTGTCGTTTCTCCACAAACCTGAAAAAAGAGCAAGTGGATCAGAAAATGGATGGATGGATTGTTTTTTTTATTATTATTGTTTTTTTTACATATGTATATAGAAATCAGGAGTAGAATCACTGCACTCACAACCTGAATCTGCAAAAGTGCCAGAGCTTGAATAAACTGTGCAATAAGAAAGACAAAAAATGCAAGTAAAATTGAATAACCCATAGCTTTTGGCCAGAGAAGCTTCGTCAGGGTAACATACAGCATGGACATATTGAACAGGCATGTCTGATAAAGGCAATCTTCCTACATCACTCTTGATCACATGGGAAATCTAGTTTAGATACAGGAGAAGGAAGAGTTTGTAGTCCTAAGTGCACACTAAGAGCAATGAATAAAAAAAAGTAAGGTGATAAAGCATTATAGCGAGGGCCGGCCTTCTCGACAGGCAACACAGGCGGCTGCATAGGGCGCCATCTGCTGGAGGGGCGCCAAAATGCAACCCCTCACCACATTTAAAAAAATAAAAATAAATAAATAAAAAGCTATAATAAGCGTGAAACACACCCTTTACAATCACTGTACATATTTCCTCTTTGAATATTAATAATAAAAATCTGTAACTATACCAGCTAATCTTCTGCATATATTTATATAACTTATTTTATTTTAATTCTTGTTCAATTCTATGTAATTCTATTGTGTTGTTTGCACATTGTGTTCTTTGGTTTTCAGATTTTTGTCACTGACAGTAAAACCAAACAGGAAAGTAGAAATGTCCTTGCTCTGAAACTTTTATATCTTATTTTAACTTTTGATTGCACTGTTTTGCACTGTTTTTGGATTTTGCACCATTTTTGTTATTGTTCCCTCGAGACATTTGCACTTTACTTGTAGGTGTTATATAGTATTATAGTGCATTATTCTAAATTTTAAAATAGGTTGTATTTTTTTTCAATGGTTTGTTGTGTCGCAGTCAGAATTACATTGTTTTGTCTTGATATTTAAAATAAATAATAATGTGTACACACTGTGTATAGACTTGGAAAAAAATAAATAAATAAAATAAAAACATTCCTATTTGTATTCATTCATGGAAGGAGGGGGTGGGAGTGGGGGGTGGGGTGGGGTCAAAGTTCACTCTTGCCTCGGGCACCGAATGACCTAAAGCCAGCCCTGTCCTCCAGAATGGATGCACAAAAACAGCTAAACCATAGAGAAAACTCATAATAAACAGTATGAAAATAGAAAAATGTACACATCAGTAAAGGATGAGGACACTATACACATCAGGCAGACGGTCATAAAATGCAGTGCCTAAAACTTTTTTAGATAGAACCATGTCAGATCTACAACAATTCATATTGTAATAAAGCACTCATGTCAAAATCTAAATTCAAGGCCTTTGGGTGTCTAATGTATGAATCCAAAATAGGTCATTTTGACACAATATTTTGTCAATGTCTCCTCTTTACAACTGTACAGGTCAATTCCCAGGAAACAAAAGGAAGAGAAAGAGCATTTCCACTGTATAGTTAGGATCTGATGGAGTTTTTATGTTCATTCTCTGCTTCACACTATGTATAGTTGTGCTTTAATACACAATGTCACTGGGGCATTTGAGTATGTACATCACATTTTTTGTGTTACATGTGTTACCCCTCACCGTTTACCTTTTTCCAGATTTTGGATGTTTTAAGTCAAAAGATTTGTGAGTATTATTGCATTGCCGCGTGGATAATTGCCATTTCTCAAAGTAGCCGAGAGTGTCTGATTTGAAGCATTTTATTTACTAGCCCTGACTATCCTATTACGGAGATGCCCCGTCTATACACAAAAAGTGGTGGGTCTTTGAATTTATTGCTGAGTGAAGGACCATTCGAAATTAAATGTCAGCCACAAAAGGAGTTAGGTCTGTAAATGAACCTTATTTAAAGCAGGAAGTCAGTGTTTTACTTCTACACAATGTGTAAAACCATTGGAAAGAGATCATCAATTATATTTTCCCATATCTAGACAGTGACCTAATATTTATTTTTATATGACTTATTAGACATCCACAGTGGATTTGACATAATGCTCCCAAGTCAAGACATGTCAGGTTTACGGGGCCGATAAATGAACAAATAAACAAACGTATTTATTTTTTTTGTTTATTTTCATCTTGTCTGCTAAGGTCAACAGTACATGCAGTGCAATGTTTTTACAACAGCTATGCATGTTTTATTATGACAATATAACAAATACATTTATTTAATTGTTCATTTGTGACTATAACTATCCCTCCCTACGGACAACATTAGAGGGAATGTACAAGAATTTAACTTACACTGGGTTTTCCTCATACAGTTTGAAAAATCTGATATTTTCATAGAATTTTCTAAAGCAACAAACATGTAGTGTGCGAATATGATTGTGTAAACGCTGCAAAAACCATACCTAGATTCCTATTCAGGTTAAAGCAAGTAGAATATTGTTATGGCAATTTTTATATTCATCATAATATCGTCAAATGTGTGTTCATATGTACAATTTGTCATGTTTTAATACATGATGACTGCATTACTCTTTGCACTTTTGAACAGCTGAATCATGTTAGATTAAACGGTACAGATCGTATTGTACTCAGTGCAACACAGAGTCTCTGCTGAAGGCCATACACACGAACACACACTATCAAGGATAGATAAGAGTGGTGCCCAATCTTCCTCATAATATACACGTCTTCATCATCCTCAAATGTTTCCACTGTTGGGCATCTGACTCCCTCCTTCTCCTCACCACAGGATAGAACTTTTTCTGTTATCTGTATAAAAGCTTAAGCTGTGAAACTGTTAGTTAGAGTGGGTCTTGCCTTTTTGCTCTGCCACGAGCCTTTTGCCTTTCATTCTTTCAGGATGGAAGCTTCTTTTTTACCCCTTTTTATTTAGTTTTATAATAAACCTTTTTTATAAAATCATCAATGCCTCGCCTGGACTCCATCATTCAACCAGACCAATAAATCATGTCTCCAAATGAGGTCAACCGCAAATTTGCCGTGACAATATGAATAAATAAATAATTTCCACTTTTTTCATTTGTTGGAAAGGCCTTGAAAGTTAATGATGCTTAACTTTCCACTGGTGGTCATAATGTGTGCATTGTGTTTTCTCTCCTCTTTGTGCTGTAGGTTACTTTGTCAGTAAAAGTCATTTACATCATTAAATGCTGTCAAACTAGAAAGGAATTATCTCCTCCACAATAGTGAATGTCCATTGAGCAGCTATTCACTGAGTTTAGTTTGTGTGGGTGTTTTTGTTTCCCAAAGTCAGGCCAGATTGGGTTTTTGTAGGAATGCATAAATAAGACATTTACCACAGGTTGTCTCCTTGTAAAATAAATATTGAAACTATTGCTTTTGAAAATGGTAAGGTGGAATCCAAGCTGACACTATGTGGAAAAAAAACATGTCCATCAAAGTTGATCAAACTTTTTTCTGTTGATAAGAGAAAGAGGAGAGGCATAATTTGGTTACGTATCTAAATAAATGTTTCAGAGGAATCAGGGATCAGACTCATTAACTAAAGTAGAACTTGAGATTGATTGCAAATCACTGAAAGCAGTACGACACCATTGGAATAATAACAAGTACTAATGTGATCATCTCCAAGTTTGGGCGTCGCTTTTTTTGGGATTTTTTTTTGGTGAATACGACTCTGATTTATGTGTCTGCAGTGATCCTTTTCCACATCCATTGAACATTACAATACAACAAGCTATTGTCCCAACATGCTTCTAAACCCCCACAATAGTCCTAGTATACCCCCCCCAAAAAAAAAAAAAAAAATCCCCTGTGAAATGCTTAAATGACTACTGCCATGTAGCAGTGACATTGGTTGCTATGAGATGCTTTGACAGGCCTGTGTCTCAAACATCCATCCATTTTCTTACCCGCTTATTCCCGTTTAACAGGGTCGCGGGGGTCTGCCGGTGCCAATCTCCGGCTCTCATAGGGCGCTTGGCGGGGGTACACCCTGGACAGGGCGCCAGTCCATCACAGGGCAACAGAGACACAGACAACTCTCACTCTCTCATTCACTCCTATGGGCAATTTAGAGACTCCAATCAACCTTACAGTCATGTTTTTGGATTGTGGGAGGAAGCCGGAGTACCCGGAGGAAACCCACGCAGCACGGGAAGAACATGCAAACTCCTGTCTCAAACATGAAGTCTGTTATTTACATACAGGGCTAAGCACTCCAGAGGACACCATCACAACAACCTTCCATTTCACCCAGATACATCTAGAGATACCAAACACTTACAGTATGTGAGGATGATGTTTATGCGCTATAGTTCTGCACTTAACACAGTATGATGATATGGTTTTGGAGAGCACAGCACCGAGCTCATTGCAGCACCTACTGCTCTGAATCCAGATGCTGAGGATCATTTCCTGGATCCATCAACGCCAACCCCTCTACTCAGATTGGCTGGAAACGACGTGGTTGAAATTGAATTTAATGTGACGCGTGAATGCCTGATGAGGAAGATGAATAACACCCCAGTTCCCCACAAAGACGGTAAATGGACAATCGCCAATGTCCTCAGCACATTTAACTGATCACTTCAGGCAATGCCGACTGTTTTAACAGCCTATTACCTTGCTCTAACCTTAGAGGCATCGACAGCCACCTGTGAAAACTTGTTTTCAACACTCAAAAACGTGTTCTTGGAGCAATTGCGTGAAGTATGCTTCCCAGACACAAGGCCCAGATGATTCAGTTTGTTTTGGAAAATGAGCTCATTTTAGTTTATCTCTGAGTGGAAGGAAATGTTGATGAGGAGGTTCAATGCAGAGAAACGCCATCTCCCGCTTTACTGACACGGGAGGAACTGGAGTGAGGACGCCACAGCCGCCGCCTCTACTCAAAGTGTGTGTGTGTGTGTGTGTGTGTGTGTGTAGCACTGTGATGGACTGGCATCATTCCACGGGTATCCTGAATAAACTGCAACATTCATCGTAGTATATCGATTTGTTTTTTTTTTTTTAAAAGCCAATAGTTTAAAAACCTGTAAACCTGTACGCCAACTTGGTGCCAAATATAATATCAGTGTCCCTCTGTATATATCTGAGCCCATTTAATTGAGGATGGAATTCTTTTAGTGATGCTCAAAAAAAAAGTAGACTAATAATAAGTGTGCCCACCCTTTGTTTTTACATGTCCCCCTAAAGGCCGAGGTCTGGCAACGGGTCTGAACACACACATCCCTGAATCAACTGGTCTTCAAACTACACAGCTATGGTGTCAGTTTCTCCCTGTGTGCGTAGGTCATGGTCATGGACTTCCTAGCGGATCGACCACAGTAAGTCAGAGTGGGGGAAAAACCTCTCCTCCACCCTCACTCTCAGGGCTGATACCCCCCAGGGCTGTGCGCTGAGTCCTATAATCTTTACAATGTTCACACATGAGTGTACCCCCATCCACTCCTCAAATAGATCATTAAATGTGTGGATAACACAACCACAGTGGGACTGATTTCTGGTATAAATGAGACGGCTTACAGGCATGAGGTGGATCATCTAACCTGGTGCTGCACGGAAAACGACCTGGTCCTCTACAACTCCACAACCAACAAGATGATTAACAACGAAGATTATGGTCGACGATTAAGATCGAACTGCACGCTCCCCCTCCACATACATACATATAGACCATAGAGAGAGTGGAGGAGGAGGAAAATCTAAAGTCACACCGTTGAACCTTTGTTATGGCGGTTTTGATAAATGAGACAGAATCAAGCTTTAGGGTTGCTGGTCAGAGTCCTTAAAACTGTACATGGCCATTAAAACATTTCTGATTCTGATTCTGATTGCGGAAACAGGGTTTATTATGTCCACATCTGTGGGAAACAGAGCGGTCTAGGATTCTAAGGTTAACCCATTTCAGTGCTCTCAGTGTTATCTTTGTTGCTGATAGTGTTAGTCATAACACAGTGGAGCCTCCTCAGGCAGAGACCTTGGTGAGTGCTATCAGTGTATGATGGTATCTGCTTAGGGCAGTCTGACTATAAGTGACCAGGAAAGAGTTGTAATTACATATCACAGTTGACATGGACAAACAAAAACTCACAACTAGCTAACAGAGATTTCTCTTTCTGAGGATACCAATGCGTGCCGGCAAAATTATTTCTCAATATCGACACAGCGTGGTATCGTCATATGCCAGCTGCATGGCTACAGAGTGTCCCAGGGTCCGTTGTGTGGTGACAGTGGCTCATGGCATCATCAGGTTGGAGCTCTCTGAACTGGAGACTATTCACAAACTCCAAAAGAAAGCCAACAGTATCTTCAAAAACATCATACACGCTGGCCCCTCTATGTCTGACCTGTTACCATTTGGCAGGAGATTCAGGACCATCAAGACCAAAACTAACAGACTCAGAAACAGAACTGTGACTGCCATTACTCCTCTTCCATCATAATACCCAGTGTGGTTTTTGTACTAACTGTTGCTTATTGAGTTGATCTTGTAGGAAACAAACCACATCAAGCGTAAAGCCTCCCCCTTTGCTAGCAAGAATTAACCAAGGAGCCTGTTTTTGTGTTATCACGAACTGTGTAAACACAACTGCCCCCGTAACTCTGAGATGCAGGACTAACCCCACTATGTGGTCTGTGAACTCAATACCGGAGCCGCTAAGACTGAACCAGCTATTTGAAGTACGTAGTACGAACCCTTCTTTTACGACTCCCCTTCCGGCCAAACAAAAGGACCAGAGAATCCCAAGGACAGTTTTCCCCTATATTACCTCCCTGCGACATTTATGATCAAAAGAAGAACATCCCTCTTCTCCCCCTTATCAAACAGATACTGTGGGATGCTATAAGTTCAAAGAACGGTCCCAATGCCCTCTGACCCCCTGTGGTGAGACGTCACAGGAGAACACTGTCAAGGCACCTAGCTGAGAGATCTCCACGGGAAGAAAGGAGAACAAAGAAATTGTATTATGTTTGAAAGTTACAAACGAAAACATTTTTGGAATGATTTCTACAGAAATTGAAATTGCAAATATTGTCTGTTCGATCACACTTGTTTCATGTAATGCAATAACCAACAGAATGCTATTTTAAAATGTTTATCATTTAAAAGTGCTTAAAAATACCAGAAAACATCACAAAAGTTAGTTTGAGGTATTTACTGCGATCATATAGTTAAGAGGAGGCATAACATGATTTTTGACATTTATGTTTATGAATAATTACAAGCAAAATGCATTAATTAGTTCCTAAAGTGATTCGAGGCTATTTCCTAGTCGTGTTTGGTATCAAACTCTTTCGTAATACATGATATTTCAGGATATGATGTTGAAAAGATGTTTTGAAATATGTGGATTTAATTATTAGGCATTCTTTTATGTTTAGAATCATCCCTTGTCGTCTGTCTCTGTCTCACACTCACACACACACTTAAGACACACCCAAAGGCACCCAGCTGAGACGCTGGCAACTTTAAACCAATCAACGAAGTTCCCTCTTCAGGAGGCAAACCCCAAAGATAAGCTTTTAAAAGGAAGAACGCCGTTCCTAACTTCAGTTTGGACGCGGGCGTTCATGCTCACACGTGTTCCCTCATGTTTCCAGTCTTTTCATTTATTTCATTTTATTTGTAGTTGAAACAGTTAGATTTTGTAATCAACAGCTGCTTGACTCGGACAAATACAGCCTCTAGTGACGTGCGTAACCGCCGAAAGGAAGCCCGGCCTGCGACCCATTGGGGTTAGCCAAGAGCCATTCTCTAAGCCAGCTGCGAAGGCCTAACCGCCCGGATCGGCTGAAGGGGCTACACTCTGTTGAACCGAAACAGAACCAACGGTGGCACGTCCTGCTGCATTGCTCAAACAGCACCTCCAGGTCCAACCCTGACATCTTCAAGGTACAAGAATGAACTCTCATCAGCAACTTTCATCTACAATAGATCACATACATATTTCCATAACTACAAACTTACACGCATTAACAACATGCTACACACACAGTACATCTCATTCATGTTTGTTCGTCTCCCCCTTGTCCGTCCTCCTCTCTTTGTTATGAGCTCTCTTTATTTTATTCTTTGATTTTATGATTTTATTATTGAATATGTATCCTGCATTTTTATTCAATATTTAGTAGATTAGCATCCTCTTAGATTAGTGATTTCACTTTATTACATATAATCCTCACTTTTATTAGCCTAGAAATGCATTTTATCATGATTTAATTATCCCATTTCAATTGATATTTTGACTGTGTTAATTGTTGACTTTTGAATAAAAGGTTAAACATAATATTTGATTCTTCTGATTCATTAAAGCTGTGATGATGGTGTAGATGTCTGGTAGAATTCACTTTTCCCTGGTTTCACATTGATGAGTTTAGTCTAAAAACTTAGACATATTTCTCCTGTTAAAAGGAGTGGCACCCCGCAAATTTGAAGTAATATTAATTATCATAATTAATATTCTTAGTTCTATAACCCATTAATAATAACTCATCTCATCTTCCTACAATCTCTTTATTTGGCACAGACCCTTTTTAATAGCTGGCACTTTTAACCTTTGTCTTGTCTTCTAATTGTTTGGATGTGTGCCTTTAAAAATAGTTTTGTACTAAGAAAGTTGAACAAAGTTTCACTGTGCATTTTTGACAAATGACAGTTTTATTCATTTATTACCATCCTCTGCATCTGTCCCATGGGTTGCTTTTTATGGAACGAAATTGGTTGCTATTTTTTTGATAGCTTGCTTTGGAAAAAAGGGATGGATCCTTCATGTGTGTTAAATTAAAGAGTATTGAACAAAAAGTACTGCCCTGATAAATCTGAACTCTGAATAATCTATAATAACACATATCCATCATAAATGAAATTACCAGTGTTGTCAACACTTTATGTTTTTCAGAATCTGGTCTATGGTGGATCACCTGCTTCTTGCAACACCGCAATCACATCTTGTTTCTCCTGTTTCCATTTCATGAGTGCTTCCTTAATGGCACACTGTACTGCACTTTAAATAATAAAAATAGCTTCACAGTTCACAAATTGCAACAAATGTAAATAGGAGGAAGAGAGATGAGTTTGGTAGACCTTGTCCTTATGCCGCAAAGTCTCTCGCATGCCATACGTAGGTAGTTACAATACCAATTTGTTTAGCATGAATAAGGTGTCATGAAGGCTGTCAATAAGTGTTGTTTGCTAAATTATGACACCTTTGGAGCTATGTTGGCATTTTTTGGGTTAGGTGATCAATCTGGTGGTGTTTGGTACCGTTACGGTTAGGTAGGGTTAAGGTTAAGGTTCCGGGTCAGGGTTAGGAGTTAGGGTAATGAAGGGTTAATGTTAGGTTAATGAAGGACACTTAATGACAGCCTTCATGACACCTTATTCGTGCTAATGACAGGTGTCATGAAATAATAGTTACAGCATAATGTCAGCTTTTATGTATAAAACTTCAAGCTAAGTGTTACTGGACTCTCCAATGTACCCATAAGAAGATTTTATTTTTTCCTTTAATTGAA
Source organism: Gouania willdenowi (assembly GCF_900634775.1). Taxonomy (NCBI): domain Eukaryota; kingdom Metazoa; phylum Chordata; class Actinopteri; order Blenniiformes; family Gobiesocidae; genus Gouania; species Gouania willdenowi. The sequence goes on along the minus strand of NC_041053.1, from coordinate 22,697,070 downwards.
GAATATGTTGTGATGTTATGTATATTAGCACGTTTCTTTGTTTTTATAGTACAATTGTTAAATTTGAGATTCCAATGAGTGCAGTATTTTGCACAACTAAACTGGCAACTTCAACAATTCCTTAAAGGCAGTGTTGGGTTATTTATTTGTTTGCGATAACTGTCTGATTAACTCTGGTTTTTCCACCAGGGGGAACAGAATGAGTGGGTGGATGATAAATGTTCCCATTTTTTCTTGTTTTATGAACAACTGTTACTTTTTTGTCTGTGCTATAGTTGCTCTCATTTTTAATGGTGTTTAAAAGTTTCTTTGCACCAAGGTTCTAAGACAAAGGAGGAGACATCTATCTCTCTTAAACACTGGCTTTAAACGAGGAGGTAATGAAACGTTGGGACACATTCCTGCTGACCACAGGTGAAAAGAGAGCCATCAGTCCATCCACCCATTCACAATGGGGATCTTAAAGGTGCAGTCCGCAACTCTCAGATCCCTCTCTCCCCCTCCCTCCCCGCTGCTTTCTTGCCCTGCCTCCAAACCTTCCAAAGTCCCTAAGCTAACATTAGTCCGACAGCAACATCACAGTAATATAACGTGCTCTGTTAAAAGCATATTACTGCAACGCTTCTCTCTCTCTCAATGTGCACACACCTCAGCAGCAGCAGCAACAACAGCAACAACATAGTGTCACTTACAGCAACCCACATGGAGGCTGCTGCACGCTTTAACAACACATGCACTACAGATTTCTAGTGGAACAATTACAAATCAAACATATTGTAAATCAAGCAGCAGTAATTACCTTTCAAGCAGAAAAGTCACCAATTCCATCTTCTACTCCTCCAGAACATACACTGTAAAAAAAGACGGCGTTCTAGCTTCAGGAAGGGGCGGGGCCTGTGAGCAACAGCTGTCAGACAATCCATCAAACACAATTCTGGCTCTGATTGGTTCTTTTTGCTCGGTCGCGGTGCATTCTGGTTTCATGTAAATCTGTCCTTACATAGTGACAGCTTTAGCAAATATGACAAAAAGTCAGTTTTATAAGAGTTGCAGACTGCACCTTTAAGTCTTCAGGCTTTTATTTACACTTATGCTGCGTTTACACCAAACGCGGTTTCTGCGGGACCGTTCGCGTCTGTCGCGCGAAACCTTCCGCAGGATTCACGGGATCAAAAAATGTTTCCCTATTTGCTTCATATTTGGGTCTGAAGCGAAGCTCCGCCCACCAGACTCCCAAAAGGCGACAACCAGGCTCTGTTTGTTTCCACCATCAACTATGGAGGACCCCCGTCAATTCACTGCTCCTAACCTCGGAAGGAGAAGAAACGTCGGCTTTCCTGGCTTCACCAGGTTAACCAGCGCCACATCCAACTGGGTGAGCTTCACTGCCTGCTTCAGGAGCTACGCCTGGATGATGACTGTTTCCAGCAGTACCTGTGGATGACCAGCGCCCGATTCGACGACCTGCTGGGTGGGATTAGCCCACGGATGTCCTGGCAGCATACCAACTACCGGAGCGCCATCTCTGCAGCCGAACGACTGTCTGTCTGTCTCCGGTAAGTTTCATAAGCAACTGAAGAGGCCATGATTCATCAGACACATCTCTCAAATACACAATGAAGATAGATACTATATTAATCCCAAGGGAATTTAAAAGCAGAATTATTAAAATTATTGTTTTCTGGAGATATTTATTCTGGGAGATAAGGCCTGCTTTATTATTGTCTTTATCATAAATATATTACAATTAAAAAAAAAGTTAATCATTATAATAAATTATTTACTATTGTTATTTTTTGTCCTCTGGAGACCTATTCTGGAAGATGAGGCTTGTTTCATTAATATTTATTGTTTTTAACTCATATATTAATTATTCATTAGTTATTTACTACTGTTAATTATTGTCATCTGGCAACACATTCTGGGAGATAAGGCCTGTTCTCTCTCTAATCTCTCCACCTTTTATGCACACGTACACACACCCACATTATACATATCTGATTATCAATGATCTGAGCTTTTCTATGCGTTCACTGTGCAGGTATTTGGCCACAGGTGACTGCTTCAGGACCACAGCTAACAGCTATGGACGAGAGGTCTTCACATCATACTCTGCAGGAGCCGTTCCATGGCTAGACATATTGCACCAGCACACCCAAAACGACTATTTTAAGAGCCAACCACCTACCTCTATAGAGCAAACTTCCTATTGTATTAACATGTGTATAATAAATATGGAAGAATGGGGAGAGAAACGTCTGTCAGCTTCATTTTTAACCAGAAAGAAATAATCCAAGAAACCTCACCTCTGAAATTAATTTAAGGCTTTAAAGGTCTCACAGAGAATCAACATGAGGAAACTATATATTCTTGTATGAACAAAATATATAAACTTGATGTGGTGTACACATAGCTGTTAATATGCATGTCCGCCCCACAGCAAGAAGGTCCTGGGTTCAAGCCCTGGGGTGGACTTGGGTCCTTTCTGTGTGGAGTTTGCATGTTCTCCCCGTGCTGCGTGGGTTTCCTCCGGGTACTCCGGCTTCCTCCCACAATCCAAAAACATGACTGTAAGGTTGATTGGAGTCTATAAATTGCCCATAGGAGTGAATGAGAGAGTGAATGGTTGTCTGTGTCTGTGTTGCCCTGTGATGGACTGGCGCCCTGTCCAGGGTGTACCCCCGCCCAGCGCCCTATGAGAGCCGGAGATTGGCACCGGCAGACCCCCGCGACCCTGTTAAACGGGCATAAGTGGGTATGAAAATGGATGGATGGATGTCTTTAAACGAAGAAGAAAAAAAGGTCAGCAAGGTCACCTGCTTTTTCACCATCAGCCCTTAGAAACCAATCAAACTTTATAGAAAAAAGTCAGTATGCCCTCTGGTTGATTGCAACGCCTGCACAGGAGCATCTATATTACTCATAAATATAAAGCAATAAAGTATACATCAACAGAGAAAGAGGGATGGGGTATGTGGATGGTAGGTAAAGCAGAGACTTGATCAGTATGTGTATGGCATACTGATACACTACACTGAGCTCCACAGATAACTCTCCTCATGTAGATGAATAGTATTAATTCATAACATCCCATCAGGCTTTCAGAGATATAGATGATTTTCATTCCTCCCTTCACAGTTCACGTTTAAAATAGCTGCTTACTTTGGAAACGTCCTGATGCGTTTTCACAATCCTACAATGGATCACCTCAGGAGAAACAGCATTGACGTATTTGCTCACATATAAACAAAACAATCATTGTGAGAGAGCAAGCAGTGGAACCAAATACCTAACAATGAAACAGCTTAACCATGAGCTCCTCAAAAGGGCAAAACTAAAAATGTGACAAATGTCTGAAAATTAAAAGAGTTGTTCAGTTCAGTATTGCTCTATGGAAACACAGACTGTGGTTTTCTACTTGATGAAATCTATTATAATTACCCGACCAGTGAAAAACGTACTTCAAGAAGGTGCTTTTCAAATGTCTGTTGATGGCGAATAAAGCAATTTGCTCTTGACAAGGAACAAATGCAAAAACAGAGTGAAGTCCATGTGAGACTTCTATCTATAGAGAAAATAACATCACCATAGACAAACCCTATTTAAAAACAGTGTGACTTTAATTTATATTTGCCTGTATGCAGAGGTGAAAGTAATGCATTTACAAGTACTCATGTTACTGTAATTGAGTTGCTTTTATGGGTACTTGTACTTTTTGGAGTATATTTCTAAATCAGGATTTTCACTTGTACTTAATTACATTTCATTATATTTTTTTGAATTTACTTTTTTCCTAAATTTTCACTTCTGTATACCTTGTGTAGAGAAGTATGTCATGCATTACCCCCAATTTCCACTGGATGCGGCTCCGCTGTGTTACGTCACTGCTGCGTCACCGCAGCTGATAGGTTTCCACTTTAGTCTATGTATTAATTTCCTCCGGGTCCGCTCCGGAGCACGACGTATCAATCAGCCCAGAGCAAATGAAGCTAAACAGGAAATTAAGCATGTATTCCGCAATAAAATATCAACACTTCAGATTATATTTCAAGTAAATACATCACCAAAACGTCATAGTGTATAAAAACAAATTCACATTCACTATATTGTTTCCTCTCATACTGTAACTACACTGTAAACTGCAGCAACTTTGATTTAGTTCATGTTTTACTGGTGCAGTTTTATCGCTTCTCTGTTGGCTGTTGCTAAAAAAAAATGTGGCTATGACAAATCCAGAGAGTTCAACCTTCTTGTTCTCCTTTGTTAGGAACACTGACCTGTTTATCTGTTTATTGTTGTGTTTATAACACATACATTTAACTGTGTTGTTGCGCGATTATATGAATATTGTGAGAACTGCGCTGTCTCGTGACGTCACAGTCGTTCAACCGGAGCGCACTGTGGATTTAGATTTAGCAAGGCTGCTTTTGCTTGCATTTTGTCATTGCTTGTTTAGTCTAGGTTCAGTCAGGGGATTTAATAAACTGGGGTGTAGGCCAACTTCAGCATCTCCCAACTACAAAATCACTATACGGCGCAAACAACTTTTTTCCACAAAGAAATGTGATTAGAATATTCACAATGTTCCATTTTCCAGATTGTGTTTGGTTGTTCTGTGTGTCAGAGTTAAAAACAAAAAAAAACAAAAAAACCGGGTGTTACGTCTGCAGCATGACGCAAGGCCTTGAGGCATCCTTCAGGTTGTTTTACAATATTTGCCAAAATTTACATTTAATAACATTCAGCCATATTTATGACTTTAAAGTTGTATTGGCGACTGGAACTAAAAACCATGGAGACATCTAGTCATATTAAAATTTGTAAACAACTTAGTGCACAGTGGTTTTCAGGAAATATGCAAATAAACCCTGAAGTTCCTTGGATGTGCTGATGCGTCCATCGCCTCCATTATGTAAAGTGAAGATCAGATAAATCTGTTCTGTGCAGACCATGTTCTGATTGACTCATCACGGCATGAGAATGCAAACAGCATTTATTTTGGCTTACTGAATATTTCTTGAACACTCAGTGGCCATCACAGAGATTTTAAGCTCATTTGAACATAAAACTGGTTGGTCATGCGTCGGTCATTTCCATGATTTTTAACTTAATGTGGCAAGCTGTTGAATTAAACAACAATTTTAGTAGAAAACATTGCAACTCTGATTATGGAAACTTGTTAATTGTTAATATTATTAAGATATTTTTTACATGTATTTAAATCTGTAGGTAAGACTTTCCAAAAGTAAACTTTAAGTGACTGAATAACTTTCTTTCTCACCATCTAAATCTTTTCATACAATCCATTTATGATACAAATGAATAAGATTGATTTGTTTGCTTTTAGATATTTGAAGGAAATAATGGCCTTGCATGAAGGGAAGAGGATGAGCTGAAATGATTGCACATACGAGTAGGGACATAAAAACATCAAAAAACAAAAACATCTCCAACCTTTTTAATCAAGCCTTAAAAATAATTATTTGTTTTGGTTTTAACCCTTATGCTGCGTTCACACCGAATGCGTGTTCTGCGGCACGGGACGCGTCTGCCGCACAAAACGTTCCACAGGTTTCGCAGCGAAATGTCCCCATTCACTCCATATGCACATTTGAAGCAAAGCCCCGCCCACCAGCGACACATCCATCTCAAGCGAACCTAAACATAAAAACCAGCAGTGAAAAAAGCCGGTGTGATTAGCGGCTAATGCTATCCCAGCTCAGTGTCGACTTTCAAAGATGAAAACTACAGAGAGAACTTTTACCTGCTACTACCCCCTCCTCGCTGATTCTCCTCCTAGTCCGGTCCCGGTTATAAAGACCGTGTCATACAGCTCCAGGTGGTCACACACAGCTTCTACTCCATGGTTGAACAGACCGGTGTCCTTGTTGATGGCCTGACATCATCGTCAACAAAGACTCATCATGAAAAACAGTCGCAGGAGTTCAATATTTTCAACTCTTGCAAATGTGCGAATGTGATGAAAAATTGTAGGCACGCTTGCACGGCCAACGCTCTTGACGTGCGGAACGGACCGCACCGCTGCACAGGAAAGATTTTGCCTCTGGGACTCGTTTATCCATTGACTTCGTATGTAATCTGGACGTACGGACATTTCGTGACGCATCCGGTGTGAATGCAGCATTAGTAGTACTAGTAACTAGTAAGTCATTTCCAAATATTTAAGTACATTTTAAAATGTTTTTACTTATTAGTCAAACTTAAACATTTTGGACCTATATCTTATCTGTAATTTCCTACAATATTTAAACTTGCTTTCATTTTAGTATGATTTTATTCCTGAATCTAAACATTTTGTCTTGAATTTTTTCTTTCTTTTATTTTTTATTTTATTTTTTTCAAATGTTTGTTATAAACTCTGCTCATTACTTTTCTTCACTTATATTAAAAATATATATATAATTTTACTGTTACATTTAGTCTTAATTAAAGGATCAATAAATTGTTCATCTCAAATGGTTTGTTTTCAGGGGAGGGGGAGGTTAAAGGTCCCCCCTGAGGAGCTTTTTTCAGTCTTGATAGATTTGGGTGTCATTGGCTCACTATTATTATTTTGTTTCCGCTGCTTTTCAGGCAGTGTGGGTCAATTTGACTCAATACTTCCAACACACTGTTGTCAGACAACAGTCTACAATAAAGCACAATTGTTATTAAGTAAATATTTTTAACACCATTCTGATTGCAGGGTTGCGGCTGAAAGAGCCGCAAGGAGATGGAAAACGAACAGCTTCAAGTGGATAAAACCACTAAGTCAACAGAGATTTGCGAAAACAAATATAAAACATAAATCACTTGATAAGAGTCACAAATTACACAGTCTGTAAGGTTTGTCGTGGACAAACAAGAAACATATGTCAGTTTGTGAATAATGGCACACTGCATGGAAAACATTACTTACACAAAAGCCCATTTAAATAGCATAGAAAAAGTTCTTCTCAAATATGTTGCTTTTACGTCAGAAGTACTATATTTATTCCAGGGGGAAATTACTTACAGTATGTCACAGACGCTCAAGAAACATTACAAATGAAAATAATGCACACTAAACAATAATAATAATTAATAATTAAGACTGTTAATTAAATAAGGATTAATAAATAATAATAAAATAATAGTAATAGAAATGTACAAACATAAAGCAGGTATATACAAGAATCAGAATCAATAGGCCAATAATGTTATATTGTGTGAAACAAAAAGACAAGTGTAGAATCAAATGATGAACTCAACAGGCAAGTCAGGTGAATTATTTGAGAATATTTAATTAACTGAGTCCTAGCAGAGTCTTTTGAGCAAAAAAACAATAACAAAATGCTGTTTACCAGCAAGAAGAGTGAGTAACACAGACTGCCCAAATCTGACAAGTGCTTCCTAAATACCGTACGTACAGACGGTAAATGGGCAAGTAGAACAGCTGGCACGCACGCACACAAACGATAAACCTAATAGAACTAGAGAACAAACAGGACACATAAGCCGAACTTAAACGAAAAGAAAAATGTGTCCTGTTACAAAGCCAACAGAGTAACAACCAACGAAACCAACTAATGACCGAGCGAGGACAAATCTACCAAGGCCTGACAAACACCTGACACAAACAATTACTGAGAAACTAAGCCTGGAGAAAAGCAACACATGAAATAAATAAAAGTCACGACTCAAATCCCAAAATGAGAGCCCTATTACACCTCAAAGTAAGACAAAAATCTGTGAACACGAACCACGAGTTTAACCCCACACAAAGCTCCAGGTGGTGACAGTGACAACATAGGACTACAATGGCCAAAGTGTTCTGCTTTGTGTTTACATGGAAATAGTAATTCCAGAATTGAGGTTTACATGGAAATCCGGTTTATTTGGCTTTAGATAATTCTGCTTTAGGTTTGGGGGTTGGGAAGGCTCTGATTGGACAGGGCGAGAACGTGACGTATCACGTCTATTGGCAGAAACACACAACAAACTTTTTATTGTCGGTTATAACACAGAACACCACACATGAGAACTGTTTTCACTTTTATTTTGATTGTAGTTTTGAAGCAGCAGCTCGACAGTAACACATGGTTTGAGTTTGGACCGCAGAGCAGAAAAGAGATGGGAACTAATCACCAGTATATAAAGCCCAGTAAAACTCCGGAAAACAAGGGTTAAATAATTGCTCCCTGGTAAAGATAGTAACTCTAACAACTGGTAAAATGATAAACTTGGTGATATAACAGCCTGGACATGCAGTACGGGGACACATTTACTCTGTCTCAGGGTCCTAGTGCCTGCCTGTTCCGAAGTCCGTGTGTTTAATCAGTCCGTGTGTGTCCGTGTGAAAGTCTGCATGTTTATGCCATTCACTCTTTTCATTATATCCACGTCTTTTAAGGCTCTTGAGTCTCAGCTGGAGTCCGGGCCACCGCCATCTTGGATTATGTCGTCACCAGCGCGTCATCGCCGCAAGTCGCGCAAGTGCAAAATGATCCAAATGAACTTAAAGCGGCTTTAACCAAGTTAAGTGTTTACAAGAACGAGGAATTATCTAATTCGGAATTAAAATCGGAATAAACCAGCCACTTAATTCGGATTTAAGTTTAATTCAGAATTAAATTTGCATTAGGAATTAACTGTTTACAAGGTCAGGTTAAAGAGGAATTAAAGCTCTCATGTAAATGTGGCCATTATCTTTGTAACATCTATTCCAGCAGTAGTTTTTTTTTTTTTTTTCAATTGCGAGCACACTGACATTATTTAACCTGACACACACACAGAGCAAAAGCTCTTATCCAGTCTCCCAAACACTTCACAGATTTTCTGCTTAACACACATTTTGCAATTCAAAATGGCACTTTTTAAACGTACTGAACATGGTTCTCTGCACAATACACCATCATCTGACATAAAGTCACAAGTTTGCCATCTCGAAACTACGCCGTTCAAAATGACACCACCTAAGCTAATTGCCAAATGTGTATGTGCCACCTGGCCAAACACCTCAATGGTTAAGTGTTGACACTTCAATCAGGAGGAAAGCACTATAAAAAGACCACGAACGAGCACCTTTTTTTAAAAAAAACAAAAAAAAACAATGGAAGATGCTGCAGAGAGAGGAAGAGGAAGGGTTAGAATGAGAGGGGGAGGAAGAGTGAGAGGTAGTGGTAGAACTGGTAGGAGATCATGGCCAAAGAAGAAAACACCTCATGTTCAGCCCAACTTGAGCCATTAAACTGTCGCCTCTGTCAGCCACACATTTAGACTGGAGTACAGGTATGTAACCAAAACAACTAATGTGATAGTGGATCAGTTGGGAAACATATGTTTACTTTATGAATGACTGATGTCGTACACTCTCTGTACAAGTTTCTTGTACAACTGACTGCATTGTTAAAGGCCTATATTTTTTTTTATTAGTTTTTGTCATCATCTGTCATCAATGCGGTACATGTGAGGTATAAAGCCTGCATGAGTGTGTGATGCACTGCAGGTTTGAGTGAATAATGCAAGGTGTATTTTGACAAGCGCCTGCCATCCCTCAGCACGTCCTGCTTCTGAGCTGATGTAACATGAAGCAGAGCATCATTTCTAAGTACGTGCCTGAACCGTTTCAGGTAACCTATCCATTCTCCAATGAGCATTTCATCAACCTCTGCATAAGAACAGCTTGTTTTACTCGGGTGCACACAGCTACACCGTGGGCGACCGTGGCTCAGGTGGTAGTGGGTCGTCTTCTGATCCAGAGGTTGGGGGTTCGATCCCAGTACCTGATTATGTGTCGAAGTGTCCTTGGGCAAGACACTGAACCCTAAGTTGCTCCAATTTGTCGACTAGCGCCTTGCGTGGCAGTCCTGTCCCACTGGTGTGTGAATGTGAGTGATTGGGTGAATGAGCTGATATGTAAAGCGCTTTGAGACTGCTTCAGTGTGGTGATAAAGCGCTATATAAATCAAGTCCATTTATCCATTTACACCTCTGAGCCGCTGCACCCACCGTCCTCTCAGGAAAAGGAGGGATAAAATATTATGAAATGTAGTACAATTTGCAAAATGCCTAAAACCCCTGTCAGGTTCAGAAAAGCGTAGGAGATGAAAAACTTAAGCAGATGAGAGAATGCATTTAAGGCCAGATTTGACTGGGAACACCCACATTTCAGGGCCTCTCCACCCACAGTGCGAAACAGGGATGAATGTGCACAGTGACAAACTTAAAGCTGCAGTATGTAAGTTATTTTTGGCGTTATTTGATCAAAAATCCATTATCAAACTTGAGCATATTGTAATTCAAAGTGTTCTGAATGGACAGTGAATCTCGTCTCCTTCTCCTGGCCCTGTAAATGAGCTTTAGAAATACAGGAGTGTGACGCTGAATGTCAGCCAATCAGAGATCTTTCTACAAACACACTACTGCATAAGCTTTTTTGGGCATTACTATTGGCTGCTCGAGCTGCTCGTCAAAAGTCTATGCGCGTTCATGATTAGTGAGTATGGAAAGTGAAATGACAAACGTTCCTGCAGAAGTTTCCATTGCGGCATTAGGCACAGCGGTTACATGGCAAAGCAAGAGGAAAAAGGAAGACCAGCATGGAGAGGAAACAGTCTAAAGGCACAAACGAGTTTGGGAGCCCCATATTCTGGTGTCAGAGGGAGAGTGAGAACAGATGGGATACATTGCGTGTAAACCTAAGAGAAGCTTATACAAGATCGAGAGAATAGACCCATTCGCAATTCTACATACTGCAGCTTTAAGGGCAGGGCCAGAAACCGCGCCATTGCATGGCTTTTCTGACCTACACACATGGGAGAATATAGCCCATTGTTAGCTGGCATACAATACGCATGGTGTCCTCCACCATCATTCCAATATTGGACCATACAACACAACCTCTCATACCAACAGAGGGTATGAATGATTCAGACCATCAAAGAAACCACCACGTTTTATTGTGGGACTATGTGCACTTTCATTGTGTAGCTCCAGTCTAAAACTGGTTTGTCGACGACCCACTATTTCTCATGCAATACCTCCCACCATACTCACCATTTCTGAACCTCATCAAACAGTTATCAAACACAGAAAAAAAGAGCTAGGAAAGAAAGGAATAGGATGAGAGTAAAGCTAAAATGACCTAGTTAGAAAAGTTATTTTCTCAAACCCAGGCAACATTTAGCATCCCGCCGGAGGCTCGCGGTAGTTTGCCAGTTAGCTTCACTAAAGCACACCGGCGACATCATCTACACTACCGCCACGTCCCGCTTCTCCGAGCGGTTAGAAGGAGAGACTCAGCCATAGAGGTCAGAGTTGACAGACTCGGCTGTGCCCGGCACCAGTGGACCTGTTGCAGGGTTATTCGGCCCGACTCATTCGAATGTATACGAGTATGACTTTAGTTTGCCTCCTGACGCCAAGACAAAAAGCTGTATACAAAGCCATAAGATGAGCTTTTAATGAGTGAGTACAGCTTCTGCTTGTTTTAAAGTGGGATTCAAACCTATAGCAATGCACTTGTAATGTCATATTTGTTAAATACATATACCTAATCTATTACATACAATCCTATAGTTGACCAGTTCTCTTTCAAATTAAATTTGTGATTTTTGAGCAAAAAACAGATTTGTGAAAAAGTTTGGTCTTGAGATGCATTTTGTAAAGAAAAACAGTAAAGACGGATTAAGATGGCTGTGTAAAAGCAAATCTTATAATAAGAAGGAAGCTTCTCTTGCTGTGTGTGTGTGTGTGTGTGTGTGTGTGTGTGTGTGTGTGTGTGTGTGTGTGTGTGTGTGTGTGTGTGTGTGTGTGTGTGTGTGTGTGTGTGTGTGTAAATGGGGGCACAAAATGTTTTTTGCACCAACTATTTCTGTGCATGTGAAAAATCTGAAGAATTTTCAACAATTTAAACTATTTTAGTATTATGGCTAAGCAAAGCCCATTACGCCCAATCGTGTGTAGTTGGTTAGACAAAAATATGGTTATATGAATGAAGTTCACGCCATTTGTTGCAAAACTTTGATTTTGATAATGCTATATGTAGTTTTGGTTGCAGTGCTTTATTTTGCAGGATGTATGAGGTATTTTGCTGTTTGGGTGTGTGGTTTTGTGAATTGTGTTGAGCAAAACTGTGTTTTAGCAACTGGAAAAAAGTGGAAAATGTCTGGATGTTTTTCACAAATGCAGAAAAATGCTCTACTGCACTATTTTCCTTTTATTATTATTATATTTTATTATTATCTTTCTTTTCTATTATTTTCCTTCTTTTTATCTTATTTTTTTTATTTTTATTTTTTATTTATTTATTTATTTTATTTATTTATTTTTTTATATACTATTATTATTATTATTATTATTATTATTATTATTATTATTATTATCTTGTTATTTTATTGAGTTTGCACATTCTCGTCTAACTACTGTTTATATTTATACTTATGTTTATACTTATCATCTTTTCTAGTTGATTGTTTATTATTGAATGTTTTCACTATTGGAGAGAGCACAGTATGTACAACATACACTTGGCGAATAAAGATGATTCTGATTCTGAAAATCAGACTTCTGAGAATTTGTCAAAGACAACCAAACAAATCACCATTATTTATCAAAAATCATTCCCTGCTTTAGTGCTCGTGAATATACCGTAGAAAAGGTCGCCAGGGCCAATGAGCTAAAGACTATGGCCCTTTGTCTAATTTTCACTTAAAAGCTAAATGCAACTTGTAATATAATAAAAAATGTGATCAGATGACTTTTTTTCCCCCCATCTTCTTATGATCAAGTTACGATCTTGTAAAACACAATTAGAAATTAAATCTATTAAAACAATGTTCAGTTTGTCAGAAGTTAGTACAAACTTAAAACGCTAATGCTCAAAGATAGGCCTCTTCTGTGTTTTGACAGCACTGAATTGTTGCATGTGTGGTTATAGTTTATAAAAGAAAATGGCTTTTGCTGTCGATGTGATTTTGCATCACTGATGCCCTGCAGATGCTGCAGAAGGAGATCATATGATTATCTAAAGATTCTCCACAAGCTTGTCATCTTGCAGCTATAGCACACAACACAACAAGCCGAGCAGAAACCCTTGAGAGAACCGCCTGTCACAGCACAAAACACGGAGTAAAATGACCCAAAGTGGGCATGTGCTGAAGAGAGAAGTGACGAGAGGGAATTTGACCTCATACGATTTAATGCAGTCAATGCTGTTTTGCTTGAAAGAAGACATAATCTGATTGACTGCCTCAATCTGAATGAATAGTACATTACGATATTGTGGGAACACACAATGTTCTCTCTGTACGATGACAAGAAGAAAAAAGCCTTCGAAAACTGTTTACATACATATTCATATTTACCAGCTTTTATTGACCTTCTTTCACGAGATGAAAACCAAAAATGTAAAAAAAAAAAAAAAAATCATGTTACACAGGTATTAACAGTGTACAGTTTGCACATGTGAGGAGTAAACAAACTCCATACTAACACGATTAGCCAGGGGAAACACGTGAATTAAGTGGTTAAATAAAACTGGGCTTCTCCTTGTGTGTGTGTGTGTCACATGTCTTAGGATTGGAAACTGTGTTTTTCAATTAACGTTATTTAAAGTCTCTAAATTGGCCGATTACCTGTTAGAATTTGAGTGTTTTGTTTTACAATAGTTTGGAATCGAAGCTTCCGTGAAACTTTTAAAGATGATATGTTAAGTTGATATGTTTTTTAATCTACTGACATGTTTCGACTGTTAACTGCCAGTCTTTGTGAGAGATGGAGATGAAAAAATTCTTGAAAAACTTTGTCTGAATAAACAAAACGTCAACTTAGTATTCTATTTAAAAAGAAGACAAGCTGAATCTCACTAGAACTATTACTTTTAAAGATTTTGCAAAGCCTCTATATAAAAAAAAAAAAAAGAAAACGCTTTGAACTTTAACTTTTCAAAAATAAATGATCATACATACATTTTTTCCAGCATTTGTAAACGTGAGCAAACCAAGCTGTTGCTGATTTACTGCATTTTTTCTTAATTAAATAGTGTAATAAGCATTTAAATGTTGTTTTTTGAAAAATCAAAATTTAAAATTTTTGCATTTGTTTTATTCATTTTTTATTTAATTTTGCAGGTTTTTATCTCACATGTAGATATACAAACACATTCTAGTTTTTGCACTTCACTACATTCAACACATTTTTTTTATGAATCCCTTGAAGCTTGCACTGAAACTTTTCTTTTACAAGGCTGTGGTGTAGTGGTTCAAACTTCAGCGTAACTAGGTTAAATTCCTATGGTCGCCCTGAAATGTTTGACAAGTGTGTTTTTCTTTGCATACTTCCATGTTTTCCCTGGCTTTCCCCCACAGTTCAACAACATGCGTGTTAAAGTCTCAAGACACTTCAAGGCAAACATTGCCCAACACTTACAGTCGTTGCATCCCACACTGTTACAAGTATGCAACTTATGCATCAAAATATTACATTAACGCTAATGTGTTTTTAGTGTCAGCTTCCAAAAACAACATACATCTTGTTGTCCACATAATATACAGTATATCAGAGCAGGTTTTTCACCTACTCAGGAAGTGATAAGTATATTAAAGTTTAAACTTTTTCCTTCGCATTTTAGTTTCAATTCTTTCATAAAGTCACTTTAAAAATAAATAAATAAATATTCCTTCTTTGTAAAGCATCAAAATAGCAAACTGTTGTAGGAAGAGCCTTTTAAGCATACCAATATTTGAACCAGAAAACATTAGCCCTTTTTGCTTTATCAGCTCGACATCACATTAGGTTGACAATAATTCAACAGTGTGGAATACCCACATGGGTCAACTAATTAATCTTGTACTGAAGTCATCAACTTATTTTAAATAAAAGTTCAAAGCTATTCAAAGATTAATTGGGTGATAAAAACCAATATGGCCCCAACAAAGTAAAACCCCTTAGATAGTCATCATTAATGCACTTAAATTATGAGGTACAGTACTTGTGTTGGGTATCAGTCGCTGGGTTTCCATTACAGCTTTGACGTGTTTCCATTGAACGTAGTTTTGGGCAGGAGCCTCGCAAATCCCATAAAATCTCATCCCGCGAGACTTTTGACGTACGCTCCAAACCTCCTTATAACTCTCCGTATTACTTTGTTGTTTCACGTCTAATGTGGCAGTAATCATTTTAAAGTGCACAGTATTGCTAAGAAATTTCCCATTCTCTTCTTCTGTTTACACGTGTGACGTGTATTTGTGGGACAAGTGTTTCCATAGCGCTTTTGCGACACATTTCAATATCAAAATGCCTGAAATTCCCCCTCATGAAAGAGTAAAAACTTTCAATTTGAACTTACTGTGTGTGGTATGTGAGTTATCAGGCAAAAATAATCAGTGGGGACAACTGCTCATCAGTTTTGATTAGTTCAGGTGTGGTGATTTAAAGGCACACCGTGGACTTTTTGACCTACAGAGTTGACCCATAGTTATTTTAAATGATTCCTCAGGCCAACATACAGCGCCTGACAGTATCAATGTTCCGTGCGGGACTTCCCTCTTGAAATACCGCCTAGGTAAGTTTGACCCGGTCATGTGACCTGGAGAATGCCCGGAGAACATTTCAGCCCAGTCCCACTTTGCCACCTAGCCCTTACAGCCAATCCTTATCCCAAAGTTACAGGTCAACTACTGTCTGCATACACAATCAAAAGACGAAGGGAGACCGGCCTGACTGACTGACTGTTGATTTTTGCAACAGTGCTGTGGCACTTGTGGCCACGAGGGGCGCTTGTGTGAAAGTTGCCAGTCTAGTGCCCCAAGGGTGTAAATTAACAAACACTAATAAAAAAAAATTGACTTTTTCTTCCTGATGTATGATCACGTCAGACGAACCCTGACCTGGTCAGGGGAGCTGTTACAGTGGCACCTCAAAGGGATTACGTCATGGAAAGTCATCAAGGAAGTAGTGTTTATGGAAGAGGAGCTTCTGCAGACAATGTGGAGTCCATTTGTGACCTGTATCTGATCTGTTAAAGACAATCTGAAGGGCACAATTCCATTTTTTTTAAAATCCGACCCAGGTCACTTTCATATGTTGTCTTAAATACGATACGTATCAAATATTTTGCGATGCGGCTGCAGTCTCAATGGCCGAGGCGCTTTCTATCCGAACCATTAGACCGAACCACAGGGAGTATCACGGGGGTGGCTATAATAATTCAATTGTTAAAATGATCAATGTGTTTTTAAGCAGCATGACTTGTATTTTAAAGTTTAAGAAACAGCACGAGGAATTTAACTTGGCACTTGGAGCGAAGAACACACGTCAATACACGAGGCGGCCATTTGCGGCCCCATCATATTTAGATGAAAGTGAGAAAAACAGGAAGAAAGAGGGGGAGAGGGGGAAAAAGGCAGGACATAAACTGAGTTCCCTTGTAGCCTTTTGTGGGTGCTTCACCCGCCTCCTCTATAGCTTGCGGGGAGGGAGGGCGGACAGAGAGCCAACAAAGGAGTTGAAATATAATCCCTTTGCTCCGTTCTGATACAATCAGATGACGTGTGACTACCTTGAGTGGATCTGGTTCAGAAACAATGTTACAGGTGGCGGTAGGGGAGAAGAGGAGGGGGACGGCCGCCAGGGCAGGACTGGGACCAAAAAATGGCCCTAGAATTTTTCACCACCATACAATATGCGAAAGCACACAACATACAAGAAGATATACCTGCATATTGTAATATTTTATTTGCTGTTTCAATACTATAAAGATGCTTATCTTGGGAGAGCTGACCACAGTGTCACAATTCCTGTCTTGAATGGAAAGTGGATGTCAAAGGAACACTGCTAGAGATGTTTATACAGTGTTTAAGGAAATATACTTTTTATTCAAATTCACAATAGTGCCCACGGTAAGACCATTTATCTATGTAAAAAGATAATATATAGATATATTTAATTTTATCTCTCTCACACACACACCATGGTGACGACCTCCAAAGACAAGGTTGTAAACAAAACTCTATGGACTCATATTATTATGCATGTATTGAGTTGGACTGAATACAATGAGTCTTGTTATAATTTACTAAGTTGAGCATTTGTACACTTCAGCCTAAAATGTTCCCAAATATTAATAAGGGAAGAAGTGTCTCTCATAATCTTTAATAATAATGCTATTGTATTAATTCAAACTGTTTTCTAACTTTTTCTTACTCTTTTCTGTTTTAATTTATTATTATTATTATTATTATTATTAATAATAATAATAATAATAATAATAATAATAATAATAATAATAATAATAATAATAATAATAAAAACATCCCAAAACATTTTTAATGTTAATTCTAAGAGCTATCATCATCTAAACAGTCCAGACAGTTTTTTCTGACTGCTTGGATTTGAGCTCTTCTGCCAATAAATATCATCCAATTTTTGTCCTTTCTTTAACCTTTTTTTTTTTTTGCCATTTCCTTTAAATAAGCTACCTTTTGCCCAATAAGTACCTTTCCTTTCCAATAAATATACAGTTTCCTTTTTTTTCCCTTTTTTTCCTATACTTTCCCTCTTTTTGTTCCACACTTTTGCCCTTTTTCACTAATGTTTATTACATTTTGCCATTAAATATCAACTTTTTCCTCTTTTTGCCACTGTTGACTATTTTGGCCCAGCAGTGCTGGCAGCGTTGTCAGCAGCACTGCTGGGTGGTGACTTTAGTGACTTTATCTTTTTGGCCTGACTACTAGGTAAAGTTAGCAGACAGTTTGCCCGTCGCTCCCATGAGATCCCGCCCCCGCCTGGCTCATGTAGTGATTGACAGCACTGTCAGGGCTGTCTGAGCCAACGATTGATTGACAATGACAAAAAATGGACCAATAATATGTTGATGGCCGCTGGCCACACACTTCTAGCCAATGATGAATGGCACAATCAGAGGGAATGAAGAAACTTTCACCGCCCCATATGCCGTCTGATGGGTCATGTCAAAATAATCATCAAAAAAAATGTAGCGCACCGGATTGGCCCACTTCGGGTCAAGGCCCACCAGACATTACCCGTTATGCCAGATGGAGAGTCCATGCTTGGACGGAGCATCTTTCTGCACAACATCCTGGTGATGGATGAGACAGCCTTGACGGCTGGCTTTGGGAGCCAAAGATGATAAGTGATTTGTTTTCTGTTCAGGCTCGTTCAACTTTGATAGCCTTGAGTCCCGGTCTCCCAGCAGTAATCCAATAAGGCGGCCTTTTAACTAGCAAGCCGAGCATTCAACTTCTCCAAGATGGATTAAATTTTGTGTAAACTTTCCAAAGCAGCCTCCTGCTTGCTTTTGAGATTATTCATCACATTAGTATGAGTGCTGAGAGCCCTACTCCATCCTTCAGAAACTTAGAGATAGGTCAGAAAGTTGCCAGCTCCAATCAGCAGCATGCCTGCTCCCATAATTCCAATCATGTAGACGTCTTCCACGGAAAGAATTGACAGGCACACAACTCGCCACTAGTGCCAAGGGTCGAGCGCATGTCCAGCCGCACATGTACCGCTCGGACAGGTGGGCTCACCACTGCCCGATGTTTTTGTCAAAAAAATTTGGTCTGCATTGAGAGACCAACTCATCAACTCCATAATTCCAAGCTAGTTTAGAACTCATCTTGGCTGAGCATGGGAGGATATTTTATGTGTAACATTGCTGTTTGTTGGGTACAACTTATGTCAGTGGGAAAATAAACTTTATTGGTGCATTTTTAAAAATGTACCTAAGACAATACAGTAAACAATAGTACAGTTCCACAAGTTCCACAGCAACTTTCTATCAGCTTTAAAAACCTGCACAATAGTAATGATTCTATCTACGGAGAAACACTTAGTTAATGGTTTCAATCAGTGTATTAGCATATCACCTCAACCTAGGCAAGTCACTTTTTCTCTGTTTTGCATTGCCTTATTTTCATTTAACCAAATTAGTTTAAAAAAACTAATAAATATTAAAAACATTAGTAAAAGGCAAAATCTTTTGGGAAGATTTTTATTTTATCCTTCTCAAAAATCACATGCCATCTCAGGCATGTGATGTTATTAAACACAAACCAGACAGGGGAGGACACTGTTCCTTTTCAGTAGCCTTATATTTCCTCCCTAACTCAGGGTCAGTTGTGATAACAACAGACAGCTTGGCTTAACTAGCTTGGTTCAAAACAGTGCAAATACAACTGAACACTATAAATTAAGGGATCTGGTAGATAAATTACCGAACATCTAGTGTCAGGCAACTGCATGAAACGAGACAAGTCATTTATTATTTTAAAATTTTACAAGGCTTCATTTTATGGGAGCTTTTATGTTGCAAGCTTCCTTGCCTGAAGCATAACTGTCTATTGAAATAACACTGCTTTAAAAAGAGGTTTTGTTGTATTTCTTTTCAACAACCTACAGGTCACAAACTGTAGGTCAGTGCTTTTACATTTATAGTTTACACATATGCACAACATGATCATTGCACTTCTTTTGTTGGGTAAAAATGTGTTGAAGGTGGCAGCTTATTTAACTACGAGATGGATGTTTGGGATTATAAGTAACATCTTATTGTGTTTCCATTTTAAATAAACTTGCAGGTCAAATCAATGAGAGGATGGAATGGTCTTTCAAAAGCCCTAACCAAAACTGGGTGACTGAGCAAAAAAAAAAAAACAACTATGATCAACTTACTTCAAGTTGATCTTTAGAATGATTGGACTTTTTTCACAAGGAGGTTTCGCTGTAATAAGACAGACTGAAATATTAAAGTCAGTGTAAAGCATATTCAGCCATTTTCTTCTAAACACATTAAATAGGTCATAAATGTATTCCTTAAAAAAAAAAAAAAAAGCCATTCAATCATTTAGAATTTAATTGTGGTGCTAGGATTCACAAACTGTGTTTCAAATTTCTGTGTTGAGGATTTAATGGGCGGGTCAGAAATCATAGCACTCACAGCTCGAAGTTGATGCTGGACATCGCGGCACGGAGAGTCGCGGAGAAGTGGCCGGAGGGCTTCGAGCGGATCCCGGAGACCGTCCAAAGGCAGATCATGTACTGGTCGTTCCGCGGAGGCAAGTGGGAGATCTGCATGTACTCATCGTTCAGCAACAGCGGAGAGGAGGCGAGCGACGCTCTGCTGGAGGACGGCTGAGTGGACAATGCCCTGGAAATCGATGAGTGTAACCGGGTCTAACCTGGCCAAACCCTGACTCGTGAGAATCAAACAGCCACTAAATGATGATTACACGTTTGAACGAGTGTAAAAGTGACAACAAAGCACTAGCTTCCATTACAGTACATGGAGGCCGTTCCCTTCCCGCGCATGGGCGTGGTTCCAGCGCCTCTAAATGACAGCCTTTCAGAGCAGAGAGAAGTGCAAATTTGGCTTCGTGGTCAATGATATCTGTGGTGTGACAAACTCATAACACAAATTGATTTCCGCTTTACATGGACTTTAATAACATTGTGTTCTATTAGGGGAAGGTCATTATTGACTTGTGGTTTCCAAGGTAACAACACACATTAAATGCCAGATTCAGCTTTCTGTTCTTGTTTACTTTAAGTGATTGCATGATTGCATTTTTTAAAAAAAGTCTAAGTCTGGGATAGACGAATAAGACTAATTATAATAATATAATATAATAATTAAATAATTAGAATGTGTGCCTTTGAGGTTCAAGATTGAATTGCATAACTTCTTGTCAACATTAAAACATCTGTTCTGATGGTTTTTTTGTGTCGAGCTAGACCTATTTTTTTTCCTTCATAAGCAATCTCTTGCTCTGTTTTATAACCACTGCCAAGGAAGAAATGTGCTGTGATACACCATGAATCAAACTTCCACTCAAGAGCAACTGGTCATTTCGTCATGAATACTTTTTGCTTGGTTCCGCTCTGACTTTTTGCCCCAATCTTCTTCCTCATTCAGGTGCTGTTAGTCTCTTACAGGAGCTGAGCAGGTCAGCCAGAGAGTATAAAGGAAGAAAGACGTTCAAACTCAAATCGTGGTTGTCAAGGGAACGAAGCAGAATCTTCTAGGATTTGGAGAGTTTTAGCAGAAAAAATTAAATTAAATAAAACAAATCCCTATTTACTTAGAGGGAAAGCTAAGACACTTTTGTCCATATTTATCAATGTTGCTGGGCAGGGCCGACTTGGTCGTACAACAGGACACACGTGTGATATATGAAACATTCGTATCTGATTAATCCCAGCGTAAAAATTAACAGGTGTTAATAAATGAGTTGGCTGAATTTTGTCATCTTTAACATGTTATGCCCTTAAATATTCCTGGTTCGGAAGCTTCGCCCACTGAGGTCAAACACAGAGAAAACAAACACTGGCAAGAAGAGAAATTTTTCCAAAATGGAAATCAGCATAACCCTGCAACCCTGAAAACAGTAACAAGCTGGCTAGAAAATGGATGGATGGATGGAAATCCATCCATCTATAAAGTATACGTTAAATTTAAATAATGATTAATGATGTCCTGTCTCTTCCATACAGTTCCCAGTAGAGGCTGTGCTGCCCACGTTTCTTGCACTTTGCTCCTCATGCTGCGCTGGCACATCAGACGTTATTCCATTTACCAGCACAATGTTGTGCAAAACTGAACACATCAAAATAATCATGCATTTCTCGCTACTGCTCAGTAACAGGGTTAGCCAACGAGGTTAGAAATTATTCTGTGAGAGGATCCTGAGAACAAAAACAGAATAATGTGTATTTTATGAAAGGTACTTTCTGTATTGATCTTATGGTTAGTGTTTACAAATAAGGCAGTGGCTATCCGTACGGTTGCCATATCAATATACCGACATTCTAGCCGTACGCAGTGCCCCTTATTGGCCAGTTTAGTTCACGTGAGTAAGACTAAACCTGACCGTAAACCTAACCGTAACTCTAAAAATGTTTGCGATATAGGGTTATAACCTAACCCTAACCTAAACCCTAAGACGCTACGTACTTGTACTTTCGTAAACGTACCAAGAGCAACGGGAGTTGTTCGTACGGCAACCGTACAAATAGACACTTTCGACAAATCATGACAGTTGTTGAATGAGAAGATGTATTTATCCAGGTGTGTTGCTGTAAATGAGAGGTGTGAATGTAATGTACAGGTGTGTACGTGGGTCAGTGAGAGTGCATATTCTGAGTGTTCTTAATTGATTGTTCTTGTACATTTCACGATTGTAATAGATTGCATGTTATTGTATGTTTTATACATGTAACCAGGGACTACAGATGGAAACTTGCTCTTTTGCTATTAATCTGGTGTAGAACATCTCTGTCTTTTATGAGCTTAATGTCTCTATGCATTGTCCCTTCAAATAAAGACCAAACAAACAAAAAGTGCTATGAGTAAAAAATAATTTTGTTTGTTTCAATAGATTTAATAATCTGTTTTGGTCTGTTCTTATGTGTCTGCTTATGCTTAAATGACAACTCAGGTTTGTTTGATAATTATTTTCAGACTCAGTGAGATTTTGCCATGCTGCTCCGCAAATCCACACATTTGTACCGCGTACCGCTCATGTAAAAATTGATAAATGCCGAAGCTTACGTGGAAATGGTTGTACGCACGGTTTTCTGCCGTATGTTCATTTGATTAATGAAGGCCTCCATTTGCTGAAAACGTATTTCTGAAAAATTGAGAGTAACATGCTGCAGGGCCGCTCCATAGACAGCAATGCTGTTCTTCAACAAATGTTACTAATAATCTTTCCCTCACCACCAATGATTTTAACTCCAAAGATATAGAGAATCAGAATCAGAATCAGAATCAGAAATGTTTTATTTGCCATGTACAGTTTTAAGGACAGTACAAGGAATTTGACTTGGTGGTTGGTTCACAAAACAAACAACAAAAAGAAATAAAAACTAAACAACAAAGAACAACCCAGCAACAATAATAATAATAATAATGATAAATATAAAGGATGAGGGATAAATAAAGGATAGATAGAGAATAAAGGATAAATAGGATAAATATAAATATATATATACAGTGCGGCAGATATCAAGCTGGTGGAGGTGGTGATCGGGTGGGGGGGGGGGGGGTCAGTGGGTGACTTGGGGTGTGTTCATGTGGATGGTGGCAGAGGGAAAGAAGCTGTTTTTGTGTCTGGAGGTTCTGGTCCTGATGGACCGAAACCTCCTACCAGAAGGGAGAGATTGAAACAGTTTATGACCGGGGTGGGAGGGGTCGGCCACAATCTTTCCTGCACGCCTCAAAATCCTGGAGGCGTACAGGTCCTGGAGGGAGGGCAGATTGCAGCCGATGACCTTCTCTGCAGAGTGGATGATACGCTGCAGTCTGGCCTTGTCCTTGGCCGTAGCTGCAGCGTACCAAATGGTGATGGAGGAGCAGAGGATGGACTGGATGATGGAGCTGTAGAAGTTCACCATCATCTTTGTTGGCAGACTGAACTTCTTCAGCTGCCGCAGAAAGTACATCCTCTGCTGAGCTTTTTTGATAAGGGAGCTGATGTTCAGCTCCCACTTGAGGTCCTGAGTGATGATGGTCCCCAGGAAGCAGAAGTACTCCACAGAGCTCACTGTAGAGTCTCCCAGGGTGAGGGGGGTGAGGGGGGCTGGGTTCTTCCTGAAGTCTGCTATCATCTCCACTGTCTTTAAAGCATTGAGCTCCAGGTTGTTCTGGCTGCACCAGGACACCAGCCGGTCTGTCTCCCACCTGTAGTCAGACTCATCTCCATCAGCGATGAGACCGATGATGGTCGTGTCGTCTGCAAACTTCAGGAGTTTGACCGACTGGTGAGAGGAGGTGCAGCTGTTGGTGTACAGGGAGAAGAGCAGAGGAGAAAGAACACAGCCCTGAGGAGATCCAGTGCTGATGGTCCGGGGAGCAGAGATGGTTTTTCCCAGCTTCACGTGCTGCTTCCTGTCAGACAGGAAGTCTGTGATCCACCTGCAGGTGGAGTCTGGCACGTTCAGCTGGGAAAGCTTGTCCTGAAGGAGAGCTGGGATTATTGTATTAAAAGCAGAGCTGAAGTCCACAAACAGGATCCTGGCGTAGGAGCCTGGGGAGTCCAGGTGCTGGAGGATGAAGTGGAGAGCCAGGTTTACAGCATCGTCTACGGACCTGTTGGATCTATAGGCAAACTGCAGGGGGTCCAGGTGGGGGTCGGTGATGTCCTTGATGTGGGAGAGCATGAGGCGTTCAAAGGACTTCATGACCACAGATGTCAGAGCGATGGGTCTGTAGTCATTAAGTCCTGTGATCCTCAGCTTTTTAGGGACAGGAACGATGGTGGAGGCTTTAAAACAGGCTGGTACGGTGCATGTCTCCAGTGAGGTGTTAAAAATGTCTGTGAACACTGGAGACAGCTGATCAGCACAGTGCTTTTAGAGGACGATTTTCCCGAAGTTTAGAAAAGAAACACCTTCTGCACATGCGCAAAACTCTACCTGCTCAAGAGGGAACGCCTACGTGTGCGAGAGAGCGTGCACGAGCCCAGTTTTCCTCGTGCATAGATCTGTTTACAAGTTGGAGTCGGCATCGCTCATACAGGTTTACCTTCCAAAAGAAGATTTGCACTTTTCTCACTATGTCAGACTCGCCACCGGTAAGTATAAATCAATTTTCAAATGACGTATGACTGCCTTATGTAAACATATCATCACAATAATTGACAATTAGGAGGACCAATAGTTAAGATGATCTACCCGGAATTTGAATCCAAAATAACATTGGCCACAATGCCTTTAATTTAAGTTTGTATTTTGCTCTCTGAGCTTTATTATCTTTATTTATGCAGTAGCTTATAGACTAAAACATGAGTTATGGCAACCTCAAATATATATTTTAAAAAAGCAATAGTGTATCAGCATTAACGGTAGAGTGTCACAGTTTAAAAGGTCAGATATTTTAGTTTTTCTGTACAGGGTTTGAGATAGTGTGCTATTCTAAAGCATAATTGTATCAGAAACATCTGGGGATTATCTTAAAACTGGAAGAGCAAATGCATGTTGACTGTGATGTTCTGTCTCTATATGTTAGCTGTTGCGACAGTGAGTGATGACCTTCACATGATGCATCCTGGCTTCCATTAGTTTGGGCTTCAGTGTGCAGTGACCATGAACAGGAATGTAGTTTAGGGGTGCGCAGATGCACATGCTCGACCAAACTAACGAATGCACACTAAATCAAACGTAACAACATTTGCACACGTAAGATTTGGGGATTGTTAGAAGTGATCAATAGGAGCGAGCTTCTGAATGGGAGCTGATTTGTTTTTTAGTTTTTCAGTCACGTGTGTGGCTCCGTCTGTGTGACAGGAGAGGGGCGGGGCTACTAAGACTCAGAGAGTAAATGGTGGAGGTAAGGGAAATGAGTAAAAGAAAACAAAGCAAAGTTTGGACTTCAGTGTTTTGTTCAGTTCCAGAAGAGACAGTGCCATCTCAACATTACATATCACACCTCCAACAGTGCCACAGGTTGATCGCCTCCATGCCACACTGCATTGATGCAGTAATTCATGCAAAAAGAGGCCAAACCAGGTATTGAGTGCATAGAAATGAACATACTTTTCAAAGCTTTACATTTTTGTTTAAAACATCCTTTTTTCATTGATCTTATGTAATATTATAATTTTCCAAGACACTGAATTTGAGGTTTTCATTATCTGTAAGCCATAATCATCAAAATGTCAACAAATAAAGGCTAATATTTCACTGTGTGTGTCATGAGCCTATATCATATATGCGTTTGACTTTCTGAAATGAGTGACAAATATTTCACTTTTTCATGATATTCTAATTTTTTTAGATGTACTTGTATTTATTTATGGAAGCTATTAGACTGAAACCAGCTGGAAAGAATCTGTGAACTGTGGAAAATGGGTTACAAAAATATCGCCATGAAACTGTGATTTTGATGCTTTGGATGTTTCTGATTTATTTACTGCAGTATTTCAAAAATCCTGTCACCAAGCCAAATATATTGGAATGTACAGTGGGGCCAAAGGGTATTTAGTCAACCACCAGTTGTGCAAGTTCTCCCACTTAAAAAGATGAGAGAGGCCTGTAATTTTCATCATAGGTATACCTCTACTATGAGAGACAAAATGAGAAAAAAAATCCAGAAAATCACATTGAAGGATTTTTAATGAATTTATTGGCTAATTATGGTGGAAAATAAGTATTTGGTCAATAACAAAAGTTAATCTCAATACTTTGTAATGTACCTTTTGTTGGCAATGACAGGTCAAACATTTTCACACACTGTTGCTGGTATTTTGGCCCATTCCTCCACGCAGATCTCCTTTAGAGCAGTGATGTTTTGGGGCTGTTGCTGGGCAACACTGACTTCAACTCCCTCCAAAGATTTTCTATGGGGTTGAGATCTGGAGACTGGCTAGGCCACTCCAGGACCTTGAAATTCTTCTTACGAAGCTACTCCTTCATTGCCCGGGCGGTGTGTTTAGGATCATTGTCGTGCTGAAAGACCCAGCCATGTTTCATATTCAATGCCCTTGCTGATGGAAGGAGGTTTTCACACAAAATCTCACAATACATGGCCCCATTCATTCTTTCCTTTACACAGATCAGTCGTCCTGATCCCTTTGCAGAGAAACAGCCCCAAAGCTGATGTTACCACCCCATGCTTTACAGTAGGTATGGTGTTCTTTCGATGCAACTTCGCATTCTTTCTCCTCAAAACACGACAAGTTGAGTTTTTACCAAAAAGTTCTATTTTGGCTTCATCTGACCATTGGACATTTGCCCAGTCTTCTTCTGGATCATCTAAATGCTCTCTAGCAAATTTCAGTCGGGCCCGGACATGTACTGGCTTAAGCAGGGAACACGTCTGGCACTGCAGGATTTAAGTCCCTGGTGGCGTAGTGTGTTACTGATGGTAGCCTTTGTTACTTTGGTCCCAGCTCTCTGCAGGTCATTCACTAGGTCCCCCCGTGTGGTTCTGGGATTTTTGCTTAACCGTTCTTGTGATCATATATCATATGGCCTTGGCCTTTTGTCCAAAACACAGTATTGTCAAGTGCTCTTAGAAAACTTCTCTCTCTCAGTGCCTCGCTCTTCCCTCTCTTGTCACATAGCTTGCATTAACATTTTGTGGCATGTGCAGGTCACACAAGACAGATTACAACCTGGTTAGTTTGCGGCTTTACAGGAAGATCCCGCCTCCTGCTAAAAAAAAAAAAAAGGGCTTGTAAAGCTGAAGTCCAAAAGTTAGTGCTTAGATTCATTGAGATGTAGCTTTTAAACATTACAGTCCATGTCTTTGAAATAATCTCTCTCAATAGTGTTCAGAGAGGCCCTTCTGTGCTTTCAAAATCTTTATTGTTTACTTGTGCATAACTTAAAAACTTGCAACATACAGTAGTTCTTTGTTCCTCTTCTTGATTACTGATTAAAACATGATATAATTAAACATGACATTCTACTATCATCTGAAGTAAACAATACTCTTTGCATTCCTTTTAATTACCCTGGGGGAGAGTGTGTTCAAAACGGCCAAAGTGAGAAGAAAGGCTTGTGCACTGAGGAGACTGAAAGACACTCAAGTCCCTGCAACCCTGAGAAGTACATATGATGGTTTTTTTTTGTGTTTTTTTTTTTGCAATGAACGAGTATTGAATGAAGATGAACTTACTTTGATTCAGTTCATGCACAAGGTGCACACATGCAGAGCATATTTGAGTACAAAGGATTAAAGTTAACCTTTTTTTATTCATAACTTTGAAACTGCTAATACCCAAAGACAAACTGAGGAATAACAACAAACCTATAAACAAGTTGTGTTCAAATTTAAAAAGTGAAAAGAGAAATGGCCTAAAAAAAATTCCATAATAACTTGTCCTCTACACATCAAGTAATACGTTTTAGTCAAAAGACTTCTAAACAAGCCACTTGAGCTCGCAATTCTCACCGACACTCACACTCTATTTGCAAGACCACAAGGAATAATATAATGTACTGCCAAAAATAGCCCAAGTGGGAATAAACCAGTGCTCTTTAGCACCTTGAGCCTTCTGAGTGAAGAAGAAAAATAAAGTTTAACATGAAATAGGCTATAGATTGATTTAGGCACGCAAACTATGAACTCTGCACCACACAGTAACTTTTCTTTAGGATCAAAAAACCAAAATCTTACCAGCCTTCCCAACCCCAAGACCTGAAGTGGAATTATCTAAAGCCAAATACAGTAGTCCCTCATTTATGATAAGGGTTACGTTCTAAGAATAACCCTCAATAGGCAAAATCCGCGAAGTAGTCAGCTTTATTTTTTTACAATCATTATACATGTTTTAAGGCTGTAAAACCCTTCACCACACACTTTATACAGTCTCAGACTAGATATCAGAGTACCAATATCCAATATCAAAATTGTACTGTAAAAAAATCCATGAAACACAAAGCCTGCGAAAGGTGAACCACGTTATAGCGAGGGACTATTGTAAACCAGTTTTCCATGTAAACACTTTAATTCTGAATGATGTAATTCGGAATAAATAATTCTGAATTAAAAAAAACATCATGTAACCATGGCCAACATCTGCGTCATTGATTTAACAGTCTCCACCAATACAGGAAAATATCTAAAAAGTTAAAATATTATCAGCACATACATGAGGTACAAATAGACAATTTGAGTTTATTAAATTATTAAATATATTAAATTATGCTTTGCCCTTTCCATATATATATATATATAACAAAGTATTATTAACAGTTTTTTTCAGGCACACTTGTATGGCGGTAGATTTGTGTCTTTATCATTAAATCTAAAAAACACATTTCAATAAATAAAAAATCACTTCAATAAAAAAAAGCTTTTCAATCAAAAGTGTTTTACATCAATCAAAGAAAAAGTGTTCAAATGCAAAACATAAAAAAAAATGGACACTTTTTTTCTTTGATTAAAAATATTTTTAATTGATTTTCTTTTCTTTGATTGAAATAATTTATTTTTTGATTGAATAATAAAGACACAAATGTACTACCCATAGCATGGCTCAAATACAAAAAAAGAGAATTCAATAAATAACTAAAAAAAAAATACCTTTCCAATTATAAAGACGTAACCAACTTTTGCATTTCAACACTTTTTTTTATTTGATTGAAAATCTAAATTTTTGATTTTTTTTTATATTATTGAAGTGATTTTTTCTTTGTTGATTGATTAATAAAGACACAAATCTACCTACATACACTTGCTTGGAACGTATAGCGAGAGAGCAACAGATTGAGATTCATGCAACAGAAAAATCCCAAATAATGACAACATTGTTACAATCGATGATTTCTCGCAACAAATATCAGCATTTGATGAATTCAACCCCAAATCTTGTTAAAAGGTCATGTAACAATCATGAATTGACTGTTGGCCATTCATTGACACCCTCATACCTCACAGCAAATGGTGTTTGAAGGGAGGGATCTAGTATCCAGCGGTGGCTTGAGCAGATGCGCGCGGATAGAGATCACGCAGTTTGATCCATGGATCAGACTTGGAGCGTCCTGGAGGACATCATTGTGCGTGTAGCCAGCTTTCATCATCATCATCATCATCATCATCATCCACGGGCTCAAACCACAGAGGAATACATGTAAATCTGCCCCTGTTGCCCTCAGTGTGACATGGTGATACATTTGGAGACAGTTCCTGTCTGAAGTTTGACGCACACGGACCGGCGCGCGCGCTCTGATCCCACCATGAATGCCACAGACGCGCTTTGTCAAAGCAACCAAACATTTAACTTCACCAACCAGTCATGTTCCGCATCAACTCCGTCTCAGTACAGCCACATCGACATCGCCACCTTCATGCACGTCCTGCCTTCGATCTACGGCATCCTGTGCTCGGTGGGAGTCATCGCCAACGGACTGGTGATTTACGCAGTGGCCGCGTGCAAGAAAAAGATGGTTTCGGACATCTACGTGCTCAACTTGGCTCTGGCTGACATGCTGTTCCTGCTGGTGATGCCCTTCAACATCCACCAGTTGGTCAGAGACAGACAGTGGGTGTTTGGAAACTTTTGGTGTAAAGCGGTGGTGGTTGTGGACGTCAGTAATCAGTTTACCACGGTGGGGATCGTGACTGTGCTTTGCATCGACAGGTACGTGTTTGGATCATTTATTTATACCCGTGTGGCTGAAATTGTTTTTGTTTTTGTTTTATGTCAATAAGTTGTAAATGTATGGGAAACATCCATCTGTTACAGTAACTGTGACAAACGAGTGCGTCATCCCTTTTTACGCACAGGGTGAAGAAGATCCAAAATACCAACTTAACTTTATAAATCAAGTGTTTGACTTTTTTGAATCAGTGAAAATGACCAAATTGTCCATCTGCAACATATCCAGAGGGAAGAGTAAGCATAATCCACCAGCTGATTGTCTCCATTACTTGATCTACAAAGCATTCCAAACACATCTGAGTGGAGGTCATCACTTCACAGTCCATTAAAAATGAGGTAATCATCTGTGAAACAGCCTTTGAAAGACACGATGTTCCAACCAGAATCTAACAGGCTTCGATAGCTTTCCAGATCAGAGGTGCCCAACATATGGCCTGGGCCATGTTGGACACTGTGGTAGGGACACTGTTGGAAGTCCCTACCACAGTGTCAGAGATATGTGAGATAACGTCAAATTCATCAACGTGTATTCATCGTATTCTTGGTCACCTAAATCAGGGGTAGGACAATTATTATTTATTTATTTTCCTTTCTTTGTCTGCATTTGTCATTATAGGTTAACTCTACATGTAGTGCAGTCTTTTTATGAGGATGTGTAGGTTTTTTTTCTTGCAAAAATAAATACATTAACACATTTATTATAATGCACGTTTGTGACCATCAGCAGCCATCGCTAAGGTGAGCTAAACTCTACTGGAGGAAATGACGTAAAAAGAGAAAACTGTTACACTTGAGTGATGGGTAAATAATCCCTTTGTTCTTTGGTTATTAAAACCAATGCTGGAAGTCCAAATCTGTGAATATCTGCCAACTTTACCCAACAGTGTTACGGTCCAAATAGTATCCAGATCATCTGGTGACTGGGCGGACTTTTGCTCACGGTCCAGACATAAAAAGACATACATACATAAATAAATCAAAACCAAAAATTGAATGTTACGTAAGACATGCTCATGATTTATGGAACCAGAGGTGGTGTAATGAATCTACTGGTGCTCCTCGTTTCTTGTGGTCAACTTCTGTCTGTGTTGACGGGTGCTTTTAGCAGTATTTATAACGAGCAAAAAAAACATTTTTACTGCCCTCAAAAAAGCTGTAACTTTCTTTGCAAAAGTGTCAAATAGTAGAAGTTCTAACATCTATTGTTCCTCACACCAGCCTCACAGTTGAGAGTCAGTCACCAGTTTATCTGGATACTATTTGGACCGTAACACCACGAAACAAAACAAACGTGAGCAGCTTTTTACGAGCTAAAACATCCACACTGCATGAAAACAGAAGCAGGACCAGAAACCTGCTGAAATAAATCCTGAACAGTCCTATTGTGATGACGACCACATCTCCAGCTGCTTGGGCACCAAGGGGATGCTGCAAGTTGCCCCGTCGGGCCCCAGGCGCACCGACCGGGCCCCCCAGGTCGCCCCAGATCACCTTTTATCGATGCCACCCGTGCAAAGAACCTTAGTTGATTGCGCGAGTGCGGAGGGGTGGGGTCAATGTTTATATTGGTTTATATTGGTGTCGGTTAATATTGGAAATCAAAAATTTAGTGTTGGACTATATATACAGAATATCAGGAAAAAGCTTATATCAAAAATCCCTACTTTAAACTCAGTGAACAGTCACGTAAAGTCCCATACGTTTCTGTTTGTCTCCTTTACATGTAGTTATGATGTAAAAAATATAGTGTCTGTGTTCTTTGTTATATGGAGTGAATGTAAGATCTTCTGCCTCAGAACAAGTTGCTATTCACGCCCCACTGACTATCTACCTATAGATGAATGTGCAAGCTAGATTGAAATGTACTTCAATTTGTCTGCAAAGTCCCCCATCGCCACTGCATTTGTCACTATGGAGATCCTAACAGTGTGTGGTCATACTCTGCTGTTAGCTGATTCGATTTTTAAGAGGTATATAAATCATAATCAATGCTTTTAAATCAAGCAGCAGCACATTTATTGTTAGTATTTGTGACTTTCACCTCGAGCTTGGCGATATGAATGCAAAATAATTTTATGGTATAGATTGAGTAAATACCAATATTTTTCTCAATAAAATTTTACCAGAAAGACGATTCTGGGTCAAAGTCACTTCAACATGTGGTATTACTGCTTTAGTTATGTGTCATTTAGTGATATGCCGTGAGCACTAGCGTAGGGTAGGCAGGGCGTTCCAAATCAAGACCACCAATGTCAACACCAATGAAAAGTTCATATGTTTCTGCTGACAAGTGTTAATTCAATTCAATTCAACTCAACTCTATTTGTATAGCGCAATTTACAACAAAGTCATCTCAATGCGCTTATCAAAATGTAAAATTCATAATAAGAAAGAAAAAACCCAACAAGATCCACATGAACAAGTATTTAGCCATCTACCAAAATCAACGTCGTAAAACACCATTAAAGAAACATAAACAATTATTTAATATAGCCTCCATACTCTCCCAACAAGATATATCTCATGACACGGCAACGCATCCGTTGTTTGTGTTGGAAACACAGAAACACGGAGAAAATGACAACAACAACAACAACAACAACTCAGAACAGCCTCAGTGAGGCTCATCCACAAAGCCAATCCTTCCTTTTGTACCATTCACTGTAGAAAATACAAACAATGTTCTGACTTTACTTTTTCTGAAGGTCTGGTAGCTCAGGTGTTGGTCTCCCATCTTTTAAAAGCCGTTGTTTTTCCTCAAAAAAAAAAATTCTCTATCGTCTCTAGCGCTGTCATCCTGACTGTAGTGTTATCCCGCCCACTAGCTAGAGAACATAGCAGCAGTGGTCATGTATTATCAATTCACTAATGTATTGTGAACGTACGTACAGCATTTAGCATAGCACTAATTTATAATTATATTATAATTTATTATAATTAAAACAAATAATCAAAATATCAATTCACCCTTGGGTAGGCACTGCCTACCTTGCCTACCCTGACTGCACGTCACTGTGTGTCATCACACAGAAGCCTCATGCACGGAAGCTTCATGAAGTACTTGTACAAGCCACTGCTGTAGATGATTGAAGAGATAAGCTGTGTTTGAGCCCATCTTAAAAACATTCTTTGCAGAGAGCTTTTCCTGCCGCACATCAGATCGCTGAAATCCAAACCAGGTCCTCCTTCTTGTTACCTTCATTCTCATCAACAACAGACGTAGACAGACACACCGATTGTTGTGGATGAAGGTGCAATTTATGCTCCGAAGGACAGAAGCAGAGCTGCACTGAGGAGTTTATGTTAGAAGCAAACAGTTAGGAAAGAAATATTGAAAGTAGAAACTACTAAAACTGACATTTTACTGCAAAATAAGCCTTAAAATGAAGCTATTGATCTAAACCAGTGGTTCCCAAAATCTTTGTGCCCAAGGCACACCAAATGTAAAGTAAAGTAAAAATCTGAAGCCACATGTACTGGGCACAATAGCTTCTAAAACGCGTTATCACTTATATCATGTACAATATCACCTGAGCCACGGGCGACCGTGCAAGAAAACGCCCCATTCTCCCTCTCCCTGTTTCTCTGTTTTATTGTTGTCTTACAGTCTTTATCACTCTTTTAATTTCCACCTGCTCAACTGCAGGAACAGTGAAATATTGTCTTTTTGGTTTTAAGAATTGTCTTACAGTTTGCCTTTGTATTATGAAATGAGTGCATACAGAGTAGTAATTTAAAATATAATTATTTGTATATTGCAATAATAATGATGCATGTGTCAAGTGTCTTTATAACGTCATGGCTTCCCACACTTGAAAAAGGAAGGACTCAACCAGACTCAGGATTTCAATCGTTCTTACTTTTATTTAAGTGACAAGAAAAGTAAAAAACTTTAAACACAAAACACAAAAAAAATAAGTTCATATTTTTTCATCAAACAAGGTAATTAGAAATAAACACAATTTCAGATCAGTACATTTAATTTTTTATTAAATCAATGCAGGTAACTTAGTAATCTGTAAAATTAGGCATTAACCAAACAGAAAACTAGGTCTACTTTTATAACCTGAAATAATTTTTCTTATGTTTATATCAGTTATAGATATTACAATTTCAACTTAACAATTTTTCAACAGAAAAAACTTTTATATCATAGTATTTTCATACATAAATTAAATATTTTTTACTTTGAATCTTATTAAAGAGAAATTTGCTATATTTTAAATACTAACTTATTTTCGCTCTTAATTACATGAACAAGGTTTTAAGGAAATTTGAAACTATATGCTATATGCTCATATAAACAACTTCATTAACTCAGCAAATTAATTGAGCAAATAAATTATGATGATGATAATGATGAAATCACATTTGAACAGCCCAGTCATTATGAGCTCACCAGTTTCAGTCCTTTTCCCGTTTGTATTGTGCAGTGCACGTTTCTGCTGTTCTCTGCTCTGTTGCGCACAGCCAACGGCCGTTTATAAAGTGACTTTCTCATCAGTGCGATTGTGCTCACCTGTTGAGGTGCGTCGCGGAGAATCATGCGCACACACGGAGCAGTGTTGCACAACGTTTGGGAACCACTGATCTAAACAGTACTGTCTTGTTCTATATCACATATGAGGAAACGTATCGCCTAGTCCAGGAGCCAGTTATGTATGGCTCTCAAGCCACATGTAACTCTTTGGCTCCTCTTGATGATGGAATCAGAAGTTGGTCTTTTGTTTTTCACAGCTAAGCAACCTCATTCAATTTCGAAAGAAGGCAATCTTAAAAAGTAAAAAAGGTCAACTGCTCGTAGAATCCTGATCAAAAGTGCAATATGAACTTGGGTGAAATGGCTCTTGTTGAAGGTAGCTGACCCCGTGGCCTAGCCCTGCGCTCACCATAGCCAAGCTCTAATATAGTTTTTTTCTTCTTCTAGGTATATGGCTATTGTCCATCCCAGCTCAGACAGAAGGACTGTGCAGTGGACCATCATTATTAATCTGCTGGTGTGGCTGGGCAGCTTTCTTCTCACTGTGCCAGTCATGCTGTACGCCAAGGTGGTGCGCAGGCAGCAAATGGAGGTGTGCATGATGTATCTGGATGGACCAGAAGACATGTACTGGTACACCCTCTATCAGTCCATCCTGGGCTTCATCATCCCCCTCATCATCATCAGTACCTTCTACTCCCTGACCCTTTACCACGTCTTCAGGTCCATTCGTCGGGTCAAACGCAAGCAGTCCGTCTGGGCCAAAAGAGCCACCAAGATGGTCATGATGGTGATTGCTGTGTTCCTTATCTGCTGGTTGCCCTACCATGTGATTCAGATGATAAACCTGAGCAACAACACGCCAACTATCGCCTTCATCTACGCTTATAACATCAGCATCTGCCTCAGCTACTCCCACAGCTGCATCAATCCGCTCATGTTGCTGATTTTTGCTCAGAATTACCGTGAACGTCTTTGTCGGAGGAATGCGCATCACAGCTTACATCACTCGTCCAAACTCACTGTGGTCAAAGCGGAAGGCTCCAGTGTGACCAATGAGCCGACTAATCGCTGCACAGCCAATTAGTCAGATGGGAGAGGGTTTGTATACACACAAGCATACAAGAAGTATACAATAACTTTCTTTTAACAGTAATGAAAGATGTGCCTTCATGCATGTCTTGTATGAAGACTACACACTAAACACATACAAATGTGCATCTTAAATGGAAGTTGTGGCTTGTGGAGGGACATGATTCATTGTTTTTGATGATGAAGTTACAGGTTAGGCTCAATATGTAGTTTGGGGCTAAGCAGCATCGTGGACTGCAAGCTGTTTCGTTGGTAACTGCCATTAACTAGTTGGCTCCCTGTTGTTTTGAGACATTCTGGCACAATTGGGTGAATACATTAGTCAAGTTTGTTCTTGGTAATGACTCAGAGTATTGGCTGAATCTCTGAAAGCTCCTGATGAGCGTTAAGACAAATTATTTCTGCATTGCTTGTTTTCAATCCAATGACGATTTCAACCCAGTCTACTGCTGAGGTAGCAACACTTTTATAGAAAATAACTCGTTATAACTGCTGTCTTGTGAATTTCACTTTCACACAAAACGATTCACATATCGAAGTGATTTGCAAGTCATATTTTTACTAAATAGATGGTGCTGCAGAATAAAAGATCCACAAAGAGGTCAGGTCCACTGTTTTAAATTTTAAAAAAGGTAGCGGCATATTACCCAGAAAAGTTGAATACATTGATGGGGTTAGGATCGGATTATTAATTAGTTTGTTTCTCATCAGAATTTTTTTACTTTGGTTTTAGAAAAACTGATGAAACTTTGGTTTACTCCGAACCACATGAAGCAAAAGAGTCAAAAAAGTGTAAAAATGCAAAAAGCTAGATCTTTTTTTAAAGAAGATCTAGCTGGGGGGGGGGGCAGTAAATACATATGCAATGTGTATGTTATCCATGAACAGAACACTTACTGTCAACTAAACACAATCCCAATGTTGTGTTGAGGTGTAGAAAAAAAATGTTAGAAGTTGTTTAAAATTGTCTGTGTGATTGTTGATGGACATGTGCTGTATTT
The DNA here is from genome assembly GCF_900634775.1 of Gouania willdenowi. Taxonomy (NCBI): domain Eukaryota; kingdom Metazoa; phylum Chordata; class Actinopteri; order Blenniiformes; family Gobiesocidae; genus Gouania; species Gouania willdenowi. The sequence goes on along the minus strand of NC_041053.1, from coordinate 22,660,387 downwards.
AAACGTAATATTTAAACCACGTGCACACTGAAGCACTATATTTGATATACATAGTGTCCCCCTCAATATGTTGTACTTTCACAAATGTTCACCTTGTAAATGTATCACATTTTGTCATGTTCTTATTCGAGTACTTTGTTCATGGCTGGATTATACGATCTTCAGCACCGATCATGTGACTGGGGCACAAACTTTGAGTTCTGATATTGTTTCCGTTATTTGTAATTGCAACGATGAAATCTTTAAACCAATCTTTGTGGTTTACAAAGTGTGTTAGACTCTGCATTTTACTGTATATTTGTGTACTTTAAATGTTTCTCTATGTGACACAGTGATTATATTTACATCATTGCTGTTGTTTTGTATGCTCACAACCATAAAAGCTGTTGTAATGATTTCCAGCTTTCTGGTTCATTTGTGATATAATAAATGGTAAATGGCAACCTTTTCATTCTCGATGCACTTTGCACTGTCACAAGCACCCACAAACTCATACTGTAATGGCATCAATTAATGCTGTGATGCAAGATGCGAGGTCTTCATACGGAACATTTTAAGTTTTCCTCAAAGACAGACATTTGGACAGGTACAGTCTGGGAATGAAAGTACATGCCTGTACTTTTTTAATTCATTGACATTTCCAGTAGATTGTTTTATGAGTCCAGGTTGACCATTGGAAAATGTCAAGGGATGTTGTAGAAAAGGCCATATCATGAGAAAAGACTAGATTTACTAAGTGTGTGTGACCTTTCAGGCTCAAGCCTCAAAGTTAAAAATCTGTTTTAACACTGGTGCAAGACAGACCTAAGACATCACAAGGATAACAATGTTTAACACCCAGGAAGCAATTACAAAATGAAACTTGTTGGATCAGCTGATGACTTATTCATCCAGACCATCTGATAATAAAAGATTGCCAGGAGGAAAAAAAAAAAACTACATTATTTACATTGAGCAAATCCCTTTGTGAATAATTGCATTTACGCTGACAGGTCTATTCACTGAGGTAAATGAACCAATCCACAAATAAACATGGTAGTCAAATTTTTGATCGTCTTCATTGAAAAGTCAACAGACACACTTCATACTCCAGGAGTATTTTCACTTCCTGTAGGTCCATGTATACACTCAACTCACAATTACAATTTCATTTAGCAGAAGCAGCACAAGCGGTTGGGTTTGAAGGACTTGCTCAACTTCCAACAGCAAAGGCCCAGGTTGGATTCGAACCGGAGACCCTCCAATTTCCAGCATGCTTCCGTAACCATAGTCATTACATCACCACCGACTTAGTCTCTCTCAATCATTTCACAGAGGTTTTTCAGTCATTTATTCAAACTGTAAAACTCACAATCTGTGTGTTGTCTAGTTTTCATGATTAAATGCAACGAAAATGTCACCTCAGGAAAATATCAGACCTGAGACTCAACACAATTCAGTAGATCGCCACTCAACATCACTAATCAAATTACACATGGTTTACACACAGGCCTTGGGAAGGAAAACCCCTTTAGTTCTTCCTCATCGCTGTATCACAGGCAACTCATCCTTATCAAATCATCGATGACGGACATCTCACAGATTTTCTGCTCTGGTTAGATTTGGTAAGCTTGTTTAGATCCCAGCATTCTCATACCATGCAATTATGTCACTTATATTAACAAATCCCCTAATAATCTAAACTGATGTGTTGGAAAATGCTGAAGTTTATGGTGTCATGTTACGAGAATGAGGAGAGCTGCAGTACATTTTGAGTTGGTTCTATTCAATTAGAATGTTATTAAAGTTAACAAAGTCGCGCAGGAATGTGACCTCAAAGAATCTGTAATGTATTGTGTTTGATATTTACCTCAAGGTATAGCATAACACATGAAATAGGATCATTTTAAAACATTTGATGCATGGGCCAGGAGAAGCCTTAAAACAAAGAGCTCCTCTGTAGAGAAATGGATGCTCAAAAGGGGTTAAGTTAGAGGTAGGTGCTGTATCTGTGACCTACATCTTTAGTGGAAACCATGAAGTCAAATCCTGGTCAGAAAAGCTTAAAGACACTGATTTAGTCTCAAGTCTGTCCTGAAAACCTTTAGCTCAGCATCAATCAATCCACATACTTCAAACTTCCTTATTTTTTATATCCCAGAGTGTATTTAGACAAGCAGTCAAGCACACAGTGAACTAGTTCGTACACAAACTTGAAATGTCTATTGTTTGTCAGCTGGAACATCATCTGCCACGATAATCATAGTTGGAGTATGTTGGCGTAGTTACCAACTATTGTAAAGAAAACTGCATATGTCAACAAAAAAGATCAATATCTTGGTTTTGTAATATGCTTTTATCGAAATATTACAGAGATGCATGGAGCGCCTTGTATTGATCTGTGTTATGGGTAAAGCTAAAGAGCATCTCAGCAAAGGACTCAAGTGTGGGAGCTATTCACAGGTTGACAAAAAAAAAAAAAAATTGATTATACTTTATAAAAGGACGACATGACAAAGTTCACCATAAGCTTTATGAGGCTGAAAGAGATGTATTGATTGTTTTTACAGTGGCCACAAAATAATATAATCGAACCTTGTAACATTTGTGTGTGTTTTCAGTCTGTTCACAGAGACAAAAGAGGTATTCATTTTACATAAAAGGTTGTTTTTCTTCCAAACAGAAGGTATGACAGAAACCATGGAAATGGCCAAAATAAAAAAGAGCCTTTTTTTTAAAGGAGCAGTATTATGGAAAATTCACCTTATAATGGTTTTGCTACAGTGATATACTGTACATTCTTTTAGGATCATTCAGAGGGCCAAAAAAAGTAATGTTTCCTCCCTCCCTTGCTATTCGACATTTTGTAAAAAGTCAGCTTTAAACGGGCTCCTCGCCCCTCCTACCCTACGTAACAATGTGAGCTCCTCCCTCTTAAACTACCTCAAAGGTAAAACAAACATGGCGAAAACAGGGCATTGTCACAATAGTTGCGCTGTATTATGCTGCATTGAACAATGGACAAATATATTATTACTACCCTCATCAGAGCCTCTCAGAACCCAGTGGCTGGATTTCACCAAGCAAAATAGAACTTGTGTCCGAAATGGGCCCTCTGGAGCTGAAGTTCACAATATCTGGAGCAAAATGGTCAATGGGAGTCTACAGACACGCCTACTCATGCATGCATGATGGCCCCAAAAACAGCTTGTTTTTAGGAGCGCTCTGAAAGTAAGTTTTCAGAGGACTATAGAAAACAGGTGAGTTTGGGAAAATAAACCTCAAATACTATGTAGTTGGGGTTCTCAGAACAATTGGAGATGGGTGAAAAATAGCATAATACTGGACCTTTAAGTAAAGTCAGGAGATAATAGCAAAATGATTCAATCTAAACCACAAAAGATCAAGATTTAGACAATTGTACTGGTACTTTCCAGTTACGAAAGCTGCTGCGTGCATCATTTTAACAGATGACACAAGGACACATTCACTAGTTGAAAACATGTCTGGGAGCTGTTTGGGTGATACACAAGATACCATTAACCTACTGGGTTGCAATATTTATCTCAGAGCCTGTATGTTGTTGTATGTTGTATACTTTATATGATTATGCATTGACAATAAAGACTTATGTTATCTTATATACTGTCTGTGGTGGAAAACGATTTGTTGTCATCTGAAGGTAAAAAGGAAAGAAAAAAGTGTGTTGAAAGTTTACCTTCTTTAATGTGGACTGTGCCTATTCAACCCAAAACTGTATTCAGTCGCTCACTAATCACATTTCCAGCTCTTTCTTTCCATCTATGCCACTGTTGTGCTCTGGCTCTACAAAGCTCTGAGAGTCTATCTTTGAGTTTTTCACACTTCATTACAGAGTCCAGTCTTGTGATGATGTTGAACTTTTTTTTATTACTCATAGGCTAGTGAGCTAAAGGTCTTGTGATTGGTGATAAAATGCCACTCCAGCAACACTTACAGCTTTTTCCCTTTAAATAGTTGCAAAGCATAATAATGCTCATTGTGCAGCGAGGGATCATATCTACAACACAGGAAGGCTGGGGAACAAAACGAATGGACTAGATGCTATCTCTACAGAATAACAAAATAGGTGTGGTTTGATTTATTTTATTTTTATATTTTTTTCACAAATAAATTTTTATTTCGTTAAAGGGGTTTGATCCATGTGGGCTAAAGCACATTTGAATTAGACTCCATTACCTTTTATTCTATTTAAAAACAAACCCTTTCATCACAATTTTTTGAAGCAGGCGCCTCGATCATTAATAAAGGTTTGTTTTTCATCTGTATTCTGAGAATCCTAGTTTATAAACTGATAAGAAAAAAAACATTTCTGTGCTCAAGTCACGCGCTTTAATCACCATTCTGAATATGTAATTCAAATTGTTAATTATTATACTCACCATTCAATCTGTGTTCGTGGTGGATGTATGACATTTAGTTTGTTAGGCTGCAAACACAAGCTCATTTCCAAGCTGTAATTCTTAAACACTGTTAGTCCGCCCATGCTAGTTTGTCCCCCTGGTGAGAAATGCAAGGTGTCCTATTGGAAACATGCAGTATATGTTTTATTGTGTTGCCTGTTGAGCTGTATGTTGCTCTAAGACTTTATTGTGCAAAATAAATCATAGATTAAGTTTTCATTTTGTTTTTTAAATGCTCTTTTTTTTTAAAAAAAAAAAAAAAAAAAAAAAAAATTTGACCCGTATTACTCATCTCCATTCAGTTTCATGAAAATGAGGACACAAAATCAAACTACAGAGTACCAAACATGATATATATATATATGAGTGTGTTTAATATTTGGTAGCCATGAATTCAGCTTGGACAGATTTCTACTGGCACTTCATATAGAAAACTTTTGGTTTGTGAGGAATGACCCGAACCTGCACTAGTTTCGTTAGAGTTTAGAAACTTTTTACTTGTTGACATAATCATTAGATGGCACAGCAAACATTTTAGTAGTTTTCCTTTTCAGCTGTAAAGGTCAACATATCTTTTCAAAATGTATCACCACTTTGGATCGAAAAGAGAAGTCATGGCAGCATTGGAAATGATCTGTGAAGAGATAAAGGCTTTCTCTGTGACTCTGAGAGCTTTTTGATGTTGTTGTTCCTGTGGATTTTCTGTGTTGATGCCCTTCAAGTTTCCAGAGTAGAATTTCTTTTTATAAGCTTGTTTTGCAAACCTTGGTCAAGCAGCTAATTTGTGGTTTGATACGAATCAAACAGAGCAGCTGATAAACTCAACATGGTTTCCAGTCACAATGACTTTAATGGAACACATTTAGATATTTTTTTAGTAGTTATTGCTGTGTCATTGAGTAATAAATGGAGAGGTCTGAATGCCTGAGGGTATAACAGTACTCCTGTGATCCAATCTCTACAGAGCAACTATCTGTGTTAACTTTGAGCATACAAAGCCTCAGAACTAAAAGAGGGATTTTTTATCTAAAGTGGAGAAACCTATAAAAGTCCCGGCAGACGTGTGAAGAGTTACGAGTTCCTATCAGCTTCAATATCTAATAGGAACCTCCAAAATGCATCCTGTATTGTAACTCCTTGTGATATACAGTATGCTGTCATTTGTTACATCAGATGTTGTGTTGCTGGGTGTGGTCCGGGTGTTGTAGCAAGTTGTAAGTCCAACTTCACTGGTTGATAATGGCTTGGGCCCACTCCCTGTGTTTTTGGTGCTTTCCTCAGTTATTTTTGTCTCACTTCAAGATTGCACCAAAGAGTGGCTAAAACGCTCTAGGGTTTGTTTGCTCATTTGGACCGGTGTGAACACAGAAAGAAAGTCTAGAGCGGATCAGGCAGGCAAATTTGTTATGGCCGCAGTCGTTGGGTTACCACACAGTAAGAGGACTGCTATCAGTGAGTACCTTGAGTCTCGATCTTTAAAAGCTAAAGACCAAGTCCGAAACCTTGATGTTCTGATTGACTCAGATCTGATATTCAGCAGTCTGATCAAATCTATTACAAAAACATCCTCCTACCACCTAAAGAACATCTCCAGAGTGTATGAGGTTTAGACAAGGAGTGATTTATTAATCACACAAGTTAAAACCTACTTACACAATAAAACTAAAAGAGCGCTACGCTCACTAAACTAAGGTTACATTTATTTACAACTTAAAGGTAAAAAACTTAGTAAAGAAAAAAGAAAGAAAGAAAGAAAAGAGCATAATCAGAATCAACTTTTCAGAATCAGAATCAGAATCAACTTTATTGCCAAGTAATGTATGTTATACACACGAGGAATTTGATTTGGTGAACTGTGCTCTCTCTAATAGTGTAAACATTAAATAATTACAATCAACTAGAAAAAATAATAATAAATATAAACAGTAGTTAGACTAGAATGTGCAAAACTAAATAAAATAACAAGATAATAATAATAATAATAATAATAGTATAAAAATAAAAAATAAAAATAATAATAAAATATAATAATAATAAGATAATAGTGCAGTAGTGCATTGATGAGTAGTGCAGGTGAACATTTAAATTAAAATATTATGTCCATGAACATTCTCAGAGACAGGTTGATCCAGGGTTGTTATGTTTAGTTCCAGGGTTATTTCACAGAAACAGAAACAGGCCTGGGGGAAGAAACTGTTTTTATGGCGGGTAGTTTTGGCGTACAGTGATCTGTAGCATCTGCCGGAGGGGAGGAGTTTCAACAGATTGTGTGCAGGGTGTGAGGGATCTGCAGTGATGCTACCTGCCCATTTCCTGACCCTGGACAGGTATAAGTCTTGGATGGAGGGCAGATCAACACCAATGATCTTTTCTGCAGTCCTGATTATCCGTTGTAGTCTGTCTAGTTTGGTTGTAGATCCAAACCAGACAGTGATGGAGGTGCATAGCACAGACTGAATGATGGAGGTGTAGAACATGATCAGCAGCTCCTGGGGCAGGTTGAACTTCCTCAGCTGACGCAGGAATTACATCCTCTGCTGTGCCTTTTTCCTGGTTATGTCTATGTGGGAGGTCCACTTCAGGTCCTGTGAGATTGTGGATCACAGGAACCTGAAGGAGTCCATGGTAGCCACTTTGCTATTCAGAATGGTAAGGGGGGTGAGTGGGGGGGGATTTCTCCTGAAGTCCACTGTCATCTCCACAGTCTTGAACGGGTTCAGTTCCAGATGGTTCTGACTGCTCCAGAGGGCCAGCTGTTCCACCTCCCGTCTGAAGGCAGACTCGTCCCCGTCCCGGATGAGACCGATGACGGTGGTGTCGTCTGCAAACTTCAGGAGTTTCACAGAGGGGTCCCCTGAGGTGCAGTCATTGGTGTAGAGGGAGAATAGCAGTGGGGAGAGAACACATCCCTGAGGGGCGCCAGTGCTGAGTGACCGGGTGCTGGATGTGATGCTTCCCAGCCTTACTTGCTGCTTCCTGTCAGTCAGGAAGTTGGTGATCCACTGACAGGTGGAGGCCAGCACTGTGAGCTGGGTGAGTTTCTGCTGAAGGATGTCCGGGATGATGGTGTTGAACGCAGAGCTGAAATCCACAAACAGGATCCTAGCGTAGGTCCCTGGGGAGTCGAGGTGATGCAGGATGCAGTTCAGTCCCATGTTGACTGCATCCTCGACAGACCTGTTTGCCTGATAGGCAAACTGCAGGGGGTCCAGCAGGGGTCCTGTGATGTCCTTCAGGTGGCTCAGTACCAGCCTCTCAAAGGACTTCATGACTACGGACGTCAGGGCAATGGGTCGATAGTCAATGAGTCCTGTGATGGCAGGTTTCTTTGGGACTGGGATGATGCTGGAGCTTTTGAAGCAGGAGGGACTGGGATGTGTGTGTGTGTGTGTGTGCGTGTGTGTGTGTGTGTGTGTGTGTGTGTGTGTGTGTGTGTGTGTGTGTGTGTGTGTGCGTGTGTATGTGTGTGTGTGTGTGTGTGTATGTGTGTGCATGCGTGGTGAGAGCTATGATAAGATCAGTGTGGAGATGGAACCATGTGACTGTAACTACTTACCAATTGGAGTACCTCGGATCGGGTAGGCCCCTGGGCCCCTGATGGAATTGTGCGAGGCATAATCATAATCTACGTTGAATTACCATAGAAACAATATATCACACGACTATGTTCCCAAAAATTTGGAAATTACTGGAAATGGGGGTGTGGGCCCCCGGGGTCTCACTAGCACCCCCGTGACACGTACGGGGTAATGGGCCCCATTCATATATTGAAATATACTTTTGCTTAAAGTTCAAATATACAACAGAAAGTAATGATCATTCAATAATGCAAACCAATTTTCTTTGTTTTCATTTTCTGACCTATTTGCTCTTTTTTCCCAGGGTCACAGGGTCATTTATCTATTACATATGTAGTTTGCAAAGTAGAAAAAAACCCCCAACATGCATATTGGTTGCAGAAAGCTTTAACATGAGTGTAATTATATTTAGCTCCTGACTCTGACTGATGAGCTTTCATTGATTTCCTGAAAACCTTCTACTTCAGAGTGTGTGGAAACACACAACAACAACCTAACAGACAATGACCAAAACACCTTTGTTTTTTGGTTTTTGTCGAACTCAATCAAATCTCTGTACTTCGAAAATTTCATATCCAACCCAACAACAGGTGCTGTGATATAAATTGCAGTAATAACTTCATCAATATTGTGGTAATGTTGTGTCTAGACATTCTGAAATGACACTAGAAGCAGGATTCTTCTCTGTAGGAAGGAAAGTAGAAGAGAAAGTGAGATTATTTAGGGCAAACCAACCAACCAAGAAAAGAAAAACACTGTATTACAGTCCTGTTCAAGGGGCTGATAGTAACTTCGATGGAAACAATTGTAACATCAAATCTCTGAAGCGAGCACAATTGGACACACAATTGTTTCACACCCGATCACACATTTCTACAGGAACAACTAAGTGTAATGGCACAGTGGTTGAAAACAATATGTCTACAGCTGACCTTTGGAGAACGCCGCATGGAGAGCAACGTGATACAGGTTTGGAGTACCAGTACAAGTACTGGCTCTAATGCTTGAAAGTTATACCAACTCTTTTTAACCTCCGAAGTGCAGAGCGGAAGGTTATGTTTTACTCTGTGTTTATTACTTTCGAAAATGGTCAAAAACGGTTTTCAGACGTATGTTGGTCATCATGTTTGTTCGTGTGTCTTTGTGTACACAATAACTTGAAAAGTAATGAATGGATTTTGATGAAATTTTTGGGAAAATTGAAAAATGGGACAAGGAACATGTGATTAAATTTTGGTGATGTTCTGGCTACCAAAAGAAAATATATAGAAATATACATATCCCATTAATTTTCCCATTCACATTTTGGAATTCTGACATCATCACTGTTTGATTCTATCATTGTCTCCATGGAGACAAATGAAACACTGATCTCCGTCAGATCTTCATCAATTTGTTCAAGATTTTGCAGGATGATATATTGTTTTAATTAACATTGGAAAGCCCATTTACTTCTTTAAAAATCCCTATAAAATTTTAATAAGTTTTGATTTCATTCAAATTTGGTGGATTGATGGCGGGTTGTAACCTCTATCAAAATGTCGTGTTTCGTACGGATCCGATCCAGAATGTTGATTTGGCAGCAGGTTGAATTTGCTGATTTGCCGTTTTTGAAAGTCTGCACTCATTTGTCGGTTTGTCTGTTAGCAAGATAACTTGAAACGTTATGATCGGATTTAAATGAAATTTTCAGAAAATGTTGACAATGAGACAAGGAACAGATGATTACATTTTGGTAATGTTATGGCTTGCCAAAAATGAGAAAATACCAAAAAATATATAAATAGGAGCTGTGCCTGAGCCTGCACCTCTAAGCGCAGTGGCTTATGGGTAATGTAGTAGTGGTAGGGAAGGGTAGGGTAGTGCATTGTGTGTATGTCCCGCCTGGTACTCGTGTTGTACTTGTCTGGTCTTCTCTCTCCGAGTGTTCTGGTTTAAATATGTGTTACACCTCAGTCCAAAACACAGGGGATGAAGGGGGAGGAAGTAGGTGTTGATACAACATTTTCAATTTACAGTCAGTTCTTTTAAAACAAGCAGTTCTTTTGATGCACGTGCTTCTTTTGAAGCTCCTTTCCACTCCAGAAGCCCGGCTTTATAGCCTGCTGGTCAATCAGAGCAAGTGGACACAAGTGGAGCCCTCACCTGCAACTCAAAATGAAATCAGCACCAAAACAAACAAATAAAACATTGAACTAATGAATGCAACTAATAAACATTGGTAGTGAGATTTTTTTTTCATTGATTTTTTATTAAAATGTTGTGTCTGAGGTCTCATGGAGCTCTGGCCATCATTATATTTACAAAATGATCAGTAACTTTTTTTTCAATAATTGCCTTTACTTTTACTTTTGTCAAACTCTTCAAAATCAAGGACTGCAGCTCATCTCAGCATTCTTTGTGAATATTTTTCATGAGTTAAGAATTTAAAGGAGAACATTTACTTTGAAGTATTTAGTATGTGGTTCCTGAAGGAAAAATAGTTTGACGCTACTTACTTAAATGAGGCGTATGGATACTTCATCTACATCTGTCTGCATGCACTCTCAAAGCTAAGCTCATGTTTGAATCTAAGGGTGTGTCAGAATATCGATACAATGATAATAGCGCAAGGTTTTGTTTAGCGGTACGTTATCAATTCACTGGCACCAAATATCAGTTGTTTTTTTTTCTCCTTATTACACAAGTGAAGTATAGGTCCCTATAAAATACACATTAACCGAATTGTCTACAGAATCAAATGGACGGAATCGGCATGAAATGCATCACCGTGAGACAAGGAACTTTTGCTTTATAGAGAAATGTTTCCGGAGACCGCTCATTAGGTGCACCGCCCTCGTTCTCTCATCTTTGCTGCAGTAAACACTGCCTAAACCACTTGAAACCCCGTCTTAACTACCAAAAAACTAAATGCAGAGCCGACTAGTGGCTGCTTAACTTTGCTGTGCCTGTGAAACGCCGTCCGTTTCTCATGTAGCGCTGAGGCGCTTTGAGAAGCTTCACCTTCTCAGAGTGTCAAAACAACATCTCATCAGAGCTGCAGAAGATCCCTGGGAAAAGTTACGCATTGTTGTGGACGAGACCATCGATGCCAGGGTAATGCACTGCCTGAAATGTTTATTTTTCATATGCAGTGAAATTTTCCAGTTTTCATAAAACAAGTTAAATCTGCTTGTGAAGCAGCACTGATTTGTGTCCATGTTTACAGAGAAGTTGATAATACTATCACTGAAATTTCAAGTCACACAAGGTCACTTAACAGTACATAATAAAACCACAACAGTAGAGTATAAAACCACAATACAATTTAAGCTAAAACAGTATAAAAACAACGGTAAAAGTGAAGATAAAAACACAGAGACAGAGCAGGGGGGTCAGGTGGGAAATGCTGTTTTAAATAAGTGTGTTTTGAGTCTGGCTTTGAATTGTGAGAATGAGTCCATGTTCCTGAGATCCAGAGGTAGTGGGTTCCAGAGCCGGGGAGCAGAGTGGCTGAAAGCTCTGCTACCCATGGTGGTAAGGTGGGCTGGTGGAGTGGACAGATGAATGGAGGAAGAGGATCTGAATGAGCGAGATGGAGTGTGAACGTGGATGAGATCAGTCAGTGTGGTGAATGGCCTTAAAAGTTAACAGAAGGATCTTGAAATGGAGTTGAATGGGCAGCCAGTGGAGCTGGTGGAGAACACTAGTGATGTGTGAGATAGAGGGGGTTTTGGTGAGTTCTGGACTAACTGGAGTTTACGGAGAGATTTACTGGGGAGACCAAAGTGAAGGGAATTGCAGTAATCAAGCCGGGAAGTGACGAGACTGTGGACAAGGTTAGCAGCAGTGTGAGGGGTGAGGGAGGGGTGGAGGCGATTAATGTTACGGAGGTTGAAATATGCAGACTGGGTGATGTTATTGATGTGGGATTTGTATGATAGAGTTCTGTCGAGGATGACACCCAGACTATTAACCTGTGGGGAGGGCGGGACCAAGGAGTTGTCGATTTGGATAGAGAAACTATTGGATTTGGAGAGCGTTGTTTTTGTTCTAATGAGGAGAACCTCATGGGGGAGTAGAAGATAGTTTACTGGTAAGGTAGAGCTGGGTGTCATCTGGGGAGGTGGTAAATAATGAAGAGAAAAGGTCCCAGGACTGAGCCCTGGGGCACAGCTGTAGTGACGGGGGAGGGGTTTGACTTAAAGGATTTGAGGTGGATGAACTGGGTGCAGCCGGAGAGATAGGATTTAAACCAGTTAAGGTGGTTTCACAGGAAGTAGTGGAGTAGAATTCAGGTGGCAGTGAGTCAGGGGGGCAGGTGAGTTTATTGAGGAGAGAAAACAGAGACTTGGAGTCTCCTAAAGACCCCAAAAACTAAATTTAAAACCAGAGGAGACCTGGTGTTCCAGGCTGTAGCTCCCAGACTCTGGAATAACCTGCACCAGTCTCCCATGGAGCTCAACTGTGTGGTCACTTTTAAAAAACTGCTGAAGACTACACTTTACAGAAAAGCTTTTAGTTAACTGGATTTTATTTTTTATTTATCCTTTAATGTTGCTGTTCTTATGATGTTTATGCACTCTTGTTTTATTATTCTATTGTGTTGCACTTGTACTTTTATCACAACTCTGTACAGCACTTTGTGATTTTATCTGCAAAAAGCGCTTTATAAATAAAACTAACTTACTTACTTACCTTTATTTGAACTGATTAAACTGAAATAATATTCAGATTTAGCTTGAGCAATGGAGTCTTTGTACTGGAGGATGTGGTTATTGTACATGTCTTTGTGAATGGTGAGGTTGTTTTTTTTATGGGGGCGCTCAAGTCGGCGACCTCTGGCTTTCATGAGCTGGAGATTGTGTGTGAACCAGGGGGCAGGAGTGGAGAATGTAACAGACATGGATTTTAATGGAGCCAGGGAGTTGAGAGTGCAATGGAGAGTAGTGTTTGTAATGCGTAGCCAGTTCATCAGGGGTGGAAAATGTATTAATGTTCAGGTGGTGGTCAATACTGGAGGTTGTTAAGATTTATATTTTTATTGTTGCATTCATTTTGTTTTTATTGATTTAAGTTAATTTGCACAAACATCCTTAAGAATATTTTTGGTAAAGCATTGTTTTGTATCAGTCTTCCCTTAAAGCTGATATCTGGAGTTTCTGAGAAATCTGTTTATGTATGATTCTTTTGGAATGCGAAAAAATACTAGTCTTTCATATACATTAATGTATATAAGCCCCTCCTTCGTCCTATAGACCCCTATACAAATGGAAACAAATGCGCTCAGCCAATAGGCTTTGACTTCATGTTTTTGAGTCTGTCAATCAAAGTGAATGCGGAATTGTGTACGAAAACAAGGCTGAGCGTCACAACAGCAAACAGGTAAATATGATTTTGGCTCTTACCTGACCCATAGACCTATATCAATGCGACACGATGCATCCTTCTTATGTTCCGCAATGCGCGTGCAGAAAAGTAGAGGCGTGGCTTCTGGTAGATTGGGAGAGGCAGTGGGAGGAAGTGAGGCTGTTTAGGGGGCGGGACATCGAGACGTTTCTCAGAAACTCAGCTTTAAAGACTTAAACATAACAAAAGGACATGTGACTAGTTGTCTTCAGTGTGTGTAAAGAAGAGCCACAGTATACACTTTGTTTTACTTGGCTGTCATTCATGTGAAATTGATTGACAATGTTTTGTAATTCCTGAGAAATGGATTCAGTGCAGTCAATACATTCTGAATTTCTTCAGTGACACAGATATCGTGATGTATCGTGGATGAATTTTCCCGCGATATATCGATTATCGCAGGATCTCTGTATCGTGACAATATCGTTATTGTGGGCTAAAATATTGCGATATATCGTATCTCAAGGTACCTGGTGATACCCAGCCCTATTTGAATCTACTGTAATGACAGCGATTACTACATCATATGGAGTGATGCATAAAATAGAAACTTGAGATAAAATGCAGATGTGGCTGGATCAGGAGCCTGTGAATAATGTGATGATAATGTGATGAAATGAGTGATAACAGAGGATTCACCCACACTGTGAATGTTGTGATATGGATTAAATTAATACACATACATGCATGCCCCAAGTTTAATCATATAGCATGTCTGCATCACAATAAATCCACCTTAATAGAATTTAAAATTTGTAATAAATAGCAGAAATGTCGTTGGTATCAGATTTATCTATGGAATCAGGGATTTCTTTTATCCTGGGTATAGGTCTGTCTGCTGCCTTTTTTTTTAAGTAACTCAAAGACTAAATTGGAGACTTTGTGAGAGGCATATTGATGAGTTGTTTGAGTAGGAAAGCATTTTTCTTCTCAGACTTCATGACGACAACACATTAGAAAATCCTTATGGCAGCCATTAGCCGTATTAAAATAAGATCTGTAAAATGATTTTCTTTTTTTTTTTACAGGCCATTATGGTGGTGAAAAAGGTTCTTCTGCATTCAGTTGCACAGCATTTTCTCGCTGAGAGTTTCCTCTGGTGTTTTTCAGTCAGCACAGATTCTGGGTCCATTATAGGGTCTATGTGACAAAAAATAGCAAAAATGCAGTGTTTTACACCACAGTACAAACAAGAATGTAAAGAAAAAGGTCAATTATAATGTGAAGTTATAATCTAAAAAGAAAATCATGGTTTTGGTGTTACAGAAAACGACTGTATAGCCGCAGAGCCAATATAACTGATATAAAGTCTCAGACCAAAACTTACAGTTGATTGACTTGTGAGAGAGAAACAACAAATTATTTTAACAAAGGATTGTTTTTGCGCCCATTGTTGCACTACTCGACTTGGATCGACTAAAACAAAACTTATAAATTGCTCCATGAACCCATTTCCAACGTTTTTCTTTTCTACTAGCGAAGTAAAACATAAAATAGTTCAGTTTAGTGCGTGGGAGCAAAATAACAGCTCACAATTGACAGGTTGAATATTAATAATTCCTTCATATATCTTCTGCCTTAAATATAAAACATCAATTTAAAATTCTGCTGCCAACTTAGAGCTTTGTGTGCTACGTCTAACTCTTTTTCAAACCCCTCGCACCCTTTTTTTAAACACATAAATAAAAAATGCTGCCTTAAGCAGACTCATTGAACTGAATGAGACGTGTAAAAACAGAGATATGTTCATGTGAGAGGAGAGAACGGCCAAGTTCACAAAGTCTGTGAGTCAAGAATGACATCAGCTTGTGTAGAAACAAAGACTAAAGCTGTTATGTGTCCTGTACTACAACGTTGGTTAACTCATTTCCAGGGTTAATCACCATGACAACTTATTCTGAACAAAATAATACATGCCCCAGGGCCCATCACCATGATGTTACACTATTGAGTTCAACAACTCTGAATTTATGTTACATATTTTTGGAGAAACTGACACTGATATGTCATTAAAGACGTCTTTTTAATGTAGTAGTCAGTGAAACAATAAACACACTGGATTTAATTTTAAACAATTCAAAATTGAACTCCATAAATATAGTTGCTGCGTGGCAATGGTCGGGGCCAGACATCCATCTATCCATTTTCCGACCCGCTTGCTCCTTTTTAGGGTCGCTGGGGTCTGCTGGTGCCTCTCCAGCTTCCTTCAGGTGTTAAGCAGGGACGCACCCAGAACAGGGCGCCAGTCCATGGCAACTCAAGGGCCAGGCAAATTTTAGACAATTCTGAGCAACAAGCAGAGTGTGGGAAGATGAAAAATGGTGATATTCACAATTTTTGGCAAGTCAACAAATAAATAAGTCAATCACATAATAAATCCACAACTATTTCACGATGGAAGATCTTCAAGCTCACTGAGCAAACTGTTGATTGGAAATGTCACATATAGATGCACAAATGGACTCATCACCATTCACTAAGTCATAGTATTTGGACTACAATTTGATGAAAGTTGCAAATTTGAACAACGTATTGTTGATTCAATATTCAAAATCCTGAAAAGTAAGTTTGCTTTAATTAGTGTCACCTTTAGAACTATTGGCCTGTTTGTACAGCTGAGGCTATCTAGCATGGGTCTGGACCTTTGTGCAAAATGTGTTTGTGCATTGGAAGTGTGATAGCAACAAGAACAAGAACTTAAGGAAATGATGTGGCGTGTGCCTCCTTATTTTAAGCCAATTTCTTGTTATTAAGCCTAAATCTGGCATCACACTGCAATGGCAGGATAAGGTCAGATTGGAGGGTAGGTCTATTGAAGAGCTGTGGTCTCTAGATTGTTTTAATAAACTCTCTGTGGTTGTATCTGACATTTTCATCCACATCCTTGGATCGTCTCCATTAAATAGCAGAAATGACATAAAAGCAGTAAAATACTTTTCAGCTGGTTTCTAAATCCAATCTCAAATAATACAAAGGGATAATGGATTTTTTTGCAACACAGTGCAATAAAGGTTGTGTGTTGTGTTGTGTTGTGTTGTTTGCAGCTCAAAACATTTGCAGCTAGAGAGTCAGTCAGAATAATAGAACTGTGATGTTGTCATTATTGATCGGCACCAGAAACAAGCCTTTCACTCTCACTGTGTTTATTTCATTGTCTTTGCTTTAAGAGAAGTTTAGGTGTGACCGTGGCCTGGTTTTCTCTTTGCAACAATAGTTTTATGTTAAATACTTACTTTTTTTCTTGTTACTTCATCATCCATATGTGACTTGTTTGGCTGCCTTACAGACTGGTGACTATAGGTTAAAGGGGTGAGGTATTGTTCTTATTGTACAGTTTTCATTTGTCAACTAAGAATTTTCGTCATTGTTTTCATCAACTACATTTGTTTAAGTGACAATGACTAGACTATGACTAATACGTGGCAACCAAAACTATACAAAACTATATTTATATTTTTAGTTTGTTTAATCGCAAAATCCGAAATTGGACGAAATCCAGTCAGAACTGAGGCAGAGCAGTAGGTGGCGTAATGGTTAAAGGAAGCGGGCTTGTAATTGGAGGTTTGTCAAATCGAATCCAACCTGGTCCATCACTGTGGGATGTTGAGCAAGACCCTTAACCCGAACTGCTCATCTTGGAAGTCGCTTTGGATGAAAGCGTTAAATCGTAATTTTTTACTTGTGAACACATGGTCTTACACACTGATCAATACGAATCTGTCTATGTGTATTGACAAACATTAACACCTTCTCATATCAGGTTGATAGATGGGAATTGAAGCTTTAAAAAATGCATAAACCTGTTGACTAATCTTGATGAAATATATAGTCCTGATGACTACATTTTGACTAAAACTACATTGTGTTTCAGTCAAAAGTCAATGACAAAAAGAAATTCAAAATTTACTGTCAAAATAAACACTGATGCTATCGACTGGTATCCTGACCTTTTATCAATGGTCAGCTGGGAACAGCTCCAGCAAAACCAGCAATAGAAGAAGAAACAGTATATTTTTGAATTGCAGCCATATTAGAACATAATTACACCAATTTATTGCTTCTGCATTATTCAATCCTGTAGGTGGCATTATGTGAATAGTTTGGCTTTTCATTACAACTATCGGTAACACTTTACAGTAAGGGTCCCTTAATTAACCTTATTTAAGTCATTATTTAACATTATTGAACAATTTAATTCAAACATGAACATTAACACATGTTACATAATATAATTA
Source organism: Gouania willdenowi (assembly GCF_900634775.1). Taxonomy (NCBI): domain Eukaryota; kingdom Metazoa; phylum Chordata; class Actinopteri; order Blenniiformes; family Gobiesocidae; genus Gouania; species Gouania willdenowi. Next base: position 22,642,765 of record NC_041053.1, on the reverse strand, counting down.
GCTATCTTTATATAGCAGTAATTAACTATGATTAAGTAATGCTTCTGATGAACTCATACATTTATTAAAGTTTATGTCAGGTTACTACTGTTACCTAATACCTTACTTAATGACATTGACATACACACTGCAAGTAAATGATACATTACATTTTACTATTATAGTAATAAGTAACAAATTACACTATATAACATTTAGTAATGCTTAGTAATGCTTGAATTACTAATTATTAATTAACTTATTAATAATGCATTAACTCGTATCTATCTATAAAAGCAAGGAACGTCTGTGTGCGTGTGTGTTGTGTGTTTGTGGAGCAAATTTCTCCCCAACGCGGTATCTGATCAACCCGAAACTTTGTCAGCGGCTTCCAAATATCCTGAGTGTGCGCATCCGTAATTTTGGAGTAATTTGGTCTTTCCAAAACCAATTTAAAACCAATTTGAAATGACCAATCCACACTGTGGAACCCCTGCCAAACATTGCTTTAGAACATTGATTATGTCATCAACAGTGATGTCATCAGAGTTCAAATCAGAATGTTCTAACTGATGATGTCATCAACAGTGATGTCATTGGTGTTCCAAGAATGTTAAAACTGATGATATCATCAACAGTGACTTTATCATCAGTGCTGTTCTATGCTAATGCTAAGCTAATGCAGGAAGACGCTGTCTGTACACAATAACTTGAAAAGTTACAAACGGATTTTGATGAAATTTTCAGGAAATGTTGATAATGGGTCAAGGAACAGCTGATTGAATTTTGGTGATGTTATGGCTACCAAAAGAAAATATATAGATATATATCTCACTTATTTCCCATCCACACTGTGGAACTCCTGTTAATATCAATATGAATACATACCTACGACGGGCACTGTACTAGTGTTCGTTAATACATGATAATGACTATTATAACATTATAAAACTGTTAAAAGTGTTTAATAATGCCTTTACTAATGTTAATTAAGGGACAATTATTGTAAAACTATCTTTCCTAAAGCTTGCTGACTGAATCTAAGCTGTGCAGCGCAGGCTGCAGAAATGACTGCAGAGGAAACCCAACTTACAGCACGTCTGAACATCACTAATTAGATTTCTTGAAAAACATGAAGCCTGTCCTTTCATCACAGCATACATAGCAAACCCTTTGATTAGCTCTAGATAGGATTAGTGCACATTAAAATTATATTACACTTGCATGCATGACCATTGTGTTCCCGTCGAGCCTCTTCAAAGCTTGTCTAGCACATATAAGCACATGCAAACGGTTTGTTATTCCATGCCTTATAGCACAGCCATTGTATACGTTTGTACTCATGTAATAATCCCAGTCCTCTTTTCACTCCAGCTTTATATGCAGTGCCACCATTTTTCAGCAACCACCAAAACCAAAACAAGCAACACAAAGACTAATGATTTGTTGTTTGTAGTGAGCCTGTTTGCATGAAAATGTTTTTTTTTTTTTTGTTGTCGTACATGAAGCTGAAAATCATGTTGAGTTAAAACTCTTCCTCTGCTTACACAAACAGAATTTGACAACAAATCAGAAACTGTTTACATAATCTAATAGCAGACTTTAAAGATGTGTCACATTCCCATTTTACTTCAGAGATTTATGTTGGTAGTAAATGCTGTAACTCCCACTCCCCGCTCTTCTTAAAGAGTGCTTTTACCTCAGCTCATGAGGAAATAAAGACATGAGTGCTGCCATGTGATGTCTGTTTATCCAAGTTACCCTACCACATATGTGAGGTCACCTGATGTTGAATGGGGGCCTTTAACACTTTCAGTGAATGACCTCAATGACATCTGTTTACATCCTTTCAAACGAGACCTAGAGATTTGTCCCGAGGCAGAGATTCATTATTTGTAGAATCCACATAGATTGATCCCAACTCCCAATTATTTAATGGTTATGTTGTCAATAACTCTTTCTATAATCAATCTTTTGTAGGATTTCCTAATATATTTTGGTGTCTGCTTAAGTCAGAAATGTTGAGCTAGTTAAAGGCAACAACAGCCTACCACAACCCATAGGAACAAACAAGGAATAAATGGAAAACATGTACGATCGTAAAGGGTGTGTGTTTCACGTTAAATATACCTTTTTAGATTATTATTATTATTATTACTATTATTATATTATTAATAATAATATAATAATAATAATAATAATACAATTATTATTCTTTGTCTGCACATGCTGTCAAAGGTAAACACTACAAGAAGTGCAATCTTTTTAAGAGAGCAATGCATGTTTTGTTATTGCAATTAAATAAATTAATTTATTTTATTGCATAATTGTGACCATCACCAGCCCTCCCTAAGGAAAGATAAGAAACACTTTATTATAGGGAGGATATAAAAAGAGAGGGCAGTGTTACAGTGTTACACCTTACACATTACAATAAAACTCGAAGACATAGCAAAGAATGCGTCGAAACATGATCCGTTCGCTTCATTCTGTACAGTTTGGCCCGTCACAGATGACGTGAAAGGATCTTTGGTAGAACTGATTCAGAAACAAAGTTCCAGGTGGTGGTGGGGAAGAGGAGGAGGAGGAGGAGGGGGGCGGGGCGTCAGTCAACACAAACATCCTGGAGAATAGTCAGATACGCCGTCCTTGAACGGCTGGCTTGGGGAGTCAAATGAGATCATTTGTTTTTCGGTCAGGCTAAGCGCAATTTTCTTTCAGCTTTTGGTTCTTCTGTTTGAAGATCTTCTGGATGTTGTATGTGCTTTAAATGTGCACCTTTGTCCTTATTTATGTGTTAAATGTGGTGTTTCAAAGGGTCCTAAGTAATGGGATGATTACGTGAAGTCAAAATTACAGGGGGTCATAATTTACAGCACTTTACAGCAAAAGTATTCCTACCACTTGACCTTTTCCTCATTTTGTCACATTGCAAATATGAAGAGTATGCGTTTTATTGGGACATATGACACAACAATAGCACAAGCTACACAACTGTGAAGTGAAAGAGAAATGATGCATCATGTTTAAAAGTGTGACTCCCTGAAGTACATAAAGCCTGTATAAAATCCAGTCCACCTGGGTGCAATCTAAACTCAGTATAATTAAATTGTTCTATGAATGTTCTGTAAACAAACAGTGTGATGACGAACATAAGCTTCGCACAATCCTTCATCTGAAAAGGGAAAGCGTACGGGACAACCAGGACAAAAACGGAGCAGTTTGAGCTCAAGTGGGCCACAGATTTTATGTGGGAAAACATCATTGTGCCATAGTTTGCTCTTCTACGTACACATAAAATACAAAATATGTAAGAAACCGACCATAGCTAAGCAAAAAGTGATATATATCAGTCCCAACAGGATCTTCACTTTATTTTTTAGAAAGTTTGAGACCAATTTATATTTAATTAAGGGAAATACATCATAATTTGTGGAAAAGTAAAGGATTTTGTGAGAATTTAGAGTTTTTCAACTGTTTAACATTGAAAATGACTGCAATCGTGCGATATAAAACTGTGTGCCTCTGCAAATTTCCTTTACGCAATGAATAATTTTTTCTCTGGATGCTCCAAAGAGCCGGATTCTGCCCCCGGTCCAAGAGTTTGCCACATGTGACCTAAACTGACAGCCGGACAAGGAGAGCATTTATCGGAGGTTTCTACCAGAGCCGTATAGAGAGAGAGTTGCAACAACTTCGTTCACTTCAATGGTTTGTTTTTTTTACAGCAATGGCGGCTCATGGAGCCTCACATTGTGATCAGTTTACTATTGTAGTGCATTGACGCTACAGCAGATGAGACAGTTTGTGATGCACTTTTGAACTTTAAGATGTTTAAATAATCATATTGGACATTATTATTATTATTATCAGCATATTACCACCCATTAACATGTGGTGTTTTTTAAGTACCCCCTTTTTAAAGAAAACTCTAAGCAATACACACTGTATACAATACATTTAACCAAATTAACGTTGGCCTTAACTACATCAAAATGCATATAAGCTAGCTTCTATAGTGAGGAATACAGATATTTAAAAAAACACAAAATTGAGAACAGTCACAAAAGAAAGGTGCATTTCAGTTCAGGGTGTCGGAATATGATACAATCTAAATGATGACATCAATTATTAGGCTCCCTTAAATACACGGACAACTTGACTCAAAGGAATTCATAAAATAACAACAAAAGGACAGAAAATGACTCCAAAAACTCACAAAAATACATGAAAAATAAGGAAACACAAAATACACAGAAAATAACCATAAAAAATAAGGAAATACCACATAAACAGACAAAATGACTCACAATTAAAAGAAAATTCAAAGCAATACATACTGTACATAATACATGAACACATTTTTTAACCAAATTAATGTTGGTCTTAACTACATCAAAAAAAGTAGGTAACTTAGCTGTTCACACTAATCATTAATACAAATTTACGTTAGGGAAAAAAAAACTACATAAACAAATATTGTATATACTCATACATATGATGGTGTACTGTATAAAAATTGTCAATCAATGCAGTTAATGACGACAAATTACCAAAAATCCCAGTTATGTCACTAGGAATCAATAGATTGGAATTGCCCACCACTAACTTCCAGGAGCTTACATGAATCACGTGACGGTGAAGTATTTTGGACTTTCTTTGTCACGTGGAAGAAGGCGGGGCTCTGGTTAGATGAGACTGAAATAGCATTTTTTGATCAAATGCAAAATGCCATGTTTGATGGAGAACTAGCACTGAACACTCCATCTCCACTGGGAGACATGGTGGTGGCAGCATCATACTGTGGGATGCTTGAAGACAAATATAGGACTTTGGGCACGGTGCTTCACAGAACGCCACAGGAAATCATTCCTGTCTGTGGCAATCAAACTGTATAATGGATCACTGTAACCTGATTGCTGTATATATTTGTATAAATATTGTTGTAAATATCTGTATCATATTTATATATTTGTATTATCATTGTTGAAAATATCTGTATCATATTTGTATTATTATTGTTGTAAATATCTGTATCATATTTATATATTTGTATTATTATTGTTGTAAATATATATATAATATTTGTATATTTGTATCATTATTGTTGTAAATATCTGTATCATATTTATATATTTGTATTATTATTGTTGTAAATATATATATATAATATTTGTATCATTATTGTTGTAAATATCTGTATCATATTTATATATTTATATTATTATTGTTGTAAATATATAATATTTGTATCATTATTGTTGTAAATATCTGTATCATATTTATATATTTGTTATTGTTGAATTATATGTAACATATTTGTATTATTATTGTTGTAAATATCTGTATAACATTTGTATTATTGTTGTAAATATCTGTATCATATTTATATATTTGTATTATTATTGTTGTAAATATATTTATATAATATTTGTATCATTATTGTTGTAAATATCTGTATAATATTTGTGTTATTGTTGTAAATTTCTGTATCATATTTATATATTTGTGTTATTGTTGAATTATATGTATCATATTTGTATTATTATTGTTGTAAATATCTGTATCATATTTATATATTTGTATTATTATTGTAATTATATGTATCATATTTGTATATAAATTTGTATAGTTGTATTATTGTTATTCTTGTTAATATCTATCTTGCTTGACTTTATTTATTACCATTGTAATGTGTGTACTGTATCTAACCCTTATTTTTAACAGTCTTTTACTTAATTACACACTTATTTACCATTTATTCTTTCTTTCGTCTTTGTTTAAGGTTTATTCTTTTATTGTGATATAAGTGGCTGTAACAAAAGCCATTTCCTCCAGGAGATTAAGATTCTGATTCTTTCTTGGATCTTTTTCCATAATAGCTGCTCCGAACAATCCTCCATGACAGTGTTTCCCAAAAAGTGTTTAAATGAACTTAAAATGGTGAGGATGCTGCACAATGGAAAGTTGTTGTATTTGATGAGTTACATAAACAAGGAGAAACGTAAACAGATCTTTTATACACTAAGATCACCACAGAGTGGATGTGGTCAACAGATTAGATATATATCCTGTGCTGGTGATGATTGAATTTTCAGTTCACTTTCAAAGGAAATGGAGCCACAATCCAGCAGCGACATCTCTGTACATGTGACAATTAATTGATGTCAAATGTTCCGATGGTAAAACATGATATGAGAGCTTTTTGGTGGCTGCTGTGAACAGGACTTCCTGTGCTGATGAAACACCAGAGCATCACTCATTGAACAGACAAGCCTTTTGCTACAGTTAGTGTACTGGCAGGAATAACAATGAGAGTCAAAAAGGTTCATCCTTAGATTTCAGACACATAAATGGTATAAAAAAGAGCCATCACTTAGAGAGAAAGCAAAGACAAGACATGAATAACACACACACAAACACACAGTTGCTATTTGTCGCCCCCTGTTGGCTAATTTATCCTAATAGTTTAGATTAAAGCACTTTTAAACACTAATGACAGCTACAGCATTATTGATCATCTGATCAGCTCCTCGTTTCACACTTCATAGGAAAGCAAACCACAACTGAGAAGACTATTATTTTCAATATTAATCTTTTATTACAGTCATCGGGATAATTTGAATCTCACTAATCATATACATATGCACTAAAATTACTTTCTTGTTAAAATGAGTGGTATGTCCTCATTTTTAAACAGATTATTTCTAATTCGATGATTTAACATCACATTTAACCCTTTCACAATAATTTGCAGCAAAATTACCAACTTACTGAACACCATCACTTCTGATTAGTTTGTCTTTGAGCACTTTCAACAAAATTGTAATTTAATTCAAAATGGAGTATAGTATTGGTCTTTATTAAGTCAGGTGAAAACTTATATTCAACAGAGTTTATTGGTCAATAAAATTAACACCGTTCTGCTTAGTATAAATCTACAAAATATTTGTGGTCTTCTGAATATCACCACAGGTGTAAAGACTACTAATATACTGCACTCAAGGAGAAGTAGTGTTATAGGTTTAAATTGTATAGCTAACAGGAAGGTATATATAAAATACTATAGTACAAGTAAAAAGTAGCTAAATGAAATGGTGTTCAAAGTAAAAGTTACTAGTTAAGGTACTTTAACTAGTTTATTTGTGGGAATAAATCTTGCCACGGTTCCCTTGCATATAGTAAACATTTCATGTATAAACTACAAAAAAAATAAAAATAAAGGAAGAGACCAAATCATCAATGAATTCAATTCAAAATAAAAAAATAGCTACATTTATAAACAATACAACTGAGAAAATAATTAACTCAATGCTGTTTTGGCGCGGTGCAATACGTTTAATCTGATTGGTCGGCTATGATGTGATGCATTTGATAGTTGTCTGATCATTTCATTTTTTTTTTTTTGTAGTTTCACAATGTACGTTGATCATTTTAAAACAATAAATGATAATTTACTCAGTGGTAGTTGGGTGTAGACATGTAACAAATTACTTTACTTCTTTTAAAATGTACTTGAGTACAAGTAAAATGACTGATTTAGAAATATACTGAAAAAAATCAAAAAATAAACTACAAGGACCCATAAAAGCAACTTAATTACAGTAGTGTGAGCAGAAACCAGTAAGACCAGTGATTAATGGCTATTTTGAGAGGACATTAAGTTTATGCTGTTACACCAGCTGTACACCGTCTGTCCCATGAAAGGTTATCATTAAATATTTTCAGAAAAGTGAGGGGAGTTTTCTTTTTATTGCTTTTTTACATGCTGCATATACATTAACACACTATTGTTGACAAAAATATTCACCAGTTAGCCATCACATCCATAATAACTTGTGACATCCAGTTCATATTCATATGGTTTAATATATCGGCCCAACCTTTGCAGCTGCACTAGCTCTCGAGGAAAGGAGGAGTGTGTTTATGCGTGTGCTCGTTTCTCATATAAATGTAATGTACTGTTATGTTTATGACAGTGGACGGCCTGCTCACAGTCTCTCCTCTAATTCACCTCAAAGGTTACACGTTCTGCAGGTCCGTCATTTATTTTTCCCACAAAAAAATTACTCAACCACATCTTGTGCACTGGTACAATCACGTGGTCATCTCCAAATTGTGGCATAAAAATCGATATCATCCAAGATCTGTCACTGGAACTATTGGAACTCCTGAAAAAGCAACGCTAAAATCCCACCTACACTAAACTTTACACTCTGCACAATCCTCAGAGAAATACTATATAGCGTTCTGGATACTGTCAAACACAGACGGATCAATAGTTTGGAGTGTCCAATCAGGCTTCTCGGTCTGTCAGAACACATCGTTTTGCTGCTCTAGCAGTAAGTGTGCTTTACATCAGATGCCCAGATATGAAAACCCATTTCATAAAGTACTACACACTGTTCTCCAGCTCAGAAGTTTGGAACTCCACAGTGGCTGATTCTCCTGTAGCAAATAAATGGAAAATAAAATGACTGGTACAGCTGTATTTCACAATTTTAAAGTAGCTTTTCCTCATTTTTCTTTTGTCAGTTTTACAGTAGTCAGGAGGAGGTTGTAAGTATCTGAGACGCACGTGTAGGCCAACATATTTTCCTCAGAACCAGAATTCTTCCAGCAGCCTGTTCCTGCACCTTTCCATTATGGAATATGTAAAAAACAAATACATACATAGAAAAAACCAGTATGTATAAAATTATTTTTTTGGTAACCAAGATGGCCGCATCTACAGACGGTGGAGACGCTGCTCCTCAGTTGCCGTCAGAGAAAGATTTGTCGCCTTTCTGACAAACTAAGAAAGAAAGAGGAGCGACTCACCCAAACTAAAAGTGTTAGAGAATAAAAAAAAGAGAAAATGATGCATTCTTCAATAATCCTTTAATATTCAAAAGCTTGTTTTAACAGAATATACAGTGTAACAGACCTTGTTCCACAGATTCTCTTTACATTTCTTACCAAGTGACGGAACATAATCCACACAGGCCTAAACATTTAGAGTAACAATTCATATTCTGCTTCTCTGGCAGACAAAGACCACAAATTGTTTTTGGTGTGCCTAAAACTGATCATTACTTTGTCCAATATCCCGCAGAAACCTCTAAAACTCGTCAATTCAATCCCCATCAAATTTACCACTTGCCACGTTGCTATGGAAACGTCAGCCCTCGACCATGATTGAAAGGCTCAGGCTGGACAAGTACGATGTTTCTGTGTTCTTATTGCATCTCACCTAAAAAACTGCTTTTCAGAAACCGTTAGCTGTGTGAAAAGCTACTACGAAAAGTTTGTATTGTAGATTTTTTTTTTTTTTTTTTTATATATAGAAAGACCCACTTTGCGTTGGTGTAAAATGTTCCCACAAATCATTTGTGTATGAATGCATGCAAAAATCATCACTTACATTCACAGCATCTGAAGGCTTTACCTGGTTGTATGTAGAATAGTGATTGCATATTATCTTGCACACGATCACATGCACGCACACGCACCGCATTCATATCACAAGACTTCATATATGTTGTGCATACAGGTCATTTCAAACTGAATGAGGGGAATAGGTGACGGAGACGAGGACATTCATGAATTTATAAGGCCTCCTCGTCGGGAATGATTCAAGTGCCCGAGGGCATAGCAGGGGAAGAAAAAAAAAACAAAAGAAAAAAGAAGGCGTTCCTTGATGCAAGGCTATTAGGATAAAGTACGAAGCACATTTAGCGTCACTGTCTTCCTTTTGCTTACCCCTTAAATTAAAAAGAATAAAAAGATAAATCACCCAAAGCTGTAAAAGCAAATATACTCTGATAAATCACCTTTGTGATGTCTGCACATTGTAACAGTCCTCGCAGGCTGGGGTGAGAATTATTGTGAAATTATCCACATTAACAAGGTGGCATCCAGTGGTGCTCAGTGGTGGTTGCAGAGAATGAAGAGAAGAGCTGCAGCAGATCCACACTGCCTCCTTCTGCCTTCAGCCAAATGCTCACTATCATTTAAAAGGCTTTAGCGCTCCTTTTTATCATGTAAAAACACTCTTTGCATACATAAACAGTGGCGTTTGTCTTTCATTATTTTCACCCCCCGCCCCCAATTTGAGGGAAAGGTGGGCTTGAATCCTCTGCGCAAACATTACCAATGAAGGAAAATTGAAGGAGGGGGGGAAAAAAGCGAAAATTACTTCAAAGATTTGTTAATCGTTGTCATTTGCGAATTAATCACACGTTATCTGCTTCAATCCAAGTCAAGAGATTAAAGGAGGTTTCATCCTGATCTTCTAGACAGGGGGTCAGATAGTCTGCTGCATTAAAATGAAGCCCACACACATTAAAGGAAAAGTTTAGGAAAATTCACGAGTTTTCCATAATATCTGACCCATCTATTCCCTTTTAGATACGATCCAAAATAATGTTTACTTACTCACTGGTTAAACCATAAGTGCTGAAATACCAGTTTCCTTTAAGAAATCTGGTTTGTTTGAGCAGGGAGAAGTCATGAAGATGTTGGTGAGCTTTACAGGTGATGTTGTGCTTTTGCATTCCTGACAGTTCATAAAAGTGTTGCACTCTGTTTTTCCTTTGTCGTCGTATGTCAAAAGCTTGTCGCTTGATGATCTCTGAACAGATGCACACACAGAACAGACAGGAAGCGAGTGGGCGAGACCATGATGCAACATGAAATCACACAAGGTGTAGACAGTGAATGACACATGGATACATGTGTTAATTATGCATTATGTAAAAATAAACCTCTCAACTTGCATTTTTGTCAGTTAGCCGCTGGAATGTGCATTAATTAAGTGATCAAGACATCGTCTCAAAAACTCATTATGAATCATGCATTCTAGTCACTGTTATAACCAAGAACATATTTAATAATCCCTACTTGTGAAAAGCATTGAATGCAACTCAACATGACCATTTTGACGTTGAAAACTGGGGGGGGGGCAGAAGTAAATTATGTAAACTTTGAAATAAAAAAATGAAGAATAATTATTCTCAGCTGGATATTGGACAAAACGATGCTTTTTGTACACAATATAAGCATCTATTCAAAGCAAAGCAGTATTAATAATATTTTGTGAAAATAGAACTGCAATTACAGCTTAAGGGAGAACAGATTCACATTTGGGCTTTTTTATTACTAGTACAGTGCCCATTGGAAGTATGCATTTATGTGGGAGCATAAGGGGTATATTTGCGGGTGCAAAATGTGGGTGCAATTTTCCTGGTTTAATTCTATGGGATATGAGCATGATAAATGTGTTTGTTGTTTTTGTTTTACTCACTTTTATTTTATTTTTTTATTTGGTGTATTTTTCTGTATTGTATGTTTTTTGGAGTCATGTGTATTTTTTTATCCTTCTGTTGTGTTTTTGTGCATTATTTGTATAACTATTGTTTTTGTTGCCACTGTAGTGATTCTGGAATCATTTTGTGTATTTTGTGTATAAATATTGTTTAGTTTTTATTTTATTTTACTCATTTAGTATATTTTTATTAGAAATACTGTGTATGTGTCTACATCCATCTACTCCGTGCACGCGCATCAGCCGTGTGTGTGTCTACATCCGACTCCGTGAACGCGCATCAAATAAATAAATACCTTGTGTGTTCCCGTGAATGTTTGAGACGCTGATGACCAAACTCCATAGACATTGTAGCGCCAATCAGAAAAGTAACAAAACTGCGCAAAACAAAACATAAAGCTCCAAACTACATGGGCGAGTAAGTAAATTAAAGTATTATCTACAATTCGGCTGTCTTTTTTTAAAAACAAAAATAATTTTTTTTACCTTTGAACCGAATAGTCAGAGCTTAGCTTCCATGCGCGACACCACAGAGAATCCGCAGTTTTCCAGATGGAGAATTGAACAGGTTGAGGTCAAAACCGACTTTAGTGAAAAAGCGCGTTATTGAACAACAGTTACTGTATATGGTTTAAACAATGGGAAAAGATTCACCAGTGGCTGATGGTTTCAAATGCTCTTTTCAGAGAGCTCTCGTGTCTGAGAAGCTAACGATAGCATGGCACAGGAGGAAGTGGAGTCGGCAGTGGCTCACACATACGAACATCAGTGACTAACATCAGGCCCAATAAGTGAGCTTTGCTAGTTTATCAGTGCAAGCACGGCTGCTCAGACGTTCCTCTCCGGTATAAAACTATCTTCTTCTCTCTCACTCATGAGTTTACAGTCCGTGTCTGCTTGGCTGTGTGAGCAGCGATTAGCTCTGGCTGCACACGTGACTCTTGCTCGTGTGAGGAGCTGTGCAGTGAAATAGATATAGATGGTTCGCTAGTGCCCCCACACACCCTGAGGTCAAAAGTTGAATAGGTTTCATTTCGGGGCCGTCCAGAAGTGAAATAAAATTAAAATAAACATTTTGAAATGACCAAATTACTCCAAAATAACAGATACAAAAACTCGGGGTATTTTGAACCCGTCGACCGAGTTTCAAGTGGAACTGGCACCGGGTCCGGGAGATATTTGCTCCACACACACATCCACACACACAGACCTCCCTTGCTTTTTAAGTTAGATTATATATTTTCTAAAGAAAAAGCTACTGATACATGTTGGCGCTCCACATAAAAGTACAAGTGTAGCCAGAAGAACTCATGGCAGTTAGCGCACGACTACTCTGACAGAATTTGGTCTCGATTACGACCGCCAACATAATCCTCAACGACAGATGTTTTTTCAGATGACTGCTTGGTTTGAGGTAAAACTAGTGCCTGCTGAAGTCAATCAACCACAGGAAACAAATTTCACAGATGTTTTTTAAGCAGGAAACAAGGTATAAGACTAATGTATATTAACATGTCAAGTAAAAAAAGCCCCAAACCAGCATCCCTGTAAACCTGAGGGATGCTTGCTAATAAACATTCTGTTTTCCAAACCCAATCCTAACCACACCAGCCCTCTACAATGTAATATATAGTAGAAAATCCTCAAAAGAACAGAGGATGATACATTAACTACAGGGCGACTGTCAAGGCGCTCCAACTATCTCTGTGTGATGTCACTATCATTTACAACAGACAAGGTGTGGGAGAAAGATACGTTTTCAGCAAAGTCCTGAGGCTAGAGCTCCATTCAAAGGCCAGGAGGACAAATATTTCACTCAAAATAATGGCACTTTATACATTTAAAAAAGTAAATCTCCTCAAATGAGTCTGAGTTGAATATATAGATAAGACTTCAGAGTTCCTCTCCCTCAGTGGTAATAAAATCCCACAATTGGACAAAGACGACACGCAGAGGAATCCATGAGAATCCACCGAGTTGTTCATTGTTTTGTCTTATTTCTAACCATGACTTGCATTCTCCTCGCTAGTAGGATTCCTTGTGCGACTGCGTGCCATAAATATATCAGTCCAAAGAACAAAAATCAATGGGAATCGAAAAGAAAAAAAAAAAAAACTTCCAAGTAGGCAGGACGTTCCTCAGAAAATCTGTGATCCTCGCTGAGTGGTAAAAGCTTTGACTGCTTGGGAAACTTTTTCTTCATCTCCCTCAAGTGTAAAGGATAAACAGGGAGGGTTCTTTTTCTTTTTTGTATGCATAAACCCAAGTGCGTGTGTGTATGTGCTCCTTAGCTCAGTGGCAAAGTAGACAGAGTTCATGGCTCTCAATCCACGGTTAGACGGGACTGTTTGTGTGCTGTGTTGGCCTGGCAGGGCCTTGAGGTGGGGCTGTCCCACTACAAGCCCGTCACCAGCTGGCTTTGACGGCTTTGACATCACTCACCAGGTTCTGAGCCAGGCAGATGCCGAAAATCTGGGACAAAGGAGAACAAGTTAACAAACCGGACATCAAATATCAGGGTTGTGGTCAATTATAATTGTAATTGCGTAATTGAAAATTCATTACAAGTGTGGTGTAATTATAATTGTAATTTAAATTTTTAAAGATCTGTTGCTGTTGTAATCATAATTAAATTGTAATTGAGTTCAGATGATTGACTTTGTAATTGTAATTGCCAATGAAAGTTCTATGAAAATTGTCAATTATAATTTAACGCAAAACTGGGGAACCATGTTACAGTTCTATGTACAGTTCTACACATATGTAGTTAATTATTAAAATATGTTTCATATCAAGCTTTCCCACATTTCACCATTAAAAACATTTTTAAATGGAGGGGTATACGACACAAAAACAGCTCAGACGACCACATCAAAAATATTAAAACCTATATTTTCATTGATTAGGAAGCCTAACAAAGTAACCAATAAATTAAAAAAAACAAATTAGATGATAGATATTTGATTTTAGGGTATTCAATATCATATTTAGGCCCAGTTATCATAAGAGATGCTAACAGAAAGCTAACACAAGAGGAAGGTTAACTTTTATTAGGTTATTTATTTCAGGCTCAGTAATTGTGATTAATTGTAATTGAACTTTAGTTATTGAGACGGTAACTGTAATTGATGTTCTAAGGGTAGAAAATAATTGTAATTGGAAAAAATGGAGGTCACTGTAATTGTAATGACATTTTAATTGAACATGGGTATTTGAAAAAAGTAAGTAAGTGACTGAAAAGTGTAATTTGACCCCAACTCTGTCACACATACAATGTTTTATAAAAGTGTGTCTGCAAATCAAACTGCAGCATAGAGGCGTCTTTCTATGCAATACACAGGTTTACCGTTAGTTAGCAGTGATGCTACAAACCTGTAAAAGTGCAATTCCGACAAAAATCCCAGCGACAATGATCAAGTTGTCTTGAAGCCACTTCTCAAACTGACCCACACAGCCCTTAGTGTAGATGAACCTCTGCCACTCCAGCTCCTTCTATAAATATTAAAAAAAAACACAAAGAGCAAAGTAAAAAACTTTAAAGTCCAATAAAGTAAGGATCAATATTGAAACAATTTTTATTGCACCAAATGTTGATACTTTGGCCACAAATCCCTACTCTTTTTGCATCATTTACCCAAAGCGTCATAATGGGTACGTAAATACAAATTAAAAGCAGCGCGACAACATTGCAAACTAGAATATAAATTGACCAGCAATCAGGTGTCTCCTTGCATTGCCACAAATGACACATGCAGAGCTCAGACAGCGAAACAATCCCATCAAAAAAGCAAAAATTCAAAAATCAGCCAAAAATTGCAGAGTTCTGTGCATCCTTTCAACCTCTCCCTTCTCATTATCCATTTATCTGTTTTTTTGGATCTCCATTAGCTTGGCTAGAGCCATCGCTACTCTTCCTGGAGTCCACAAAATTAAACTAAATTTGTAGTAAGTTGCATTTCACAGTTTCAGGGTGGTGAATCTGTTATTACTGATATATGTTCAATCAACAAATGTTTGGTAGATTCATTTCCCAAAAAAAGAGAAGTTGGTTTATCATTGAAAATGCAATTTGGTTAATTAAATAAATAAATCTAACAAGTGATAATTCTGAACGAAGATGTTTTCTTGTGTGCTTACTAGGGATGTAACGATTCACTCAACTCCCGATACGATTCGATTCACGATACTGGGTTCACGATACGATTCTCTCACGATTTATTTTACAAAATGGGACTGTAGACAAAAAAATTTTTTGGAAAAAAAACTAGAAAATACTGTATTATTTTCCTTTTATATTTAATTGTCAAAAGAATCCCTTGATAAACTATTCAAAACAATGCAATTTAACCAAAAATAAATCTTGAATGAAATAAATAAAGGAATAATAGAAATGAAAATGAAGCCTATTCATTTAAATTCTGGTTCTATAATAAACAATGCAAAACTGCATAATAGTTCTTTTTCTTTTTAAAAGTGCAAGTGAAAATGTATTTTGTGCCTTAACAATTGGACTTTAAAAAAAAAAAAAGTGATTACACTGATTTACGTCATATTTGTTTGGACCAGCAGAGGGCGCTGGTAACACAGTGGTCGATTGGCATGCAGAAATTCTTGCAGTGAAGAAGAGAAGCTATGCTAGCAGACAGAGCTAATAGAAAAACGTGACTTTTACAGATATTCAAGTAATATTACAGATATTCTTTCGGTGCTAAAGGGGTAAGGAATCATTTATTAACATATTTAAGAGTAGAAGGCAACCAGAAAGAAAGTATTAGCAGACTCCGCCCACCGCCTACACTTGTGGATAGCACCCTCTGCTGGTTAAAAAAGTACTGCGATTCAATTTTCAGAAAATCGATATCAACCGTGATACCTATGAATCGATTTTTAACTGCCTTACGATTAATCGTTACATCCCTAGTGCTTACAGAATGTAATTATTTTCTATTATGTATTATTTTCAACGGGATAAGTAAAATTCAGGAACAAATTTCACTGCAGGGCTACATTGTATATGACATTACATGATTATGTATTTTGAGTGTGCAGGAGTAGGGGGTACATGTCTTCAGGGGTATGGGACTGTGAATAGTTTGGGAACCGCTGCCCTAAACTAAAATCCAATGACTTAAGCTGGACACGCTAAATGTTGCATTTTGGTGGCCAATGCATAAAAATACTTGTGTGTCACACAGTTATCAATGCCTGGATATTATAGGAGAGTGTGTTTTCAGCTACTCAGAGGATCCTGTCTGGACTGCAAAAACAGGCAAATCTGCTTCCTGACAGACGGCTGAGTTTTTGTGCTTTCAATTTCAACAATGATCAATGGATTCTTTTGGAGAAAACACAGCAAAATGGTGTAATTAACAGCTGCAATGACACCCAAAAAGGTCAAAGAATGCCTCTTTACAACGTCCTCTTTGTACTCTTAAAAAAAGTCAACCAAGCAAAGCTTTTGTTCTCCTGCAAAACCGAAAAGCTTAGTTTTAGCCATAAAGAAGCAAGAAGGATGCTTTGATAATCAATAATAATAGCAGGAAACTGTTGTTCTGCCTGTGAGCTTCCTCTGAAGCTATTTCAGTCCTCTGTCTTTTTTTTTGTGGTTCTGTCTTACACGTGTCTCAACAAGCTCTTTCTCTTTCTAACCCTGATGCTCCATAAACAAAGCACAAAAATTTCTGGTCGTTTCAGTGAAATGTCAGTCGTCGTGCCACTAGCCCGTATCACAGAGCAAAATTAATTCATGGCAACTCTGTGACAGGTGGTTCACAGTATCACAGTGCGCCTAGCAACAGCCCCCTTACTAACTGCAGAACTGGGAATTAAAAACAACCACCACAGCCACACACAGGAGAGGAGAACCCACTGGCAGAACCCAATTACAGAGTGTAGTAGGGCTGCTCTCTATGCTATAACTGGAGCTTAATTATCCCCGTTAGAAGACCAATCTATTATTAAAGCAAGTGGCATACAGAGTAGTCTGAGTGCGTCTTAACCCTCAACGTTCCATATGACGGCTCAGTTACTGTGATATTCCAGCCAGGCAGATGTTTCTGAGATCAATTACTCAGTGAAAACAAGTTTTTTGACAAACTATTTTATTTTCCTAAAAAAACATAAAAATGTCAACGTTATATTATTCAAAGCAGAATGGCTAACTTTAAATGAGAGCTTTAATTCCCCTTTAATTCAGAATAAAAATCAAAAAATTAAGTGCTCTTTAAAATTAAGATCTAAAACATTTTCTATATACACAAAATACCTAGTTACCTCAAATATTGTTCACAAATCTGTCTAAATCTGTGTCAGTGAGCACTTCTCCTTTGCAGAGATAATCCATCCCACCTCTTAGGTGTGGCATATCAAGATGCTGATTAGACAGCATGATTGTTGCACAGGTGTGCCTCAGGGTGGCCACAATAAAAGGCCAACCTGAAATGTGCAGTTTTGCTTTATCTTCTCCTTGTTCGACGTTCATGTCCCCCGATGAAGCCTGCTTCATTTGCTGATGTACCTGTGCGTGTGTGAGTGTCCATGAATATTTGCATGTTTATGCTTCTGTCCATCTACTCTTTTCATTGTATCCATATCTTCTAAGGTTTTATTAAATAAATAGTCTTGGCTCGAATCTAAAGCTTGCTTTGGGCGGCCATACTGGATTATGTCGTCACCAGCGGTTTGCAAGATGGAGGATTTATTCAATTCAGAATTAAGATCAGAATAAACCAGCCACTTACACTGAACAAAAATATAAATGCAACACTTTTGTTATATTTCATATTATTTATTGAAATGTTCACTATGGGATCTGGAAACTGCCATAGTGCAGACATGCCTATCAAGCGGTACCAGCCCCAGGGCAGAAGTCTGACAGCATCAAGACAGTAAAACCGCCCGTGCCGCACACGGGGCGGAAACGTTCAGCATGTAAAAGCGGACAAACATGAGGGCCGAGGTCCAACTTGCCGCACAGATGTCCTGAACAAACACTTTTCAGCAACCGTAAATATTTCCACGATCGTCGCAGGGTCCTGAGACAGAGCGAAATCTTCACAGAGTTCAGCCTGGTAGGCACTGAGGAGAAACAGGACATTCAGCGCCCTGACTGAGAGAGCAGCGGCCGCATATGTCAGGTCTGACTTGGTGTGCTCCGCTCTGGACGGCAACAAGGGCCTCCAAGGGGACACAGCAGGCTGTCGAGGGAGCAGGTGAGCCGCAACAAGGGGCTCCACCGGCGGCATAGGAAGCAGTTCAAGGCTCTCCATCGCCTCACAGTCGAGGGATGAGGCACCCGACACAGGGGTTTTCCCGGTGAACGGACGGTCCTTCCAGGGACGCGCTACCTCAACAAGCAGCTCAGGAAAAACAGGAAGGATTTGTCTCGGAGCGCCTTTTGAAAAAGGAAGCTTCTTTCCTTTGGAGCGGGACCTGGTGCTTTCAGTCACTACAGCGGGCCATGGCCAGCTGAGCCGCAGCTTTAGATTCGAGCCGAGACTATTTATTTAACAAGAGCCTTAGAAGGTATGGATACAATGAAAACAGTAGATGAACAGAAGCATAAACATGCAAACATTCACAGACATATTACGCACACACGCGCACAAGAAGCAGGTTTCATCAGGGGACATGAATCCCCTGCACCAGGACACATAGCTTCACAAATTTTGTCTGAAAGTTTTCTTCCACTCAAAATCCTGTAGAGTGGAGAAAGAGCAGCAGTTGGAGTAAATACTGGCTCTGATTGGCCAAAGTACATCTTCTGCCTCCCTCGTCCTTTACTCCTTCTCCTCCTCAGTTGACAAAAGTAAAATCATATGTTATTGTCGAGCTGCTGCTTAAAAACTGCAATCAAAATAAAAGTGAAAATAGTACTTTTGTGGTATTTTATATTGTTGCTGAAAAGAAAAGCTTTGAGTTGTGTTTTTTTTCTGGTAGGCGTGAATACATCATGTTCGCCCCATGTCCAATCAGAACCCTTCCCAACCCCTAGACCTAAAGCGGAATTGAATAAAGGCAAATTCACTTTTCCATGTAAACCTCAATTCCGAATGACTAATTCCATGTAAACACAAAGCAGAACACTAATTCTGAATTATTTAATTCAGAATAATTCATTCTGAATTTAAAAAACATCATGTAACCGTGGCTACTGTGCTGAAAAGAGAATGAATGAACGCAAATCTACAGTTGACAACTCCAAAGCCTTTGAAGAAGCAAAGACACTGACCTCTTTACGTCGAACATCATAACCACACTGAGTGTTGATGATATCCTCCTAAAGAAAAGAAAAAAGATTTTAAATTTGTAAGAGAAATTTTACTGTAATCTTTATATTTCTTGACTTTGTTTTAAAAAAACTGATACAATTTTTTTTGTTTTTTTACATTCATTTTGTAGCTATATTTCAAATGAAATTGGCCTGCATACTAAACACAATGGTGACACAAGCCTGAAGCTGCATGATTCCAAGTCAGATTATGAAACGTGATTATGCACAGCCATTCATACTGCTAATTAGTGACTCACTGCAGGGTCTTTGACACAGCAAGAGAACGGGACTCCGCAGCGCTCCCTGCTGGGATTCGTGTCAGTGCAGTTGAAGTAGATGTTCATGTTCCAGTCGTTGGGCCCGTGTGCACCACAGCATGACCACTGGGAGAGCAGCAACAAAAGAGCCAGATTAATCAGGCCCTGGCTGACAGACCGATTTACTCTCTCTGATCTGGGCTTGAAACAGCCCTGCCAAAGCAAGCTCAGGTCAGCCTGGGTGGTTCGCCAGATGTCTACGGCAGACAGTGACTAAAGATAGCGAGACAACACGGGGTCTAATTGCCTTTCCAGTGCGTCATGACAGAGCACGACGTTTACACACAGGCCAATTATCTTAACTGTCTCGTTTATATAATTGGATAAGCATGTGAAGGAAGTACCATCACATTAATCAAGCCATTAGTCTGGTGCTGCTGTAGCACACTCTTTCTCACCTTTCTAAAAAAAAAAAATAGCAGGCCTTTGGGGATTTAAAAAGACAACTTTACACAAATTGTTACATTTATATTTGGGTTTTGCGCCATACACAGACACACACGTGTCCTAGCGTGAACTCACGTATTCCTGGGCAAAGTCAATGAGATTTTGTAAGTCGATGTCGTCACGGTAGGCCTTGACATTATTGTTGATGAAAAGATTGAGCTGGTCTTTGATCCAATCCTTAAAGACGAAGGCGAGGATCCCCGCTGTCAGCTCCAGGAAAAAGATCAAACCGAGGAACACGGAGAACTGGAGAGTACATGAAACACAGGCACACACGCATTGAGAAACAAAACAATAGTTCTACAACATTAATCAGAGAATCTCGGTGTGCCTATGACAATGTGTGACTGTTTTGTATGTGTTGTATCAGGCTCCAAAAGACAGCTTAGATTTAATGTTGCTATGCAGTTCTTTGGTCATTAAATATGTGCTGATTTGATATAAGAGTGTGACGACAAAGAAATGCAGTCTCCAAGGTACTATAATATCATCCCTTTACTGGAAATGTATGACGAGACCACGGTGATGATAAATGCACAGAAGCCACATTAGCTCATCACCCTGACGCCTGACCTACTGCTGCTAATGGACATGAGCGAGAGCTAATAGCTACTCAAAATTGCAGCCAGCAAAAAGACAAGGTTCTTCCTATCAGCTATCTAATAGTATTGTTGTCAGAATGAATACATAGCTGTTCTTTGACCTTTTGACAGAAGTTTTTAAAGTAGGCTTAGAGTGTACTGAGACAATGGATCGCCTCACTAGCCGTAGCTTAGACAACATATTTCTATCCTGTAATCACTGGTAGCATTTGGTGTGGGTGAGTCAAAATCACACCTGCTGTAATGAAAGTCTGTGTCAACCGCATATCTGTTCAGGTGTGAAGTGGTTGAAAGGGTGTCTATGCTTAGTAAGTGTGAAGCCGGCTTACAAATTTAAGCAGGAAAGTGTTTTCTCTGAGTGCCCCAATGCAGCCTGCGAAGCCCAGGACGAACATGACTCCTCCTACGACGATGAAGAGCCACACGGGATCAAAGCCCCCTAAATCTGTGATGGCGGACAGATTGGACAACACGCCCTATGGGGAAAAATCAACATATAACACGTTACATTGCTGCATCAGAGCAAGAACTTTGATGATTCAGATCTCAGCTGTAGGGAGTAAAGTTTTAAGGTGCATTTTTTTTTACCCCAGAAAAAGTGTGTAGATGCATACTGGTGGATTACAATTGAGAAAGAAAAAAGAAAACTTGATGTGAATGTGCATCAGCAAGTGTCCGTTTCTGCACATTAACTCTGCAAAATACAAAGATCAGTGTGTACTGAAGATGGATACTTCCAAACATGATCATCACCATCTCCTACACAGACCTTGAACTCCACCAAACAAACAGTTAACCTTCAAAAGATTTTATGATATCAATGACAAAGAGTCAGACCAGAACATGCATCACAGACATCAGGCATTTTCAGATGTATAACACAGCTGAACGAAATATGATTAAAAAGTAATGTATTTTTAAACTATGTAATACTAGGTTAACATTATAGCATACTGTGTATATAGGCCCTATATTAATCTAGCATAATGACAAAAAATCTTTCTTTTTGTAAGTAATAAACTGGAGCTGGCGACGTCAGAGGTCACGGGGTCGTTTGTGATGAACCCAAGCTTGGAGGGCTTCTTCTTACACATGTTCTAAGAATGCACCTGTAAACAGGAAGTAAGCTACAGATGTTTGTAACCCTGTCCATCATTCCTGTGCATCTCATCTTGACCTAAAGGTGTGTGGACCACATGTTTTCCTCAAAGCCTCAAAACCACCATCTATTCCTTCAGTCCTTAGCAGTTTTGAAAACAAACATCAGTCCTGGTTGTTCTGCAAAAATCCACATGTTCAAAAGCTAAATAAGCTAATATCTTATAATGCCTCAATTAATTTCTGTACATTAGGAATAGACAACAATGCTGCATCCCTGAGTTTTCATTACACTAATGCAGGAAAACAACGCCATTCAAATATTTGGATGAGAAGATCATTTTTACCATCTTCTGTCATCCAAACTGCCCATTAGGGCTTTCCACCGACTGCCATTCAACATTTGGCCATCCATCATTTGGATGAATTTCTTTCGATTATTCATGCTTTCCATTGGTTCAGGGCAGGCCTATTTTTTTAGGGTCAAGACCACATTGTACTAATCAGCACGTCTCTACATTGTTGGTGCCTTTACTGAATTGACTGAAACAATTTCTTGTTCATTAATGAACAAATTGGCTACTACTGTGATTCACAGCCCATAGGAGGTAAATGTCAGTACCTGACCTATTTAGTTTATCCACAAAGGAAATAAAATAATGGTCAGCAGCTTCTATGCAAATAATGACTATCACAATTTGATGGATCATTCGGTAACACCGATGGACCCTAGAGCGGTTTAAAACGCTTTAGGATTAATTTGCTTCGATAGTCCGACTTGTTTGGGTGGTGTGAACACACAAACAAAGTCTAGAGCGGATCAAACAGGCAAATTCTAGAGCTCCGAGTGGTTCCAATCGAAGTCTTGAGAAATTAGGTGTTCTAAGAACCCATTGCGGGCTCGGCATGGACTAAAAACAGGAATTGCAGGACGTCTAGCAGAGTGCGTTGAGGGTGGTCAGGTGAGCTAATGACGGCGTAAAACAGGTCCGCAAAACCACCAAAAGCACAACAACTTGTTGCTATTCCATTGTTGAAAGTTGTTAAAGAACAAACGGAGGAGGCAGAAGTTTCTGCTCACTTTAAAGTGCTAACTTTGACCCATAGATGAGGTCCTCTTCTTCAGGTTTCTGTTCTTCTGCCGAGAGAAGTCTCTACTAAAGTAACTGCCCCTTCAAGCAGTTTGCTCATGCAACTGCACCAAAGGCTTATTGGAGTGGATCAGAAGTTGCGCTCTGAACGCAAACCAAGTCAAAGCAAGGTGATAACATTATCAGCTGACCTCCATCCATTTGAACCGAGTTTGGGTCTAAGTAGGTGTGAAAGCAGTGAGCACTCTAAGAAATCAATAGTTAAAGCTGCTATCCGGAGTTTCTGAGAAAAGTCTCGATGTCCCGCCCTAAACAGCCTCACTTCCTCCCAATGTCTCAAAAACATGAAGTCGAATCCTATTGGCTGGGTGCACTCAGCAATCGTTTCCATTTGTATAGGACGAAGGCGGGACTTATATACATTAATGTATATGAATGACCACTGGCAGTAGACCATAGTAAAAGACTAGTTAGGTATTTTTTCGCATTTCAAAAGAATGATACATAAACATACAGTACATTTCTCAGAAACTCCGGATATCCGCTTTAAGGCGAGGAGTATATGACCACAGTATGATTATATTTTGAAAATATGTTTATTTCCAAAAAATATGCTTTTTGATCATCAAACCCAAAATAGACCAATGGTGTGTTTATAATAACCAATATCATGTAAAATAAAATTGCTCTGTCAATCCAAGGAACAATGAACATGATAAAACTAAGTGTGGCAAAAATTTCTCTAAAAAAGTTTTACTTTTAAGTAAACTCCGAGTGACTCTCTTATTCTGTAAAAAATACCCAAAATCTTTTTGCTTTGCTTTTGAGACAATTGTGCCTGTGTGCTTTTCTGTGTGTTTAGACATACCTTCTCCGCCCACGCCCACAGCCCTATGGCCAAGAATGCTGCTCCTAGTAACTGCAAAACAAATCACAGAAGAGGCTGTGATGAGAGCAGGAAAAATCAACAGGGATAACAGAACACCATAGTTGTGGCTGCAGAGCATCAAACAACATTAAGGTAGACACATTTCAAAGTAAGAGAAAAATTGCTTAACACAAGACTGAATAGGACATGGCTTCACAGGGAACTTGTACAAACAATATTGCCTTCAGGTTTACATATTTCTGATCATTTTCCGATAATGAGCAATGTCACACCCATAAACACGGCAAAGCATTACAGAACAGCCATCTTTTCTCTGTAAATAACAGCTGAGCAATAAAACTAAAATATATGTTTTAATCATATCAGAGGATATATCATCTGTATAAAAGAAAAAAATAATTTTTAGAGGCTTAACACAAAACACAATTTTACAAAGGTTTTCCATCAATTGCAACATTTTTGTGAATGAGCTCAAAAAAGTATGAATGAAGTATTACTTAATTCAGTGAAGACTTAATGAAGACAGGTGTGGTGTGAATCCCTGCACTAAGCAACTTAAGAGTTAAATAATCACCTCTTTCTTAATGGTATTAGCATCTTATCTGAGTGAAAGTAAAAGTATCTTAGCTTGCAACATGTCAACCAAATGCATTACTAGACTCTAGTCTTAATACAGGACCATGAAGCATTCAGACATTACAAAAACACAAAACTATGACATGTGAAAACTAAAAGTAAACTTTTCAGTTTCAGTCTTTATCATTGTAGCTGGGAAGTCATTTACCTTAGAGAGACAGCCAATGCTCCCATGTGACAGCTAACATACAACAACAGTGGATAGTGACATAAGTGGCGGAAAGAGAGGGTGTATTGGTTTTAGCTGAGAGGAGACGCACGGGAGTCAAGATCAGCAGGTGGAACAGAGATTAGACAGACAGCAGTATTATTACAGCCATTAACCTCTGACTTTAGACAAATCTGTGTAGATTACAGACATGGCAAAGGCAAACAAAGAAAGACCTCATATGATAATATGGAACTTTACACATCTGCTTTGGAAAAGTCTTCTAAAGTTAAAAGAAAGTTTATAGTAAAAATTGTCAATTCTGGTATTAAATAAATTAATTTCAAATCAGCTCTATTCAGACAATCAAAGCACACTGTTGTATTTTTTTTCCTACTGCATCAATGCATGATGTGTTCAAATGAAAGAGAAAAGCTAAGACACCTACAGACTTACTAATTCAAGAGAATTCTCTCAAGCAGTAGGTGAAAAAGACGACACACAATAGTATTAGGCTGTACACCTTAGCCATGCTCAAAACCAACACATCTGACTTAACAGAGACAACAGATTGACATAGTGGGACAAAAAAACATATCATCATCATGTTAAGAGAAGGTTCGAACTGTTTTGTTTTTTTTTGTCATCGCAAAAAAAGGTACTGTGAACATCACCACAATGAGTCCACGTATGTCTGTCATAATACTGATGTAATATTTATTTTCCTCTCACTTCTTTTGGCCCCCAAAGGCAGAATTTCAATGGCTTTTAGGAAATATAGCCCAGGTACTGTCAGCTTGGTTTTCCATTTCCTTTGCTATTTCTGCATATATAAATATATTTCTCAGTAGGGATGTAACAATTCACTCAACTCCCGATACGATTCGATTCACAATACTGGGTTCACGATACGATTTTCTCACGATTTATTTTACAAAATGGGAATGTTGACAAATGACTGAAAAATATGCCTTTATTTTTTTGGGGAAAATACTATACTATTTTCCTTTTATTTTTCATTGTCAAAAGAATCCCTTGATAAACTGTTCAAAATGATGCAATTTAACTAAACATAAAACTTGAATGAAATAAATAAAGGAATAATACAAATTCTGATAATAATTAAATTCTGGTTCTATAATAAACAATTCAAAACTGCGTAATAGTTCTTTTTCTTTTTAAAAGTGCAACTGAAAATGTATTTTGTGCCTTAACAATTGGACTTTAAAAAAAACAAAAAATCATTTTACTGTATTTACGTCAGATATTTGTTTAGACCAGCAGAGGGCACTGGTAACCCAGTGGTCGGTTGGCATGCAGTTATTCCACCAGTGAAGAAGAGAAGCTATGCTAGCAGACAGAGTTAATAGAAAAACCTGACTTTTACAGATATTCACGTAATATTACAGATATTCTTTCGGTGCTAAAGGAGTAGAGAATCATTTATGAGCATGTTTAACAGTAAATGGCGGCCAGAAAGAAAATAGTAGCAGATTCCGCCCGTCACGTCCGCTTCTGGAAGGATTAATATATAGCGCCCTCTGCTGTTTAAAAAAAGTACTGCGATTCAATTTTCAGAGCATCGATGTGAACCATGGTACCTATGAATCGATTTTTAACTGCCTTACGATTAATCGTTACATCCCTATTTCTCAGTGAAAAATAAAAGGTAAAATGTGGGTGCTACTTCCAGAAAGAACAAGATGTTTCACTAATAATCTTAATTTATAGCATAAAATCCAAAAGTGGATGTATAATAGTCATAAAAGTGATTACTCTGTGTGTTTGTAAAAGCATCAACTGGCCAATCAAACTTTATACTTGTTGATAATATGTTTTGATACAAACTAACCAGGCCAGGCTGAGTACACTGAAATCAAACTGTTCTCACCAGTGGTCAATGTATCACACTACATCATCCAAAGCTCAGCCGGAAATCTGCTTTTCTAAGACATTCATTTGATAACCACAAAACTCTGACTTCATGAACTTCTGCCTTGAACTCATCTGATCATTTTGATCATTCTATTTTGGTGCACAAAGAAACAGTTTGTTTTATGGGGGTGAGGTCTACAAGTTAATTTCCTGATTTGGTTTTTCACTACCAAGTGCTGCTCAGCGGTAAGATATATTAGTCACAGGGGTAAGATATATTAGTCACAGAGCAAGTGTCTCCTCTCCAATAGGCAGATTATTAACACTTGAGAACGCGGCTCCTTAAACTGATCCTATTAACCTCAACCAACCAGCAGACAAATCAAAACTCTTCCTGGCCAACACACAGACACAGAGAGACACAGAGAGAGAGAGAGAGAGAGCGATACAGAGAGAGGGAGAGAGAGAGAGAGAGATACAGAGAAAGGGAGAGAGAGAGATACAGAGAGAGAGGGAGAGAGAGAGACACAGAGAGAGAGAGAGAGAGAAAAGAGTTACTTGAGTGCCAATGCACGTTTAATGACTCCCTGAAAAATCGAATGTGTGAAAATTGTCATCGCTGATAAGATATTGAAAGCACGGCCAGCTTGACGAATAAATCATTAAATCAACCTTACTTCAGAAGTATTTTTGCATTAACACATCCTTGCAATACTACTACTGGAGAAGTAACATACCGGTATCAAGTAATCAAATCATAAATGACCAAAAACAAGAGTCATGGACAAACTGTATGCATAAGACTGATCTTTATAGTATCTTTACGAGCCACTGTTTATTTTTCAAGTGCAATAGTATGAGTCTATTTACATAGCCAATGTTGTGACAAAAAAAAAAAAAACTAACTCCTCACCTTAAAGTTTAATCTAAAAAAGCTTTATAATGTTTGAAAAATAAATTGTGTTTCATTTCTATGTATGTTCCAGTATATTCATTTTTAGTTTAACATAATTTTTCCTGTAAATGGTTGGGAAAATAGAAGGAAAGGTCAAATCTTTCGCAAACTCTGACAGAGAATATGACACGGTATGATGGAATTCACCAGAAATAGCTTTATGGTCATGCATTTACACAATATCTTTCCTGTAAAACAAGTGACCTAATGTCTAGCAAGTGACGCAAAAACATGACATGTCAATTCTTACGCAAACTCGTGATTTCAGCCCACTGCCACAGCATAGATATGTTAGAATAATAAAGATAGTTAACTCAATTAACGTAATTTTTATCAATTGTAGATTTATTCATCTTTAAGTTGGCTCTAATACTGAATTTATTATGTTAAGTGAAGGTTAAAAAATCATACGACTTGCAAATGCCCACTAGATGGTGCTTTGCATATATATGCTGCTAATTTCTACTTGTACTACTGACATTTTTGACACCTACTAGTACTACTAGTAAACATTATTGACACCTACTAGTACTACTAGTGGGCGTTTTTATGCCTACTAGTAGTAGTAGTGGCGATTTCGGCTCTTACTAGTTACTAGCTAGGGCTGCACGATTTTGACAAAAACCTAATGGCCATTTTTCTGACAGATATTGCGATTTCGATTCGATTTACGAATTTTTCTTTTTTAAATATTTCATACATTTAAGTGCATATGCATTTTTTTTATTCCAAATTCTGTTTTCCACATCCATTTTTTTTAAATTAAGTTGTTGTGGGAATATTAATCAATTTTTTTCAGAAAATATTAGTTTTTAACTCCTGTGAGGAAACAAAATACTAATAAATAAAAAACCCATAATTAAACAAAAATGTATGTCAAAAATAATGTAAGATACAATCATTGTGAAGCAGAATTCACCAAGCGTTGGATTGTTCACCCACTAATAGGGAACGTGAGCTGGGCTTAGATATAAGGCAAGTACTGTGTGTTGTACTGTGAGGAAACAAAACAAAATACCACTAAAAAAGAAAACTTCAATTAAACAAAAATGTGTCAAAACTAAATATGTAATTTAAAATAATGGATTATTCTGACTGCTCCTTTTTAATTATTCATGTCATATAAAGATGTAAGAGAGCAGCACTGTCACTCAACTCCCCCTCAGCGATCAATGATGTACTGAATCTGATCAGGTTTATTGATTAAGTTTTGATCAACTTAAAATGAACCTAATTTAAATGATCCTGATGACATCATTCCAGACCGTAATGATTACACAAAAATAAATGTGCAAGACAAATCACGTGTAAAAAGTGTTTTTCACCTCTAGCGGGTAGAATATTTTATAGTATTAGAAGTTATGAGTAATCTACGATGTTTCAGACTCTACAATCCCTGGTATCGCTGGTCTAGTCCACAACAACAAAACAACTTTATCCACAGATCTTTTGTAGCTTTGATGAGATGTTTGAATGCTCTGAGCAGGTAAAGCTGATTAAAGCTGCTGCTGTTCTCACAAGGCGATGCAGCGCTACACGAGAAACGGACAGAGCTTTACAGACACATTAAAGTTAAACGGGCACTGGTTGGCTCTGATTTAGGAGTCAGGGATGATTTGCATAAATTTTGGGCAGGTTAGAAGGCATTTAGGTGGTGTTTGAAGCGGTCAAGATGGGGAGGACATTGATGGATTCCGTGAATCCATCAATGTGGATTTTATAGGGTCCTAGTGTAGTTGTTAGCAAACTCAGACACTCGCTGTAGCGAAGAGAAAAAAAAAAAAAAAAAAAGACTTGCTGTAGCGCATTGTTATGCACCCATCTAGGAGCTTGTGTCCTGTAACCATCTCTGATTGGCCAGTTGCCCAGGAAGGCGGTTCTCCGCAATTCCGATTGGTGAACATGTATATCACTCAAATGATGGAGGCGGAAGAAAAAACCTCCAGCATCTGAGGTTACGTTTTATCGCAGTAGTGAAAACCTTAATATCGATGCGATTAAGGTTCAGCCTTAGTACTATACTAGCAGATGGTAGTGCATGATGTCTGCCGCCACCTTCGGGTTATATTTGATCGTGTAAAAAGCATAAAAAGCACAAAGAACTCCCTGCAGCTGTACTTATGAAAACAATCTGTCTTACTGTGGATGTTGTTAAAAAACAGAATAAAATGCTTCAGCTGTAGGCTGTGTCCAGGTGTAAGAAAATGTTAGTTAGATTCCAATGAAAGTTTAATATTTTATTTCAAGTCTGTAACAATTAATATAGTTGTTTGTACAATTACAATAACAATAGTTTTCATTACAATTCTAATTATATTTTAGAAACAATATTATTAAAAAAGGAGCATGGTTGAATATTGATTTTCTAATCATCATAATAGGCCAACAATTGAAAACTAATTTAATTTAAACACAACATATATCTTGTATTATAATACGTTGCTTGAAAAATGACATTGATTGATACAACTTTTATTTGCTTTTTATAAATCACGTTATGACTAGGTTGGTGTATTTCCAATTCACATGAAAACATGTTGTGATTTGAAATAACACTAAAATAAATTGATCCTATTGTTAAAAAATAAAGAAAAAAACATTTTACATTTTCACATGTATATTTTACATGTTATTGTTTCATTTCCCACAAATATTGCAATGATTAATAACCATTAGCGATTTTTAGAACAAATAAAACAAAGTTTATTGGACTAGAGCTCAAAACTTTTCTGTAACATGAATAAAAATGAAACATTGGATGTACATGGGTCATAAACTTCTGAAAAAAACCTAGTGATAGTATAACTCAAGGTACTATTCAGAGCTGGCCCTTTAAAGCAAAAACACAGGTAAGACATTGACCAATCAAAACCCTTGTCCTGCCTGCTTCATTAGCATGCAGTCCATTAGTGGTACTAGTACTTATTGGAACACTTGTTACTGTTGACCTTAACAAGTTATCTAGTAAGGACCAAATGCCCAATAGTTACACTTGCACGACACATTTGGACTATACTAGTACAGTAATTATGTTGAAAAAGCTTAGAAATTCCTAAGAGCATAAATGTCTCTAGAAGCTTGGCTCTTTAAGGCCTTACTAGTAAACTAGTGAGGTTTTAAATGCGTTCTAGTTCATTACAAATCGTCAAAATGTCCACTAGCTTCACAAGTTAGACCCTGTGTGACCTTGCTAATTCACTAGTAAGGCCAAACACAGTTAACTAGTTAACAAGTAAGAACTAAATGTCCGCTAGTTGTGCTCGTCAGGGTCTTTTTGGCAGTACTAGTCAACAAGTTAAAGAAATTGTCGGTCACAAGTTAACTAGTAGTTAGGGTTGTCCAAATCCGATATTGATATCGAATATCGTTCCCATATCAGCCAGAAAACAAATATAGAATTCTATCGAACTCCATCTAAAATATCCGATATACAGTAAGCCCTCCGATAAGTTTTTATTGTTTTTGCTCCCGCCCTCAGTTGTTCCCACCATATACTGACAGTAAAAAATAACTTAATTGAACTTGAATAGTTGACTATTGTTCTCTGTTTGAGTAACATCACTTGATCAACCCTTTTCTAACATTCCACACTACAAAATAAGTAACAAAAAATGTATGTATGATTCGTGCTGATATCGTATTGGATCAATATCGGCCATGAAGGCTGCAATATTGGTATTGTATCGGAAGTGAAAAAGTTGTATCAGGACATCCCAACTAGTACAGTAGTCAACAAATCTGTGTTTAACTCGTTAACTAGTAAAGTGTTTTGACTGCTCAGCATTTAAACTTGTCAAATTGTAGCATACAACTAGTTACCTAGTTGAAAGCAGATGTCCACCAGTACGCTGTTTTGTCCACAACTAGTTTACTAGTGCCACACAATGTCTTCCACTAGTTTAATACTGAGGTCAAAGACACTCCTGCTTGTTTAACTAGTGGTTATTGAGGCACTTACTTGTTTACTTGTAAACTGTATGGGGCTTTACTAGTAAATTAGTACAGTAAAAACTGTTCTCACTAGTGTGACTAGTTGACATTTTACCATTTACTAGTTAAGTAGTAAACATTTCTGAGCCTCACTAGTTAACTAGTAGGGTTTGAAATACTCCAACTACTGTGACTAGGTGACAGTTTCTCTAACTCATTACCTAGAACACTAAAAAAAATATTCACTAGTATAACTAGTTGACATTATGAGTTTGACTAGTTAACTAGTAATAATTTATGTCTTACTAGTTAACTACTAAGATGAAGACAGATATCAACTAGTTAACTTGTTTAAATCATTTAAACCAACTGGGTGGGATTATAATAAAATCCTGGGTTGTGATTTGATGTTATTCTTTATTTTTATTTTCAGAGCCTATTGGAAGCCTCAATCTTCACCTCTTCATTATCATTTTGTGCAACAAGTGATACTAGTGATATTTTAGATCCGACTAGTCTACTAGTAAAACATGTAAAAGTTCTATAATTAGTTAACTAGTGAACATTTAAAGCCACACTAGTTCATTAGTATGACTCAT
This sequence comes from Gouania willdenowi, assembly GCF_900634775.1. Classification (NCBI taxonomy): domain Eukaryota; kingdom Metazoa; phylum Chordata; class Actinopteri; order Blenniiformes; family Gobiesocidae; genus Gouania; species Gouania willdenowi. The sequence continues at coordinate 22,610,622 of NC_041053.1, read as the reverse complement.
AAAGCCATCTCTAGTAAGACCTCACTAGTATAGGAAACAGCTTTGATATCAAAGATATCTAATATATGCTCATAGGCTTCCTATACTGCTGCTGTTACTACTAAAATAGACACATTGAGTTATTTGTAGAGAGCAAACCCAATCTCTCTGTTGCAGCAAAGCACAAGCTAGTCTGTCAAATGTCTATCTGCATCACAGAGACAAAAGCTGAACATCTTCTTGTGATTATTAGAACAGCTGGCAAGCTAGAACTTGTTCCACAAAGCTTGGGAACAGGATAGTTAGACTAGATTTAGTGTCATCAGTATGAGCACAGGGTGAGTCATGACACCTCTGCTCCATGACTCAATACCGATACTTGGCTGCTCCGCCACATTGAATTACAGATCCATTTTAACCTGTGAAATCGAAGGGTTATTCATTAAAAAAAATTTCAAAATGAAAAGGGTAAGCTTTCTTGTACATATTGTTTTACCAACTTTACTTATGTGACAAAATATTAGTATGTTAAACTATCCCAAGTGTAATGCCATTTTTGAGTGGTTGTGTTAAAGAATGAAGTGGTAATGAAAGGTAGAGGCAGCACACTGATCCAACGTATCTGATGATTCAGAACGAACAAGAACACGCTGGGTGAAACACAAAGTCAACCCTTCGCCGCCATCTCAGCCTTTGTCCTCACTGTCTCTCTTTGTGCCTCTGTGGGTGTGTAAGAGAGGAGAAACAATGACGTCCCAGAAAGGCTGAACACTATAGCTGTGGAGGGAGTGAAAGGGTGCTTAAAAAGAGGAGGTTTGGGTGGTATTCAGACCGTGTGGCCTTTTGCCTCCAACTGCGTGGGAAGGCCCTCCAGAGCAAACAGACATGCCATTCCCTCAACCGTAGACATTATTCCACACCAGTCGCACGGAGCCAACGCAGATGGATGAGTAAGGAAAACGAGGGGAGAGAGAGTGACAGGGATGGCACATAAAATCTTTTCGGACTGAGGAGGGATAAAGATGGTTGGGGGAAGTGTTGTGAAGAAGTTGTTGTAGTATCACTTGCAACAAGCTAAACAAGAATGATGACACTCAAAACAAGCTACAGCACGAGCCACAAAGCAATAGCTTATGACAAAAGTCTCACATTGACTAAATGTCAACTGTCTTTATATAAGGGCAATATCAAATCATCTTCAGAGTTTACTTCTACAGCAAAGTATAAACTGTCCAGCAGAACCACAAATACTGCACTTTATAGAAGCTGATTAAAGGTACCCGTAGTGTATTTTAATTTCCAGCTCTATCAAAAGATAATATTTCATATTAGAGGCTTTGTAGGGTTATTTTCTTTAAAAGTCATTTAGTCCAGTTATTTTAACCTATTATTTCTCACTCACACGTGCTGTCCCCTACAGGAGAAAAAACTCAAAGTGGCACATAAAAATAAGCCTGTGCGGTATTTGGCATCAGCCAATTTACCTCAGAATTCTCTTTCTGGTCAGACTTAATTTGAAATTAAATAATACAAATTTATATTGTATATTGCCATTTTGAGAAAAAAATATTAAGATATGAGTTTTGGTCCATATCACCCCGCCCTAGTTGGTGGGTTACTTCTAAACCTTAAAATGCATCAGCAATGTTACGCTTAGGGGTGTCCCGATCCGATATTGATATTTGATATCGGTCCGATATCAGCCAGAAAACGAATATCGGATTTTATCGAACTGCATCTAAAATCTCTGATATAAGCGCTCTAAGTTGTTGTTGTTTTTGTTCCCACCATATATTGACAGTAAAAAATAACTGAAGTTAACTTGAATTGTTGACTACTGTTCTCTGTTTGAGTAACATTACTTGATCAAACGTTCTCTAATATGACACACTACAAAATTTGTTATAAAAGTATGTATGATTTGTGCTGATATTGTATCGGATTGCCATCGGTATCGACCAACACTCAAGGCTGCAACATTGGTATCATATCGAAAGTGGAAAAAGTTGTATCGGGACATCCCTAGCGACACTACAACTAAAACAATTAAAAATTAAAATCAAAAAGCAATAGTTTAAAACATAATGTGCACATACAAACATGCCAACAAATAATTATAGGAATATGCCATGAATCGAATTGATTCAATTTAAGTCAATTAACCAACTTCTTTAAATTTATTCCAGTATCTAAAGAATAAAATTATATATTTTAGAGTCAACAATGACAGACCGGATGTGAGTTGCTGGCCGTAAATGTGCCGCTCCTAAATCAGAGCTGGGAAGAAAACGTGTAATTGTCACAACACCACCACCAACAACAACCAAAACATGACAGAAATAGCACAAGGGTTACCATAAAACAAGTCAAGCACCATACCTCAGCCACTGTGCAATAACAATGGGATGATTTGCGATTTTATAAACACGTTGGACAAACTTTTTTTTCACTTAAGTTACCAGAACCGTCGCGTCATTTTCTAGTTAACATCAAGACAGAAAGAAAGGGAAAATAGTGTTAACTTACCCAAAATAAAATGTTGAAGGCAAATAGGAAGTATTTGACGAAGCAGCTGACCTCGGCTCCTTTGTAACGATACTGTTTTCTACTCATTCTTCCAGGCAGAGCGGAGGCTAACTAAAGGAAGCTACAAAAACTACTGCAAAAGCAGCTTCACAAGTTTAGCCGAAGCTACACTTCTCAAAACCCCGAAATCTACCTCAGCCTGCTCCATCGGCCAAACAAACATAACTTTACACGCGGTGACAGCACTGAGTGGCTTACTACCTAAATGTAGCTAATTTTCGCTCAATCCGTTAGCCATTAGAGTGCTAGGCCAGCTAGCTTCCAACTTCTACACTTAGCATGAGTAGCTAATAACAACAGTTACAGGGACAGGCGTTCATCTGCACTTGTGTCGATGATGTTTAATCGGACTGCTGCTGCTTTCCTCAGCGCACTCCGGCAAACACACCCGGGGTCTCCTCAGCTATAGCCCCCCAACCTTAATCTGTGTCTGTGCTGCTGTATCGTCGCCCTGAGTCTTCATCCTTGTTTAGTGCTGTGTGTGAAACAAGCCCCTGCTGTCAAAACAGGAGAAAACACAGCGCCCCCTTCACCTCTACAGCGCCCTCTTGTGTCCCAAATAATAATAATAAAATAAGTTCTTCTGACAGCAGGGTTGTGGTCAATTACTTTTTTCTGTTACAATTACGTTTTGCAGTACCCATGTTAAATTACCATTCAATTACGATTACAGTCACCAATATTTTTTTAAATTAAAATACAATTATTTTTTTATCCTCAGATAAAATAAAATCCTCAGAGTTGAAGCCCAGACGTACCTCATGTGAACGATTTAGGTCAATAAGTGCCTGACGGTCGTACACTATCAGCGCAGTGATGTTTTGGCACAGAATACCAATCAGTGTGGCTACAAACAAAAGTTCCAGCAGAGCGGGCAGACGCCATCTTGAGAATAAATAAATAAAGTGTTTACAAACTTGTGTTTGTGTGGCCGATTTACAATTAATCACAATTACTGAGTCTGAAAAAAATAACCTAATAAAAGTTGACCTCTTGTGTTAGCTTTCTGTTAGCATCTGTTATGATAATGGGTCTTATCAATATCTATTATCAAAATTCTTTACTATCTATTGGTTACCTTGTTAGGCTTCATAATCATTGACTATGGATATGGAGATATTTATGCTAACGTCAGCGAGATGTATGTGTGCTATCTGGGTCTAGGTTTTAATGTTGTTGGCATGGGCATCTGAGCCTTGTTTGTGTCGTATACCCTTAATTCTTCTTTAAATGGTAAAATATGGGAAAGCTTGATATGAAACGAATGAAACATATTTTAACAATTGTTAACTACATATGTGTATCGGTCTTGCCTTTTAAGAGACATACATTGCCCATATTTGCAGTGCCCCCTAGTGGCCTAAATTATTCAAATATAGCTCATACCCCCACAGTCACATGACAACAAAAGGATCTCAGATTTGGTGTTGTCAGCATTTATTTCCATTCCAGATGATTCAGTGCTATTCAGGGAATCTGTGGATATGAGGTTTTTGAATGTGCCACATACGGTGTGGGAGTTATAGGCCAAAACGCCTTGACCTTTGCTATAGCGCCACCTGCTGGCGGACATATGGGGGTTTTTGCTGAGGGGTCTGGGCAAACCCTCCAAATTGCACCACCTTCCCTTGCACGCTTTAGCCTGCAGCACCACTTATACCAACGGAAAAATAAAAATAGGAAAAACTATAATAAAAATCAGAACAAAAACAATAGGTTCCCCAGCACCGCTGGTCCTGTATGCACATACGCAGTACCCAGGCCCCAGAATTACGCCATAGTTGTAATAAATGATCAATTACGCAATTACAATTATGACTGACCCCCAACCCTGTCTGACAGATGAAAAATGTGTCCAATGATGTCTTGTGACTGGATAGTAAAGACACTTGAGAATGATCTACAGGTGCTAAAAGTTACAGTCACTTATTCTTTAGGTCTGAGTGGATTCCCAGCCATTAGGAAACAGTTGTATTGCAGATGTTGGGGTGCATGGCATGTGTGAGGCAAGGCAAGTATAGGTCATTTCTATACACAAGGCAACTCAATGTGCTTTACATCGTCACAAAGTGCAACAGAAAACATTCAACAGCCTAAAAATGGACAGAGTGGGATAAGGTGGGCAAGGCAGGGTAAAAAAAATATTACATGGAAAAAAAAAAAAGTATTTTTTGTCAACTTTTATCATATAAGGGCCACAAAAGTGTGATTGTGTGTTTCTAGGGCCACATGATCAACACTCATGTCAGCATTGAGAAAAATTACTAATCCGAGCATTAACGCAGAAAAGGTCAAAGGGTTTCCGTGTGTTTTTGTCACTTTACATGTTTTTTGTTGTAAATGTCATTTTGTATATATTTCTCTCTCATTTTGTGTGTTTTAGTTGTGTTGTTAGTATATTTTTTGTCTATTTGTCTATTTTGTGTGTATTTTGTCGTCCTCTGTGTATTTTCTGTCATTTTGTGTGTTTTCAGAATTATTTTGTGCATTTTTGTTGTCGTTTTAGCCTTTATGGACTCTTGTTTTGTGTATTTTTGTTGTCCTTTTTTGTGTTTTTCTGTCCTTTTGTGTGTTTTTCTGTCATTTTGTGTGGTTTTGGAGACATTTTGTGCCCTTGTCATTTTGGACTGATTTTTAGCATTTCTGTTGTTTTGGTTTTTGGAACAGTTTCATTTATTTGTTTTTATTCTTTTGTGTATTTTTCTGTCTGTGTATTTTTAGATCGAGTCATTTTGTGACTGTACAAAATTACACTGAGACATGGACAACCAGGCTCGTCTGGACGGCACAAGAATCAAATCTAGGCCTCTTTCTTTTTTCAAATGTGGTTGTCTTTTTGTAAACAGTGGTTCCCAACGTATTTTGTAATAAATACCCCTTGGACTATTTCTCTTATGTATACACCCTCATCAATTGAAAACTACAATTTTTGTATGCTGTTTACATTTGTTAGCACAGTGGTCCCCAACACCTGGGTCAAGGACTGGTACTGGCCAGTAGACCATTACAAAGAAAGTATAACGTTTTAAAAAGGAAAACCATTTTAGTCAGAATAATGGTCTCTTTCACATGCCCTGGTTATTAATCGCAAACATTGGGAACCATGCAGAGCAGCCAACAATACCATTAATGACCAGACAGTTATTCTTAAAAATATGAGGAACTAAAATCCATAATCCAGGCCAGAAACAACATCCTTGCTGCTGCAAAAGCTGGCAGAAAATTGTCAACTGAATTCGTAAGATGTACAGTGATAATTTATCAGGCAATAAACAGACACACTCTCAGTTTCGCTTTATTACATTTATGACAATTTTCTATTCACATAGTCCTCTTCATTTCCTACCAGACTTCCACAGACACCTGTCAGAGGCCAATCTTTTTTATTTTATTTCTATTTTTTTATTTGCTCACTGTTGACAATGATGCTTTCAGAACCCAATGGCATTAAGCAAAATTTGAAAATCGTTTTAATTTCCTTGTCCTTGTGGTTTGACCTTATTGGGTTTAACGCTTAATTAAAATGCATTTCGATCAAGCAATTAGGACATTATGGCAAAATGAATCAAAATCTCAGAGAAGGCTGAATCCCTGAAACAAGGAAATGGACAGTTCTGAACGTGATGGAAGGCTGAATTTACTGCTGGCCGGTCCATATTCATTGGGCCAGTGTCAGTGTATAGCTTACCATTACTTATCATTCTGTAGCCCAACAGCATAGTTCCATAACTCTCTCTGAGGAAGCACTCATGCTGGAATTATTTTATCAGGGTTGCCTAGTTTGAACGACTGTCCCAAGTCCTACAGATGGCACTGTATGAACTTCACATGTATGTAGTATAAGTTTTCTCCTTGTACTGCAAAGCACTGCTGTTTTAAAAAAAATCTGGCCTTAAAAAACATCTCAAAGAACTTCTCAGTAGTGAATGAAGCACAAACTAAACAAACAATGTGGTGCTTTTAGTTACTGATAACATTGCGGTGAATAATTGAGTAAAGATCTGCATTAGTGAAAGGGTATGAAGGTGAGACATTCAGAAATGTTTCTTGAAACTTTTGTTTACCCGGCAAGGGAATCACATAAAGGAGCTCATGTTACAAGAATTGAGGTAACAAGTAAACGTTTACCTTTTGCTGTACTAGATCTTATCTTACATAATTATTTATTTTTTTTACAAATGTGAAATAAACAAATGTTTAAAACACAGCTTTGTGGGTAAAGAATATTATGCATTGTTTAATTATGGTTATCTAAATAAATTTCTTAATTTCTATTTGAAGAAATGTTTAATTGAAGTTATGTCTTTTAGTCATATCAGTTTTGAACTCAAATGCATTAAGACAATAATTCCGATTCTATTCTAAATGTGCCTTCAAAAATATTACAAAATAAATCGAAAACTAAATACTGAAATCTAATCAAAATCTTAAGGTGTTTTTTCCCCACCTCTCAGTCCACACTTTGGGAATCACCATACTGAAAAAAAAATCGCAGTGGTGCACACTAGAAAATAATTATTATTTTTTGAGTATTTTTACTTTAATTGAGTATCATTTTGGGGGGATACTTCTTACTTTAAACTCTACTACATCTGAAAGCCAAATATACTTTTTACTACACTATATTTCTATGTATGCCCTTGTTAAACTCTGTATTTTAGGCCCATGTGAAAGGTTTTTGAAACCAAAAGCAGCAATTTAATGCTGGCAATATAAAGTCTGGTTAGCTAAACAGAAAACACGCTAAACATAGCATTTTATTAGTTCTTTAGTGTTTGTTAAAAATATAACACATGGTGCTCAAATGTTACAAGTAACGGATGGTGACGGCAAGATTTGTTTTCTTTGCAATATAAAGCGTTTGCATTGATGAATGCAGCGGAGTTATTAAACTCAGACTTCCTACCTTTGTTGTGTAATGTTGAGCCTGTTTGAACAGCTCTTTGTTGATCCTATGAATAATGATGATTTGGTTGAATTGATGTGGTTTAACAAACACAAACCTAAATGTCAATGTTGTTTATGAATGGAACAGAACATATACTTTGTCTGTCCTGAAGTAATGACAGAATTTTTTTTTTTTTTTTGACACGGCTACAACAGCAACACATTCAGCACAATGAAACATAAAATTTGCTTAAAAATGTGAAACACAACAGTCTTATTCAGTTGCACTACATTATTATAAACATTTAACAGATGTGCATCATGTTTTTGTTATCTGCAGTTGTGATAAGGAAAATTATGTTGGGAATTTTTAATTACTGGTACTTTTGATAGTGAAGTCAATTTTATGCAAATACAGTACTTTCATTTAGTATATATATATATATATATATACACTTTCATTTTGTATATATACTAAATGAAAGTTAATGAAAGTACTGTATTTGCATAAAATTTACTTCCCTAAAAACGTAACAAAAAACAAAGACATTTAATACGGTGTGTTTCTGATTTTATTTTAGATATACATATACATACAAAAACCAATACGCAACAATACAAAGATGCAGTTAAAGAGCCAAGAAATCCAGCTTGCAAACCAATGGAATTACAAAAGGTAAAGTGTCTTGTGTGTGTTTGTGTGTGGATGTCTACAATCCTACATGCGAAGGTGACCCAGGATGAAACCAATACATGACAGTGATGAGTTTAATCCTGACTGAGCGGGGTCACTGAGCAGCAGGAGCCGCTGTCACTCAAAACAACTGAGTAAACAAACAGGGTAAATATTTAGAAATGTGCTAATGCTACAGTGGATGAAAGAGAAAGCTGTTATTATTGGTGCAGGCCACATGAAAATGAAATGATAAGGTTTTGAATTTTAATTTGGATAAAGCTACACCATCATGTTAAACTGCCTCATTGTTCAAAGCTTGTCTGTGCATTAGCAGGAGGATTATATTTGTTGGGTAACAATCTGCTTAACAATTCCATATCAAAGTCATTCAAAGCTACAGACATGGAATGAAGTGGAAATTACAAAAGAAGCAGAAGATATAACGTTAAGTCAAGTTTAGTGTGCAGTTGAAATGAGTAAAATCATCCTGTTTCCTTCTCTCTCTCACACACACACACGCACACGCACACGCACACGCACACACACACACACACACACGAAGTGCTTTTATAGCCTCGCTAAAACTCAACGCCTCTTGTCTTATAGACTCATTTGTCTTGAAACCTCAAGCAAACAAGCACTTTGTACAAAAGACGACTTTTTAATTTGTTTTTCTAATGGAAGACGCGACAAATGTAAATAAAAATTAAATTGTCATCAGTAAAAAGCAACAGTACAAAGAAAGTCAAATGTAACTATTGAATCATTGTCATATTTTTGGTGTGTAAATGCTCATTTTCTCTTCAACATTATTCATTACTGTCAAAGTTCCCTCTTTTTCCCTACACTCTGTGCACAAAGGGAAACACACACACACACACACACACCTTAAACTAAACTAAATTATTGCACCATGATATTCAACATATGATTTGTCATGCAACGGTTGGCGACATATTTTACTGTACACAAAACTTTGGCAATGTCTTATCCTACTACTGTATATACTGTATTACAATGCACTTAATATATGTTTAGCAAAGTATGAACTCTTGTTCTATTTACATATGACTTGTCTTTCTTTTGCCCTTTTTATTACCAAAAAATCTTTCAATCTATACCAGACAAAATCATGAAAAAATAATCTAGTTTAAACTATCAACTTTACAAGGTATGAAAGGATGCTGATAGATATCCGTAAAACAAATCAAAGCAGATTTTCTCATGAAAGCTGATTATATTTTAGTCATCAGTTGATGTACCAAATGTCAACAGCTGTTAAAATAGCATCCCCAGTATTGTGATTGCTCACTGTGCCTTATACAGATGATAGATTTGCAGTTTCTGTGGCACGCCATGGTGCAAATGCTCCATCTCTGACTGGAGTAGACTGCACTGTAGCGGGACTCGCCTAACAGCAGAGTGATGCCTGGTACAGCGCAGCATCACTGGCGTTATAGCGGCTAGAAGACACATTGTTTTACAACTGTTCAGAGACGTGAACCATAGCTCTGTCCAAAGTGAGATTAGGTTATAGATACAGAGGTATAACTGTGTCACTTTTGTGTTAAATGAAGAGAAAAGTTAGGGCTGACTGACTTCAAAGGGTCATTTGTCTAAACCCTTTTTGCTGTAATTGATGTAGCCTTTCAAGTTGAATTCAATTTCAGCAGGCCTTTTAGTTTTTTTTTTTTTTTTTTTTACGTTAAATTTGATTGCCTTCTTTGGTAGCTATATATTGTTGAATGCATGTGACACTTTGGTCAATAACCAAGCACAGTCTGTTTCAAGTTGTTCAAGAATAGAGTCGCAAGTTGTCTGCCATTAAAGAAAGTTGTCAATTCAAAATAATACATCACTGATAAACAGTGCTCATGACAAATTTAAAGGCCCAATTGCTAATTTATCATGTAATTGGTAATCTATAATTGGGATTGGCTAGTACAACTTTCACGGGTCAGTAAAGAACCCTGATTACAGCACCCTTAGTTTTTTTGTAAACACAATTTTGTGAAGCTGAAAATTTTCATTCATATGTTTAAGAAAGTGTCTATTTGTACGGTTGCCGTACGGACAACCCCCGGTACTATTGGTACAGTTACAGAAGTATATGTACGTAGCGTCTTAGGGTTAGATTATAACCCAATATTGTAACATTTTTTATGGTTAGGGTTAGGTTTAGGGTAAGGTTTAGTCTCAGTCAGGCGACCTAAACTGGCCAATGACTGACCTATCACGTGACCTAAACTGGCCAATAAAGGGTGCTATGTACTGATAGAATGTTGGTATGTTGATACAGAAACCATATGGATCGCAACTGCCTATGATTAACGGCTACAGTTGGTTCAGAACGGGTCTTATCCAGAACAAAGAGGTCAGAGCACATTATTCCAGTCTTTACACTGGCTCCCAGTCAGCCTCAGCATAGACTTTAAAGTTCTGCTGCTGGTGTATAAATCTGTGAATGGGTTTGGCCCAGAATATATCAGTGAGATGTTAGTCAGGTATGAACCCAGCAGATCTCTCAGATCTATGGACACAGGTCAGATAGTGGAACCCAGAATTCACAGCAAACATGGTGACGCTGCTTTTAGTTGTTATGCTGCAAAGAAGTGGAACAAACTGCCATCTGAAGTCAGCATCCAATGTGAGCATTTTAAAATGCAAGTTTTTTTCTCTACTGCTTATGACTGAAAGGAAGATTTTTAATTATCTTATTGTTGATTTCATACAAAGTTTATTGTTTTCTGTTGCACTTTTTAATCAAGTAAAGCACATTGAATTGCCTTGTGTATGAAATGTGCTATACAAATAAATTTGCCTTGTCTTGCCTTGCCTTACTTTTCTTGAATGTAAGTTCTCTTTTTTTATAACTTGTATAGAAAATAGTGTTTTGTAAAAAAAAAAAAAATACAACCTTGTTTTTGTTTGTCTAATAGATAAAAATTACTTTAATTTGTTCAAGATTTTAAAAAGTCCTAAAAGTTCAAAGGTGGCTTGAGTTTCAATGATTTGATGACAACATTTTTAAAAATGATTTGACAACTTTAGAAAACCTGCGTAACATTTAGCATCACCCTCACAAGTCAGTAGAGATGGTGCTTCTCTTCACCCGAAAACTTCCCCCCCAGCCGCGAGGAGAGGTGTTGTAGGAGCGCAGGCCAGGTGAGCGGAGGCCCGAGTCCTCAGACTCCACCGAGGCATCGGAGTCTGTTAGAGAGCGAGTGTTGTAGAGCCTCGCAGGGGAACAAGTTCTCTGACTGGGAGTGGGAGGGGGACTTGTAAAAGTGGGGGACTGGACTCCAAGAGCTCGCGAATGGTAAGGGCTGATGGGTGGTTTTTGACTGTCAAAGCCGGGTTGAGAATTCCCCAGAGGTGATATGGGGAGGCTGCGATTGCTAAGTGCACCAGGGGAGGGACTGTTCTTGCGTTTTGCTGCATTGATGATGTTTTTGGCCAGGAGCCGATGGTTAGCTTTGGAATCTTGGCCATTAGCATCAGGAGACATACAGCGACTGTCTTTGGTTGTATGTGTAGGAGATGTAACAGATGATGTGTACAGAGGTTTAGTGACAGGAAAAGACAAAGTAGTCTGAAAGACTGAAGGTGACAGTGAGCGTGAGCTCCATGTGGGAGAGACAGGGGAAGTGGGTAATGTTTGGGAGGCGTTGGATGTAAAAACAGACATACTGGAAAACTGGGTGTTTTGGTTAGCAACGGGAGACTGGCATCTCGATCCCCATGGAGATGGCGAGCGTGCTGAAGAAGTTACAAATGTTTGGGGACGTCTGGATGTAGGCAAGGGGGAAACATTAGGGTGTACATTCTGATTCAGTGACGGTGACAGACACCTTGATTCCCAAGGAAGAGGAGAACATGGGGAGGAAGCTGTTTGAAATGGTCTAGAAGTAGAGAAAGAGATAGCAGTGGGTGACTTAGTGTTCCGGTTTAACATCGGGGATGGACATCTTTTACTCGAAGAAGAAGAAATTTGGGAAGTCGCATCATGAGTTTGAAAAGGCCTGAAAGGTAGCGTGGAGGAGCTGGTGGGAGGTGGGCCCACCAATGGGGATTGACATTTTGAACCCCAAATTGGAGAACATGGAGATGGGGAAGTAGGTGTTTGGAAAGGTCTGGAGGACAGAGTAGAGGTAGGGGAGGAAACCTTGATATTCTGATTGATTACAGGAGATTGGCAACTCGTACTATTGGCAGAGGTAATAGGGGATGAGACTGAGCGTATGGAGCAAGAGGCTGTGGTTGAAGGTCGGTTTCTCTGAAGGCTGGAGGTCCAGGAGGCAGTGGTCGAGTCTTCTTTGCTGCTGATGTGTCTGGTGAGGCTGGGAGTTCTGGTTATCCTGGATGTCTCACTGGCAGTGTCATTAGTGAGGAAATCCTTGGGTGTCTGTTGGATTATGACAATGTGTAAAAAGTCAGAAAAGGTCAATGTGCAACATGATGAGCATTCAGCTCTCAACTAAATTAATCTTCCTTTTAATAACTCAAAGGTTGGATTTCATCCCCTCAGCATTTGCTTGAGTTGGTCATGCCTTATAACCTACTAGTAGATACAAATGTACTCTACTTTTTTGTCACACTAAACAACACAACATTGGTTCAATGTACATTAAAAGCAACAAAGTCGACATTTTATCTATGAATCGTTAAAATAAAACTTCTTGAAGGTTGAAGTTTTTGGTATTTTTTTTTAACTCAAGACAATTCAAGACGAGTCTTGAGTCATGAGTGAAAACAAATTCACTTTAATTAATGAATTTTTACAGCATTATTGAATTATTTGACTCTGTTTAAATCTGTTTATCATTTTTGAAAAGTGTAACCATATAATTTTCAGGCTGAATACATCTATTTGTCTGACTGTGCGTGCGTGCATGTGTGTGTTGGGTGGGGGTTATTTTACATATCTATTTAATGCAGCAGTGCACACTGCACACAAGCCTAATAATGCATCATAGTTAATATTTTTGCCTTTTCTTTTGTAATTTTGAGCAATGCTGAAAATATTTGAGAAATTAACACAGTTTAAACCATATAAACATGTAAAATTGCCTTATATACACTAACAGCCAGATCAACAAACAGATAAAGGTAAAATGTCAAATTTTGACAATAAATGAAATCATTTTGAAAAGATTGAGGGTATGTGTTCATTTTGAGCTACAGAGTGATCCAGGTCATCACCTGTTCTAGTCCTGCTAAAGAGAGCCCAGTGTTTAGTAACTCTCTCAGGTTACTGTCATCCTGCTCTCCTGTGGTGCGTAACCTTTGCAGGGATATGAAGTTTCTTGACTGAAGCAGCACTGACATACCATCTCATGTCTACGCTAATGAAGGACTGCCTACCTCTTCTCAGGATAACATCAAGTCATTTTTGTCTGGGACAATCAAGAGCAAAAATGGAATATTCTTAAAAAAGTGGTTCAAAGTGGTTTTTAAGAACTTAAAGCTAGCTGTGGTCAAATTTACCATTTTTGAAGGAAGAAAGTGTAGACAGGAAATGAAAAAGAAGAAGAAAGAAGTCAACAGATATAGAATAAAGCTTTAATAGGAGAAAGTTGATTCAGTCACACAAACATAACAGCAGAAAGTAGTCATGAATTCAGAGGTTACATTGAAACAGACAGGGTTGTTGGTTAAAACAACAGGGAGTCATGTTTAAATGACAAAATTTCTGCATGTCAGCGCACAAACTGGTTAAAGTCAGCCAGATGGAGACACCAATGCCTCAAAGCAGACACTATGTATTTAGGTAGAACGCACTGGAAAGTAGAATACTAACCTGCCCTGAAGTCATAAAGACATAAAAAGCGTTCTCATGCATCAACTTTTACACTACTGAACAGCGTTTAATTGCAAATGGTAGATCATAAAGCAGATGCAAAGCAATCTGTTAAAGTGCTTGGTGAAGTAGAGCTAGTCTGGTGCAAAATAGGAAAAGTGTGCGTGGTTATTTCACATTGTTTTTGTAATGCACTAAAAATAGGCTTACGTGCTTCATTTCTTTTGGGAAATGGTGCTTATTTTGATCACTCAAAATTGTGCATCTAATTTCACAGCATAATAAAGCCTGTCTGGATGTCATAAACAAATTATTATACCTTTTAAATCCTTTAGTACGTGCAATTCAATCACTTACTAAATCTTAAAATAAACTATTTCAATTCCAAGTCAAATGATTTCATCATGCATCTGTCAGTGTGTGAATAAAAGGACAGTTTCCACTTGATTTCCAATGTTAAATAAGGCAAGTAAGAGGCACAAGAGGAAAAGGCACAGTGTGAACAGAGAGTCTCACAAACTGTAGATTTTAGCCCTGCTTGAGTCTTTTTTAACCATGTGTTAAATATCTTCAAAATAATACATTCTCTGAAGTAAACTCAATTGCTAAAACTAGTACAGAAAAGGTCTCCACACCTGCAGTGCAATACCAGCTTTCTTGGCAGAAAATGTTGGCCTTGGTGCCTGGGCTCCCGACCGTGGAGAGGACACTCGCTCTGGAGGGAAGGCGGACAATGGAGAGCTGATCCTTGGATGACTGGAGGCAGAACCAAATGGATGCTCTGGTACTCCGGCGGGGCAAACAGGCATTTGCGGAGACATGCATTTGAAGAAAGAAGTGGCGTTGTTGGGTAAAGAAGTTTTTCTGGTTAAGGGTTGGGTGGGGTGCAAGTTCCGGGCCTGCGGTGCTCCTTTGGGTAAAGTACTGAGGGGATCCTTGACTGGGTTGAGGATGAAGAGGGAAGAGTTCAGCTGGTAAGGCCGGTGCCTCGATAGATCCATCTCAATCTTAGAGCAGCCGTTCTCTAATGGAGGAGGTTCCGGGGCAGGCTCTGGCACTGCAGCTTTTTGTCTGGGATTTTGTTTTGAAATTTGTTGGGCCTTTAGGTTTTGTGAAAGCTGAGCACTCATGTCTGAGTTTTTGGCAATGGCCTTTACCCTACCAGGCATGTTTGATGGATAAACCCAAGATGGTGGCAAAGACATAGTAGGGGAAGGTGACCTGAGTTGTGCTGAATTCTGCTTTTCAATAACATATTTTTCCATCCTGGACTGGCGCTTGGCAAATAACTCCGCCCCTTTTCCTGACACATTGGTAAGGGTGTGCTCTGGCCGGTGCTCTGTGCGCGGCCGTGTCCTGGAGCTTTTAAGGCAGGAGGCCCACTCTGGAGCTCTTGCTTCTTCAAGCATGTCTTCCTCCTTGGTGAGGAAGTTGGAGGCCTCTGCACCCAGAGCCAATAATTCTTCTTCAGATGATGGCTCCGGCACAGAACGTTGTCCAGGTTTTTTCTTTTCATCAACTCCTTGTACCAATGACAGCAGCTCAGGATTTGGTGCCAGTACTGGCTTCTCTTTGAATGTGAACATTGACTTTTTATTTGTTCTCTTTGCAGCACTTTGCTCAAGAATTCCTGTTTTGATTGATGTTGTCATCTTTTTCTCAGCTGTTGGTTGAGGAACAAAAGTTGAAGGCCTTGGGGCAGTGGGGGGCCCATATTGAGGCATAGGTGGATAGTGGGAAACAGAGAACTGGGATGGTGGAGCAGAGGAAGTTGACATGGATGGAGATAGAGGAGGTGGACAGGAGCAACATGTCTCTGGGGGCAGACTCTTAAAGGCAGGAAGAGGAGGTGTTGGATAGGATGGAGGTGGAGGTGGTGAGAACGTTACAGGTTGTGGAATGGTAAAAGCTGGGAGAGGAGGAGTGGAGTAAGAAGGAGGAGGGGGGATCTCTGTGACTGGACTGACCACCTCAGGAGAGCATACTGGAGGTGGTGAGAAAAAGGGCCTCGCAGTTCGATTTGTGGTGGCAGGAGACTGCTTGGATGTTGGTGAAGAGACTATTTGAGGTCCAGAGGTACTGTGACAGTCATTAAGCTGATTTCCAGCCGGAACAAACCCAGTGTGACTCCAATTTATCTCTGCATTGCTTCCAGCATGCTCCCTCACCATCAGATTAGAGTTACTACTTTCTGACGGAATTTCATGCGTCACATTGTGCTCCAACTTCTCATCTTCATCTCCAGCCTCCTCCTCCTCCTCCTCCTCTTCTTTGACAGGCAGGAAGTGCCTCTCTTGAATAACACTGTCTCTCACACTGTCTTCTTTAAAGGCATCATTTCTAGTTTCTTCCATTATATTTCCTATTGAATGTTCACTTGTTGCTGGTGAAAAGTGCAGCTTCGTCGCACTGTTTCTAAAGTTCAGCTCAGTGTTCTTTTCCTCAGTGCTCCTCTCTGCCCATGTCGATTTGTTAGAGAAAGGCTCCCTTTTCAAAACCTCAACTTTGGCTTCGTCTGTCTCCTCTCCGCAACTTTCAAGCATGAAGGCATTCACTCTTTGCTTGCGTCTGTTGAATAGCTGAACACCCCTTGAGTTGGAGCTGGAAGGAATGGTGAGCTGTGCTGCAATGATTTGACTCCTGATTCTGGCCTCCTTAAACTCCTTCTCTGATACACTGGCACTTCTGGTCAGGTCTGAGGAACAAGAAAGAACTTCATTTAGATTGTTTGATGACACTGTTCTTTGTTCTTCTTGTAAACTGACAAGACAATTAGAACCTTTGTCAAGAAAAACACAAACAAAAACTTTTAGTATGTGGAATTAAACATGAAAAAAAAAAGATTTTGTTGGCATTTGATTAAAAAAACCTTGAGCCATTGAATTGATGAGGAGGTGTATGCAAACTTTGAAATACATTTGGTGAGTAAGTTTTCAGTTCCATTCTATCAGTAAATGGTTTCATGCCGTTTCCCTGGTTTACAGTTTTCTGAAAATGTGATAAAATTCACTCGTCTTAAAAAAGAAAGTTTGTTTTCGGAGCCTCCTTTAGGCTGGACAGCTATTTCCTCTGCCAGCTGCAGCAGTCCCTCCCTTAAGCATTCCATCGCCACTGAGAAAACTCCCTGTCTGCCATTCCAGCAAAACTATGGTTTGCCTGTGATTTTATGTCCAACGCTAAAGCTTCAACACTTATTAAATTATATCTTTGTAACAAAGTGTTTAGGGGTGATTTTGAAAAGCAGCAAACAAGGACATAAATGTGGCTTTGAGTTTTCTGCTTCGTTAATGGTGTAGATCTGTTTTCTGGGGCTTCGTGATGGAAAATCTAATGGAGAATAATATGTCATTACGATGACTCATCTGATAGATTATTCATTCCACTATCGTTATTTTGACTGATTGCAGATATCTAATATCCCCCAGGGATATATTTTCAGACAGCTGGCAAAGTCATGCTTCGTCATTCATCAAGCAAAGTGAAGATTCCAGACAATATTTGATGAAATGATGTGCCAATTACAACAACTATAAGCAAGTCAGTCATTTGTACGGCGTTCTTCAGAACTCATGATGCATGCACGTTTTCCAAGAATTGCATATTAACTCCCAAATAAAAAAAAAAACTTATTATCTTACATCTTTCATTAATTTTACAGACTTTAGGTTTGCCCCTGTAGGAATTAACTTCCTTATGTGTGGGCACTCAAATCCTTTTACACAAGCTCAGCCAATTTTCCAATGGAATATGATATAATTGCAGTCTATAACGAACTGTCCATTAAGAATATACATCTTGCATTGCTATCACAAGATGATCATTCTGTTGGCGATGAAGGCTCAGTCTGCAAGAAAATGCATCGGTATTGACTCAGTTAAATCACTCCACCTGTCACCTAGTAGAGATATTTCAAGTGCGTTACATATACGTGACAGCATAACAAGGATAAAAGCATTATCACACCTTCCTTTAAACAAGCAGCTCTATCCACTATTGGCACAAACATAAATCACCTCATTTATAGCAAACTGAACCAACTTATCAACCAGGCACTTATGTACAGTCAATGCCTTTTGTCACTGTCATCAATATGAGTGGGAACATTATCACAGAACCATGAGAAGAGTTTTATTAGCTCATTACTGTTCATAATCCATTCTATGGGACAATATTGAAGCATCCAGCCTTGGAAATAAAATGACTTACACAAAGCATCTATGTTGTAGGTCAGTTGTGTAATCACATAACACAGGTGCAAAACCCATCATTGACTACGATACAAGTGATGTGTTGCAATAGTAAATGTGTCATGTTTGTTACACTTTGCATCATCATCATTATCATCATGTAATTTTCAACTTAATTTACAACTGTAAAGTAAATAAGTTAGACTTTTTTTTAATGGAGCTTGGCAGTCTTGATTTTCTTGAAATTTTTAATTTCCTTCTGGAAAATTCCACAGTGACAAAGTCTTCTTTCCATGTGAGTCTCGGCCAAGCGAGGCAGCTGCATACAGAGTCTAAAAAGACTGCAGACTGCTATGAAAGAAACACATTTTCTATTAATTTTTTGCTTTTTATATTTAATAAACTTTAAAGAAATCAATTGCTAATGAGAGTGAAGATCAGGCTGTGCCAATGTCTTAACTTAAGAAGTGCAAAAATGTTTGCTTACGTCAACAAAACAGACAAAAGTGTAGCTTAACGACACAAAATAACATGATATATATAATGAGGTCTATTCAAGTTTACTCAGGCCTAACAACCATTTAGTTCACAATTTTTAGAAGTCTGATTTATAACTTACAACAATTAACTTCCATCTATACATTGTATTCCAAATCTTGGATTCGAACTGGTTAAATGAAGAAAACCACGTTAACTAGTTAAACTTATTTTTGGTTTGTTGCTATTAAACACATTTTTACATAATAAAGGATTTATTAAATATATTTGAAATATTCTTATCATCGGAGCATCATCATTATAGCTTTGTCAGAGTTAAAATAAGTCACATTTATTGTTTTTCCTACCGAGAATATAATTCACTGAACCGGTAGGAATCTTGATTTAGCGAACTATAGGGAAAAAACAAAATATTTAGGTTCATATGCAACACTGATTGATAATCTTTACTTCATGCGGTGAACTGATGACAAAAAAACTCAGGTGAAATTGACAAACCAAGTGAAGTTTAGGTTCATGTTGAACGTCCTTTGCCTTAAAAACTCATCTAGTGGAACATTGTTAGCTGATATCACCAATCTTGAGTCATCACTTCAATAACCGGAGAGTCGAGAGAAGCCTTGGCGCTCCTTCACATCCTTAGTGGTGCCCTTACCTTTTTTATGTCAAAACTCAGAGCTCCAAGGTTTAGAAGTACTTCCACAAGAGTTTTCAATTAAACTGTGTCTGACGGCTTCACACACCCCCCTTTCTAGAGTGAGACACCAGATCAGATTTCTTTTTCTGCTCTGTCCGGCCAGGCACACATAGTGAGAGAGAGAGAGAGAGAGAGAGAAGGGAGGAGGTCTGTAGCTGGAGGCTGTGCTGTCTGCCATCCAGCCCTCTGCTTTGTTTTAACTATTTCAACCCTACACCACCTCCAGCCTTACAGGCTTTATGTAGTTTCAACACACGGCCATTGGAGAAAAACAGTATGTCTGACACCACAGAAGCTGTTCAGTCTACACTTGATCTGAAGAGTTCTTAAGAAGTGTCCAATCAATGCTAAGTATTGAGCTGCTGATCTCTCTCTAATGCCCACTGGTGGTAAGTGAAGTGTCTAATCCTTGTTGCAATCTTTAAAGTGAAGCCCCGTTATGTTGATGTGGAAAAGATCAATGAGTTTGCTAAGCCAAGAGCAAATTACCTCCTACGTTGATCAGAGTATGCCTGTATTCGATGTACATTCCCTTCAACCAAACGTCTATAGTCTCTTTGAACCTACATTTCCTGTCCTGGATTGTGATGCCTCTGAATCAAAACCTGTCCCCCTCACTTCTAACTTTCATTTTTGCCCTTTTAACCCATGCTCTCGTCTCTGTGTGGGTAAAAGCAGACAGGGAAAATTCCCCCCACAGCAGCAGGATTTAGGTCAGGGGGGGCAACCCAGCATTTGTATATCAAAGGTCAGATTACCCTGTCGGATGTTATCTTTCTCCGAGTGATGGCTGTGAGTTGCGATGACAGCACCGACCCCTGTGGGTGATGTGCAGAGCGGTATGGAAAAACAGGGATTAACAGAGGTCCTGGGATCTTACCAGACCCAATGAGATTCTCATTGCATCTCATGGGAGGAATAAAAATAAAAACAAACACTCAGAGGTGAAAGCTTGGCTGTGGCTATCATTACTTTTATGAAAGATACCAGCAGAAGGTGTTTAAATTTAATCTAAACATGTGTGTTTTTCAAGTTGAAAGCGCGACCATCAGAGGAAACTAATTGCAGATTAATGAGTGATAGGGCAGGATCGTGAAGAAGGTAGGAACAGGTATTTGATGACAGTGACCTTTCTGCTATATTTACTAATATCTTTTTGCTTGCTTCAATCTGACAAATTTACCATCACCCCGATTATTGACCTTCATTTACCACAATTTATTTTTATTTTTTTATGTTTTTTAACTCTTTTATTTCAATCCTCTGTGGGTTTGAACAGCTGTAAAAACAGATGTAAAAGCCTGAATATATTTTCAAACAGCGTGTCCCACAACTTAGCCTGTCACTTTCAGTGGTTTTGTTGTATTTTTAGAACGTTTTTAAGCAATGATTCATGCAAGTTTTTCCATCGCAGCAGTATTTTTTCAGCATGGAAACAGATGTGAAAAAGAGTGTCTCGCTTTTTAAGGGTGCAGTGACAAGTACGCACTGTTTTCCTTCTGCTTACAGTCCCTTTCTGTTATAATGATACACTGGGGTTCAAAACCATAATCTAAACTAAAAATGCATGTAAAGTCATTTTCTGTATGATTTCCTAGACTCTTGTAATAATGGCCGATAGAGCCAGACAAACTAACACTTACTTGTTTTACGGCTTGTGTGCTCTTTGTCAAATCCCGTCCTCTCCCATGATGCAATCTCTTCTGTCTCAAGGGTGTGAGCGTCTTGTCCTGGCTGGAGATATTTTCTCTGTCTTCCAGGACTCCAGCTCAGCCCTCTCCTGAGAGACGTATGACCTTTCTCCATCACAACTCAAAGGAGATGTTTCTGTCACTGTAAAGAAAGCCCTCAGGAGTGAGGAGTGTCCATGTATGGTTCAGGTCAGGTTGATCTCTGCCGCGATGAGATAACAGCTCTCTACTTTCTGCTTAGTTTCAGAAAAATTGTTGAGATGAGCTGGGAAGTACCTCTTTAGTTTTCATGGTGCTTCTTCAATTCGTGGTTCACCTTTTAAGCAGCAACCTATCCAAATGCCGTGCTGTAGTCAGCTGAAATCCGCTGGAAAACAGATCTGACTTTCTTCAACTTTACTCTCTTCAAGTGTTGTTCTCTGACTAACGGGACCTCCCATGAGGGACAGCTCTGATATGCTTTGGATAATTTCCCATAAAAGCCAAGCAAAAAATAAAAATAAAGGTTTTGGCAGAAAAGATTGTCCAGTACACGCTGTTCACATTGCACTAATACTCCCACTTTCCTTTCCCAGATGTTTTTTTTCCTCTGTTTTCTATTTTGGGCTCCAAAATCATGCTTTTTGTCTGCAACCCAATCTCCTGCCTGCAGATTATTTTTCTTTGAAAAAATCTGCTCCTTATCTTAGAGATCATAACTCTTCAGTGACGTGAAGGGGAACTTCAAATTTGGTGGCTTCCTGCGGTTAAAGGAACAACATTTCACTCTGGAAAGGTCATTTATCCATCTGGATTGTATGCAAAGTTCAAAAGGCCTTTGATTAGAGTTGCTTTACTTTGGAGTACTGGGTTACATCTCCCGTATTAAGACCAGATATGGCTTCTGAAAGCTGAATGGTCCTAAGACTCTGATGTTCTACGAAGTTCTAGCTTAGGTTATTTTGTTTTTCTCTAATTTTACCATCCATACTGTTGTTTTTTAGATAGAGAATCACACTTGGGTATGATGGGGTGCAGCACTTCATTCAAAAAGTTTCTGCAGTCACTTTTGGTCCTTGAGCACCTGTAATAAAGGAGAGATGCAGAAAGTCAAACACAAGATAGCATATAAATTAAGTTATAAAAGCAATCATTTTTGCTTTCCTTTTGATGGGAAACATTTTTAAACTGCCTACATTTCCTCAATCAGGGCCCTTCATATAAACATGTGTTATTGTTTGCTAGGGAACAGGACTGGCAGTTTCCCAGGAAATTAGTTTGTTTACTAAATTTGTTGGCTCGCGTAAGACATTAGATAAACATTAACTCCATCTAACAAGCACGTGTATGTCAAAGGTTTCAATTATTTAAAGCCAAAGCAAGTCGAATTAACCATCTAAGGAGGGAAATATAAATGTAAAATGTGGAGAAAAGGGTGAACTCTGACGTCTCTGTACTGTAAAGACCTGCTCTGTAAAGTATTGAATAGATCAATGGTTTCATGTTCCTACTTCAAAGCTAACAAGAGACTGTAATGATAAACCATGTCTGCGTATACCTTGACCTTGATCAGACTTGCCTCTCATCTCTCACCACTGCTGTGTTTGTCTTTCTTTCCGACTCACTACTGTAGCCCTCAGGAATGGGAGGTCTTGGCCTTGAACCACACATATAATTATTATTTTTTTGAATTCCTTCTCCAAAAATTCCTCGGAGGCTAAGCACTGGCGTATAAAGGTGTGCAGCACTCCCCCTTCTGCAAGACTTTGTGTGATGTCGATCGACAAAAGACCAGCTGAGTCAGGACGGTCTGCTCATTGGTCAACAAAAAACAATCAGCCCAGACAAAGCGCTGCTGTAAGGAAACAAAAAGCCTTTACAGTTTAGCTTTAGCTGCTGTGATCGTGTCCAGTCACAGAAGATAAGAACCTATATTGTTTCTAGAGGGTGACAATACCTCTTTGATTACAGCAGATGTGGGATTTGTGTTTGGATCTGATTTAAATGTATGTTTTTATTCAAACATCAACAACAATTCTTCCTCCAGGTGACGACAAATGTGGTAAATTTGGAGAAAATAGTTGGATTTTTTTCCTTCGAGATCTTTCACTCTGATCTCAGATTTGAGGAAACACAAACATGCTTAAAGAAAACAAATCAGAACATCTTTCCAAAGAAGTCTTTGTTAACAGGATGTTAATGTGACTTGATTGCTTTAACTGATCTGACGTACATGTGTTTATTAGCTGCCAGACAGAAAGCAGATGTGTGATCGTCATTTCGCCTGCAACAGAGATTCCAACTTAGTATGTGACATCATGTGTTTTAAAAGAATATAATCTCTACAGATCAATATTTTATTCATTGCTTTAATTAGATCACATCATTGCAATTTTGAAACTTCAAGTCAATCTAGCACATCTAAAACGTTTTTGAGGTTTACTTCTGTGTTTTTGAGACTTATAGATCAAATTCTCTCATTTTCCAGTCTCCAAAGTTCTGGTGTCACTTTGACTCGACTAATACCACCACCTCTGATAACAGTAAAGTGTATTTTACAGTTTCCACCTGTTCATCTGAGCTCCCTCTCTTATGTATTTCTTTTTCGTGCCACCATGTGTAATCACGGAGGTCCTGTGTATTATCTTGTGATATGTGTATGAGTCTTTGCTTAATCTCTGCATACCTCTAATAGTGATGACAAGCACACGACCCCCCCCCCCCCCCCAAAAAAAAAGAGAACGTTCTGGCATGCATTCAAACCATAATCACTTATTTATCCCTCGCGGTCATTGTTTCTTGCACATTTATTACAAATTTTGCATCAATAGCCATCTTGTACAAAGCATGTATTTGATGATTTATATCTAGTGTGCACTTTCACCTCAGGTCTGGCATCTGTACATCATCAGTAGCCCTGGGCACACATGCAGGGAGGTATGTGGGATGTGTGGATGTAAGGGGAGCGTGCATTCCACCTACTGAAAGTGTATTAGTTACTGAGCTCATAATAAGGCACAATAGTCAATGGCAACTATTTAGGATTTAACCCCCAGCAGAGCTGAAATATGTCCTATATGAGGATTTTTTTTGGTGATTTTTCGCTAATGAGTCTTTTGCAGGGTTTGTCCATTTTCCCTCGTAGCCTTCTAGACAATTGGCATTCCTGTTTCGCAGCTCCTCATAAGACCGTGCTGCCTAACATGCCTCAGCTTGTGCAGGATGATGAGTGACATCCAAAACGTTGCAAAGCACAGCCTCTGATGATACACACAGTGTCTCGCTCTGTTTGCCTTCGCTCTTTTTCAGAAGTTCCAGTAAGTGCAGCCATAAATCCTGTAGTGAAAACATTGTAATGAAGTGTCTGCTCCGTGTGCACAGTCACAGGTGGAGAACTTCAAGAAGCTAAGATAAATACTTGAGGGAGGCTGCGTGTGATCTCGAGCCAAAAGGGAGAATCAGAGTCATCATCTGAAAACAGTTACACATCAAAGAAAAAAAGCCTACAAGCACTTTTTTAACGAATACTTAATAAATTATTTACAGAACAGCATTGTGTTCACCCCAAGATAAAGGAGCTTTAAAAGAGCATCATTTACTAAAATGTTCTTAGCTGAAGAAACAGCTGAACACTCCCCTGCTGAGAACCTAATGGGCCTCACCTGTTGTGTTAACAGGAAACAATTACTTATACATGAACAGTCACAAGGTAGGACTTAAATTAGATACACTCTCTAATGTTACAGAGAACACTACAAGTCTATATAACCTGACTTCACAGCAGGTTCCACACAGTCAAAACAAGTAGTTTTAATATTAATGACCATAAAGCTGTATAGCAGCAAACTTCAGCTCTGACTGTTGGAAGATAGACTTTCTACAATCTGGACCAGCAGGAAACATCAGCAGCAACACACACAGATGTTTGTCATTTTCATCTAAAGATAAAGTTTCCCTTCTGCTGCACTGCATTCCTTTAACTTCTTTTGCTCTCTCTCTCTTTTTCTCCAAACAAAGATAGAGCCTTACCCCATTTACAGATAAACGTGATCACAGTTCAGCAGCCACAGATAAAACTCCCATAGCTTTGAATGCTTCTTCCTGTTCGGTTATTGTTGGTGCTCACCTGCACTCCGGTGGGTCCGGCTGCGTGAGGCAGAGTGAGGGTGTGTACTGTCCCTTTTTCAGTTTCTCTGGCACACACACACACACAACTCCCCCCACCCCAATTTTTTTTTAACCTCTCTCTCTCCTCTCTCGCTCGAGTCAGACGAAGGATGGTGGAGGGTGGGGGTCAGTTGGAACACAGAGGACTCTTTGTCTGGGATTTTTTCATATGGTTTTCTTCAAGCTTGCATACTGAACACATTATGCTATAATATATTTTCATATTCAGCACAGGGATGTTGAGAGACCAATGGGCCCCACAGTGTTCTCGTCTGTCTCTTTCTTACTTTTTTCTGTCTCTGACCCGTTTTCCCGCCATCCACAAATGAGACAAAAGAAGAAAAGCAAGCATGAAAATAAAAAGTTAAAGATCTATGTGTTGGATTTAAGAAGAAGGAAAAAATGTTTGATTGAAAAATCCTGCAGTACTCTAGAGTTTCATGAAACTTGAAGCAATTAATTACTTTTTTTTATTTTTTTTGTTTTGTTTTGTTGAAGCAAATTATATTCTAAACATGATTACAATAATGACAATCTTTTGGCCCAAAAAAGGATTAAAAAATATTCGACAGCACCATAAATTAATTCTAGCATATGCTTGGTCATAGCTCATTACATTTTATGACTAGACCAATAATTTCTTGGATGAATTAACAACGATAATGCAGTTTTAAGGTTTTAATATAAAGCTATAGTCTCTGTGTGAACAAACAGCCGTCAAGCTTCAGAAGCACCGTTTTAATCACCTTCAGCCAAAGAACAAGCTAACTTTATTTAATAGAGCAGTTGTTTTGTTTGTGGTCTACCAGATCTAAAAGAAGGCAGGTCACGTGAAGTTTACCGAAAACCAGACACCTACTTTGAAGATCTATTCAGATCAGATGTTAAACTAACAAAAAAAAAAAAAAATCCATTCAGGATCTGCGATGAATTCAGAAATGTTGGCGAGTGTGTCATCTGTCAAGCCTGAACATTTTTTTCACCACCTCCCTTCTTTGGATGGATCATCTTGTCAAACAGCCCAGACAATCCATCACCTCAAGGCGCTACTACTTCTTGTCTTCCATCACTTTATTCCTCTTCTTCCTCTCACATCTGTCACCCCAGGAAAGATTGATTTGCCCTTTTTTTCCTATTGTCTCTCTCAATTCATCTTATTTCTGTTTTTGTCCTTCATCCTCCTTTATTTCTTCATGCTCTCTAGTTTGACCCAGCTTTTACTGACATGCATACATGTAGGACCCCATGCCGGCGTCTGTCTCTATCCTCTCCCTCTCTTTTTTCCCCCTTTTTCTGCTCTCTTTTCCAGAGGCCTGTCTGACTTGACTCCTCTGGCATTAGTGTCTGTAGGGCAGCTTTGTGTGGGAGGGAGACCAGAGGCTGGGGGAAATGCTAGCGCACATTCCTTCATGAGAGACCCATTCTCAGCAAAGGGAGCATCGAGGAATTTTCCAAGTGATCTGGTTTGGATTCATCCACAGAAGTTATAACGTGCTTACCATGGCTGAGGCCTTAACTGATTAAAATCATGCACTTGGCTTCTCTGCTTGTCATACCAACTTTCACTACATCCTTCAGGATGTAATGGAATACAGCCGCGACGATGTTCAAAGGCATTGCTATATGCACAGAGAGAGACATTTGGATCTCTGTGTGTGTGCGAGGAAGACGTCATCGGTGATTGTAGGATGAGCCAGTCACAGTCAGCTCTGTCCTGTATCTTCAAAGAAACTGTGCAGGTTATGATGCACCCATGGGTTGCACCAGTTCCACTGTTGATTTTCAGTCAATCAGACATCTGTGTTTCTCATACACCTCCTCAGAGAACATAGTGCATGGTCTGAGGCTGAGATGAGTAAAGCCTGGCAACATCAGGGTGTGTCCACTTGTGGTTGGATGATGTGTACTACTGTAAGCCACATTTTTAGAAAAAGTCTGTTTTTTACAAAGTCAGAGCACTGGCTTGCCAATTGGATGCATTTTTAAGTGAAAGCATGCTCAGATTAAAGCTTGGCAACGGTTGATACACCCGATTCCAAGTAAATATACTCCATGGTACAAGTCCAACTCAGACATTCTGTAGTCTGATTAACTTCCAAAGGCTAGGTAGGGACTCTGAAGTGCAATTTCATGATAATTTTGAATCGTTTGTGCTAATGTGCAGAATGGGAACATGCAGCAGAATGAACATACTTTGGAAAGTCCATAAAGCACTGATACATATTCTGAGCAAAAAAACACGATCCGTTGGTTATGTTGGTGCAAAGTTCAAAACAAAGCCATTAATGCAAAAGACAAATCTAATCTCAAATGCTCTTGGCAAAGTGCTGCTCCAAAATGAGACTCTCAAGAATAATTGCAGATGATTGCCATTTTCTTAGTGCGACCTCACCTGGTTTAGATTTGTGATGTTCTAATGTTATAATTCCTCTTATTATCTATAATCAAACACATCAGAGTTCACATGGCAACAGCTTTTAAAACAATCAATATGGGGGAAGAAGGAGAAGAAGTGTGTTCTGCTGGATATCTGATCAGTGGTCGCAAAGAACAGAGCAGGGTTTCAATGTACTGAGTGAACCTGGAATCTGTGATTCTCTTCATCATGGTGTGCAGCACCACACAACAATGGCTACAAACATTTGACAAGCAGTGCAGGTTATAATCTGAACAGGACATTACCAAATTCAATGGAATGCCATCCAGCGCTGTAACTTCTTAATCATGGTAACGCAGTCAAGTGTTAAAGAAATAAGGGAAATGGGTGTGTACTGTGTAGCTCAAGTATTTTTTCCCCCTGCAAATCCACCTTTGATACATGTGTGCACTGTTGCTGCGACATAATTTCATTTCAATTATAGTCATTAAGATCCAAGCAACAAAAGCTGGGCATCTTTTCGTGTTAAATAAGTTCAAGCTTGCCGATATAGTTGAGGTGATATTTACGCCTCTTCTGCCAATTTTTGCCCAAATGCTTTTGTGCTTAGCAGCCTGATCTCACCATGGATGTGATGGAAAGAAGGACAGAATGGTTCACTGTCCCAAAACATGAGAAGGCTAACACAGACTATTTGTTGCCCTTTTTGGATTCTTTATCCAAGGCAATATGCCAAGAGAAAACTCAGGTTAAAATGTTGGTAAGTAAGTTAAAGTTGCTGAAAAGCTTTACCAATGAACCACATGTTTTTCTAAAGGTGTGGTGAGCTCAGACTGAATTTACCATTAATGGTGCCATCAACACTTTGCTGACATCCGGCCCCAGTGTCCCAAGCTGATCCCAGGCTTCTGTTCTGTCATCATCTGACCTAAATTTGAACAATTCATTCTTTCACCAGAGATGCGTTGGCGCTCCGACTGATGGAAATGCTCAATGCTCGCGCTTTTGCCAAAATTAATTTCGCACGTCAAACATAGCAAGTTGACTTGGAATAATTTGATGCATCTCCATCTAACATCTCCTGGTCTGTACATGCATACTGCTAGTGCTTTTCCCATTTCTAAGCCCCACTGCCTCCATTTTGGATTCAGGTCTGGAAGCAATTAAATTCCTACCTTCGTACCTCCTTCTTCAAGCTGTGGGAAACTCTGTCTCACTGTTAGTCTGAATTAAGAGACTAGGTTGAATCTGTCTTTCCATTCTGCAGACTTATATTCATTCTCAGTACACAGAAGGCTTTGTTGGCTCAGTTATGTCTTTGTCTTGTTATGGGTTCCTCTGTGAAAATCAGCCACTGGTGAAAGACTTAACCTCTCACCTGGGAGTAACTTACTGTTACAAGATTTCCTGAGATATTCTAACACACATCTGGAAAAGCAGTAATGTCCAATGATGTTATTATGAGCATTAGATAGTGGGAAGTAAATAGTCATTCCAGAACCTTTTTTTTCGAGATTTGCAGCTTCGATGGTCACCTCTTTTGGTAAGAGTGACCTAAAGCTCCATTAGCATAGATTGGCTCCAATAGTTGCTATGCACTTACTAACACCTCATTAAAGGTGCAGTCTGCAACTCTTATAAAAGTGACTTTTTGTCATATTTGCTAAAGCTGTCACTATGTAAAGACAGCTTCACATGAAACTAGTAGTTTGTGTGAAAAAACAGGCTCATTGAGTTCCCCCTGCTGCCTTTGGCAGATTGCCAGAATGCACCGCGACCAAGCAAAAACAACCAATCAGAGCCAGGATATGTTTGATGGACTGTCTGACAGCTGTTGTTCACAGTCCCCGCCCTTTTTCCGGGGCTGGAGCGCTGACTTTTTTACAGTATATGGTCTGGAGGAGTAGAAGATGGAATTAGCGACTTTTCTGCTAGAAAAGTAATTACTGCTGCTTAATTTACATTGTTTGATTTGTAATTGTTACACTAGAACTCTGTAGTGCATGTGTTGTTCATGTGTGCGCAGCAGCCTTTGTGTGGGTGCTGTAAGTGACACTGTGTTGTTGCTGCTGCTGCTGAGGTGTGTGCACATAGAGAGAAGCGCTGCAGTAATATGCTTTTAACAGCGCATGTTATATTACTGTGATGTTGCTGTCGGACTAACGTTAGCTTGGTAGCTCCTCTGAGGGAGGGACTTTGGAAAGTTTGGAGGCAGGGCAAGAGAGCAGCGGGGAGGTAGGTCTTTGCACATGGTGACTTCAACATCTTTGGCTGTGTTTCCATTAAATATCGTAAAAAACTTTTTACACATTATTTTTAGGGACATGCTTCTCGCACACATGCACAAACAGGACTGCATTGATGGAGAGCTGTCAAAGTGGGGATGCTTTTACAATGAATGGAGCACACCAGAGCAGCATTACTCAAGGGCACCTTGGCAGTGCTCAAGAGGTGCCCTGGCACCTCTCTAGTTACCAGAACAACTTGAGTTTTCTGGTCAGCACCAGGACTTGAACCAGCGACCCTCTAGTTCTCAACCCATGTCCCTACGGACTGAGCTACCGCCGTCCCATGTGCTATGGAAACACATTTTCCACTAAAACACATCACAGAACGTGACATATCTGGTCACATGACGTGACGTACCCGGTCACATGACCACTTCTCTTTGAGAAAACATGGTGCTGTGTGTGTAGACAGAAGAAGAGACTGGGACATTTCTTAACATTATACTTAAAATTATTACTGCCACATTTGAGGTGAAACAACAAAGGTTTTGAGCGTCCGTCATCCTTTAGCAAAGTCTCGGGGGATGAGATTTTATGGGAGTTACGGCTCCTGTCCAAAACAATGTTCAATGGAAACATGTTCAAAAAGCAACATTGTTGACATTTAGAAATATCACTTTCATTTTGTGAAAATCTGTAAAGGAAACTGAGCTATTTACACCTTTATATCTATGAGAGATCAGATTTGTAGTGAAACCCTGATCACTTTTCATCCTTGGATCTGGTTTTGTCTCCATAAATCCCCACAACAAATAGAAGTGATCCATATTTTGGTATATTCCAGTCCGAACACATGGTAAAACCTGACGCTCATCCACAGAGATAGATGTGATTACAGAGCAGAGAGCTGAAGTGACATTTCAGTGGCCACGCACTGCCTGAAGCGTTGCCAGATCAGTGAGTCATTCTGCAGTTGGTGTCTCTGCGGTTCACATTCACGGTAAGGCCCTACAGTATGTTTTGCTCATCACCGTCACTCCACAGGTTTAATGGCCTTTCACTGGGCTGCAGTAGATCCCACTGATTCTGGCAAATGAATAACATTTCCATTAAAGAGAAAAGTATTAAAGGGAGCCACACATACTGTGATTGCTCTGCTTCACAGCAGGTGGGAGAAATGGTTATTAGAAAGACACGAGACACGACAGATTTCTAATGAGGACCCCTGTGAGCTGTCCACAAACTGCTTGACATACAAAAAGCTGCAGATAAATTCTTTATTGGATTTGTGACAGATCTATCAAAGTAAGAGTAATTCACAGCAAAAGTGAATCAAATCAAGAAGAAGATGTCCATATAATGACAGTGTGGTTTTAATTAAAATGCGTGTCCCGAATAGTCTTGAAGGCGCTCTGAACTCACTTTGTGGTTTTCTCTAATTGGTGTGCTCACCACTGCCTTATTCAATAATGGTTTGTGCGGTGGTAAAAGGCATACAAAAGTCGCAGAAATAGAACCTAGAATGTCTTAACACAGAGGAAAAAGTGATCTCACATCTTTCCTTCACAGAGGAAAGTTTTGACACGGTGTAAAGCTCGCACGCAACTTTTATCAGATGTCAAACTGGAAGCAGTGCTGAGGTTCCAGGTTTAAAAGGTTACCCTTAAAAAGTAATTCCAAAGCTTCTTGTGAAACGAAGTGAGGCGACATTTTCAATTGTTGCCCTTCACTTTGGAACATGTGCTTACATCTACTGCTCCTTCATTGTCTGTTTCACTGGTTTCCAAACTAAACTCAGAGCAGATCTAGGTGCACAGTCTTTGGCACTTTATGAAAAAGAGAGCAGCCATGACCAATTAATTTACTAAGGAAAAAGGGAAATCCATTACTGGGAGAGAAACTTGTACAACTGTGAATTTAAGCCTTGGTGGGATGTGGTGTGAAATACAGATAACTGTTTTCACTGGGCTTAATCTAAACCTGAAGATCTGGGCAGAACTTTTCACCCCCATTCCTGAGCCAATAGAGGATATATTGATACAGCAATTTTTTTTTTACTTTGAAAGTGTTGGCTTGTGATACATTAGGTAGCTCAGTTCAGAGCCATTTCTCATTTTCAATAGCCATGAGGACAGCAGGAAGCATCTGTGAGCTTGTACTCTGAATGATGAGCTTGTTAAAATCCTGGTTCTTAAAGGCAAAAGCAATTGCTACAGAAAATGGATATTATTCCAACACTCACGTTTATTTATTGGTTGCAAAACAAGCCCGGTTCATCACAATCTGTGCTCAAATGATCTCAAAGATATCCCTCCACACTGAACAAACGGACAATTAACTTTGCACGGTGCAATGTTGCACTGCCCCAATTGAACTAAAAGAGGTTATCCCCACAATAATTGCAAAAAGATGGGAGCATGAAAATGATCAGACTGTCTTAATGTCAATGCCTTTCTTTTTTTTTTTAATGCATTGATGAATTCCTTTCACTGAAAGAAAAAGACCAAACAATACCTGCAGCAGAGGTGAAAGTAACTGATTACAAGTACTCTACACCCAACCATTACTGAGTAAATAATTATTTATTTTGTTTTAAAATGATCAACAGATATTGTGAAACTACAAAAAAATGAAATAACCAGACAACAATGAAATGCATCACATCATAGCTGACCAACCAGATTACACGTAATGCACTGCGCCAAAACAGCATTAAATGCATTTTTTCCTCAGTTTTAGAGTTCATAAATTTAGCTATACTTACAGCATTTTATTGTATTTTATTTTGCATTTAATTCACTGGTGTTATTTTATTTTAAAAAGATTTTGACATTTTAACAAACCATTTATTTTATACAGATGCCTTTATGGAAAATAAATGAAGTTTCAATTGTGCAAGATTTCATCTTTTCCTTTTTAATTTTTACATGAGATGTTTACTGTACGCAAGGGAACCGTGGCAAGATTTATTGCCAAAAATAAACATGGGGAGTGAAAGTAATTAGTAACTTTTACTTTGAGTACTATTTAATATAGGTACTTTTTACTTGTACTTTAGTATTTTATGTATGACTTACTTGTACTTCTACTTGAGTAAGATATATCAGTACTCTTTACACCTCTGACCTGCAAAACAAACTCAGACCAAACTATTTTTTAACCAAAATGTACACTCATGGTGCAGATTTTGCTTTCTTTTTAATCCCCCTGGTTTAAAATTGGCTTACACTGCTGCATTTTCATCTGAATGTTTATGTGTGTTAAATTTTGAGGTTAAATCTTCTCAGCACAAATCTGTACCAGATGCAGATTTTGCAATATATCATCACACGTCCATTTTATGTCACTGCATGGAACAGTCTACAAGCACATTCATCAGAATTTTCTTGTATTTAATGTTTGGATGTGACATTTGCTGCATCAGTTAAAGTACAACAGTACAAAGGATAAGGTTTGGAAAGCACATGAAACGTAACAAAGTTGGTTCACCAACGAAAGCAGCGTCACTCAGCACACTGTTAGTGATCTGCAAGTTTATTTTCCAGTCAAAGTAAAGTTATTTGTTGTTGTTTGGAAGAAGAAGTCATTCCTGAAGCCAAAGTGCTTAAAGTTGCCTTTGAACATCAGTCGACTTTGACCCAATCTGCTCAGCACATGGTTTCAGGAACAGGCCATTTACAGTAAGATTTTAGGAAAACAATGTTTTTTCACCTGCTACAATTTGTAATGGAAAACTTAGCCATGCCTAAAGAAAACCCCTCATCCACGACCGTTACACCCACCCACCTGGACAATCATAGGGTCTTTCCACGCTTCATTCCACAAAGTTCCCAAGTTTCCCAAAAGCTTTTGTCCCATTTAATGACTGAGGAAGAAATAATGTTCAGACGAACTGTCGAATACTGTTTTTGTGTTTTCTTTTGTGTGAAAGTCACAATGTGCAGCACTCTTGATTTGTACTTCTCCAGACAGGAGAAGGAAATCTTAACAGCAGAAGCAAGAATGTTATAAACAAGCACAACAAGCTTCCACAGGCTCTCATTACTTTTTCTAATGATATGTGTGACTTCTTTCCCTTTCCCTTTACCACAGGAAAAAAGGCCAATTTTGGGGTAAAATATCGTGTGAAAGAAAATGTTTCATAATTGAACCAAAGTTTGGACATTTGAATAAAGAGTCAGATCTGCTTTCCCTTGAGCTTCTTTTGCGTGCCCTTGGGTTATTTTATGATAATGAGAGCAAGAGTCACAGCTGCAGAGTCACATAGAGTTTAGGCTTCAGGAATTGTAAAAGTGCCCGCAGACGAAGCGCTCTACAAACTGGCAGATGAGAAGCAAATTGGAAATGCTGTCCATTCAAATACTATGCAGTTCGCATTTTTGTCTGCTTGGCTGATTTGACGTGTGTGCAGTGAGACATTCAAGTGTGTTGTTAAAGCTTGACTGTTGGGTTAACTGGTGAGCATGAATGCAAATATGTGACTTTCTTGCAGAGAGCATGTTTAGTCTGCAGGCAAAAGGAAAAGGAGCTTGTGGTTTGACAAAGGGAAATAGCTGGCTTTATACCTCCCTTGTGAAATGAACATGAACCAGCGATGACATCATCACTTCCAGAATCACACCGGTGAGTCTGGCGATGGCTCTGAATGCTGAAGGCAGCTCAGACGCTCATAGATCTAAATGTAGAGGAACGTTTTTCTGCCAAACTGAAGACAGAAAAAGATGTGATGCAGTGGCTCATTATGTGCCACAGTCACAGAATAGTGCTAAAGCAGAATAATATGTCGAGCATAACAGTCCTCTGTGTGAAGAAAAGTCTTTTATTTTAAAACCACACACCAAAATAAACACACAGCCAGAGTACAAATGCTAATTTGATCATTTGCCAGCATTTGTTAGTGTTGCTTTGTTGCTTCTCATTGATCAAAATATGGTAATAATGGAAAAGAAATATGTTTGTTTCCAAGTGCAGCTAAAAAGTTCTTCATGAAAGCTACAAGAGTGCTGCAGAACAGTAAAGATGTCAGAACATCAAAGCTAGAATTAAACATGTGCATTACCCCTGAGCAATTTTGTATAAAGTCTTAATATATTTTTAATATAATTAATAGAAAAGCCAGAGGATGCACAGTTTACAATGTTAATACTTTGATGACTTAGCGTGGTTTGGGTTTTTTTTTAGCTGGTTTGCATTAATTAAGCCCAATATGAAAAAAGCTCAGCAGATTTTTCTTTATTGCAGCCCTTCCAGTACCATCGACCCATTTCACTCAGTGTGATTACAAGATGAGCTGATCTGCCAACAGTGACAATAGCCCCATGTGATGATCCTCTCCACAGTTAGCACTCTCTCACGCAGAACAGAACCGCAATAAATAACAAGAAAGTAAAAATCTCCGGAATGCTATAAATTGAAGAAAGCTTATTTTATTGTGATATGCAGATAAATGAAGAATCTACCTGCAACCGGACAATATGTTGAAGTATTGATTGTCACGCAACTGATTGTGTTAAATGGTAAAAAAAAATGCCCTTTTAGACACACTGTCAAACTCAAGGCCCAGGGGTCAAATCCGGCACTTTAGAACATCAAATTCGGTCCGGTCAAAGGTAAAAATGACTGAAAAAAACATTTAACATTTTGTAAAAACAAACTAATAGGTTTGTAGATATCTCAGGCCCTCCAAATACACAAATTCAATTAAATTCACAATACTTGCAGAGCTCAGTTTTCTAGTTATGATATCACATGACAGAAGTCATTTTTAATCTCAAATTGTGGAAAGAATTCTTGCTTTCTCCAAAATCTGGCATATTTTTCTCAAATTATTCCAAGAAATTTTCCAAAATTCCTCAAATCAGGGGAATTTAAGTTTCCCTGATTTAAGTATTACTAGTGCAGTGCCTGTAGCAAGTAAGTCTTGCAATAGAAAAGTGAGAGGTTAAGTAGCTTTTTCATGGATGGTTACATGGGAGCTTTAATTCCTCTTTAATTCAGAATAAAAGTTAAATCATCTTTGAACTGACCTTGTAAACACTCAATTCCTCATGCAAATTTAATTCTGAAGTAAACACAAACACACACACACACACACACCTGCTGACGAACGGCGCCCCAGGCCCGGGCCGCCACGGTGCCTCCGCCTGGGACAGGTTGCCCCCGGCCGGACACTATCCGCCCTCTGCCCCACTGCCCACAGAGTGATTGGCTCTGGTGCACCCACAGGCTGCCTCTAACCTGGCCAAATTGTCCACTAGGACAATTTTATGAAATAATAACGGTATCATTACAGTCCAAACAAATCCGAAGTTGCACACCTTTGAACCAAGCAGCAGCCATGTTGAAAGTCTCAGGTCAATCTGAGCCTGATTCACAGAGATATTTGAGGAGGAACACACATACAGACAGAAATTCTTGCTTTATAGATATAATTTATAGGTGGAAGTGCAAACCAGGGCACATTAATTGAATTTGCTCTTTTTTTCCCCATCTAAAATCTGTGGCCCACTTAAAGACTAACTAAACCCCTGCTTTCTGCTGACCTGCTACTAGGAGGGAAATTTAAAAAATGCCTTGATTATGGCTGTTACCGTGGTAGCAGTAAGACACGCCCATGTGTGCGCAGAGACAGACGGTAATTCACACAATGGTGTGATTGACAGAATATATGGTGTCAAAGCAAATATTAAACTTGTGTCAATAGGTTGAATGATGGTACATTATAGACCTGAGCAACATCTTTTAGGGCCTAAAACCACAAAGCTGTGTCCATCTACTTCTCTGATTGGCTTTAATAATGGAAATAATTCTCCAGAGTCATTTCTTGCTATATAGGCAGACTATGTGAAGAAAAAAGGGCCTACGAGGTCATGGCATCATTAATATAGGTTATTTTTATTTAGAAATTAACTAATAATAGAGTAATTTAGATTTATTGTAACAAATTGGGTTTCCTCCGGGTCCTCCCACAATCCAAAAACATGACTGTTAGGTTGATTGGAGTCTCTAAAGTCAAAGTCCAAAGTGAATGTGAGTTTGAATGGTTGTCTGTCTGTGTTGCCCTGCAATAGACTGGCACCCTGTCCAGGGTGTACCCCAGCCTAACGCCCATAGTGAGCCAGAGATGGGCACCAGCAGAAAATGGATGGATGGTTGGAATTACACTTTAGTTTAGATGATTGTTTTCAGCTATTGCTGACAACTGCTGTGGCTGTAGATATAACATGGTTCATAGTCAGCATTAATACAGGTAAGAACAAAGAGTTTTGTATATTTTTGTTATCATTTTGTATGTTTTTCTGTATTTTTTTTCATCTGTTTGTTTAATATCTGGTTTGCACAAATACAATGGGTTTTGGCCAAATGCACTGTTGTGCCATCAAACACTGGAGGATTGGGATTTATGAGAAGATATTTGTGGAAGGCTAAACCAAAGGAGAGAGTATCTCTGCAAGAAGGCTGTATTTTAGTTGTTCAGAGATATAAGTTTGCAGGTGCATCACTATAGCAAATCCCACTACGGTCACTTTATTGTCTTTTAAGATCACTCTTTAAAGCCTAGAGTTTGCTTTTTGCTTTCATATCACTGCATTGACAGAGGTTTGTATATTTTAGTGTATTTGTTGAGTTTTATTTTTAGCCTGCTCAGTGTATTCAAGTATATGTTTTTGCTTCTTATTCAAAGCTGAATGTTTAGTACTTGCACTTTTAGTCGCGTGCTTGAAACTACTGCTTTAAATCCTTCAAATACTTTGGAGGGCCAAGTTTGCACTAGTTGCTTTAAAAGAACACTCAGTATTCCTGGCTTTTAATGACCATATTTGAAGTGCTTCAAGGGTCTGAAAAACTAGGATATATGTGATTGTGAATTAATGTTTTTCAGTTCAGTTTTATATGTGCTGTGTTCTATCTGAGATTTGTGAAAATAAGTAAGTGTTGCTAACAGGCAAGGACATTTGTACTGCAATCGTGAAAGATCTATTTAAAGCCTATTCATGCTTTCCACATAAACCTCTCTTTGCCCCCATTAAGTGCAGCACTTTATAAAAAGCATTCAAACTTCACATAATGACAATGGAGGCCAAAATAATCTTCAGCAGACTGAGAAATGTTGGCTCTCCAATCTGGAGGTGATGTGGGTTATTGTCAATCAAGTCTCATCACAGTTTCTGTGGTCTGTTTCTACTTGCACAGACTCACTAACATTTCCCTCCATATTCCTTTGATTAAAGATTACATCTGACATCCATTAGAGCTTCCACAGGCAGATACTGCAACAGTTTTGGAACTTTGAAACCTTTTTTTCTTCATTTTCTGTTCTATTTATTTTTAGACGATCAGACGTTAAAATCACTAAAAAGTGACATTTAAATCAAAGAAGTTGTAAAATTTAAGATGTTACAAAAAATGGAGCTACGCTGTATGCAGTGACGTGCAGTCAGGGTAGGCCAGGTAGGCAGTACCTCAAGGGTGAATTGATATTTTGATTATTTGTTTTAATTACAAATTATTTCTGATAGCCTACAGTACCTATAAGTTTGAAAATGTCAGCATTTTGTGCTTTTCATAGCCCAAATGACTAAACATCGCTATTTCCTGGTACGGCAGAGACGCTGCACAGTCTCCGCTGTAAGGCAGGAGGAGGACACACCATCTCCCAAAGGCACATTGCTGCTCTGCCTCTGTTCCAGTGCGTGTTTTTATGTGTTTGCGCACTGTAGTCAGTTCCACAAGATGAAAACCATTTACGTAAAAAGGCAGCTCTCCACGCTTCCTTTGGACGTAACCGTGCTATGCTAAATGCTATATGTACCCAAGTGCATTAATGAATTGATCCACCGTAGCTGCTGCTGCTACGTTCTCTAGCTAGTGGGCGGGACGATAAAGAAACTTCATTTTGAGGAAAAACGACAGCTTTTAGAAGATGGGAGACCAACACCTGAGCTACCAGACCTTCAGCAAAGGTAAAGTCAAAAAATTATTCATACTTTCCACAGTGAATGGTACAAAAGAAAGGATTGGCTTTGTGGATGCGCCTCACTGATGCTGTTCTGAGTGGTTGTTGTCATTTTCTCCATGTTTGTGTTTCCAACACAAACAACGGATGCGCTGCCTTGTCATGAGATATATCTTGTTGGGAGAGAATGGAGGCTGCTATTGAATAATTGTTTGTTTCTTTAATGGTGTTTTATGATGTTGGTTTTGTTAGATTAACACTTGCCAGCAGAAACATATGGAATTGTCATTGGTGTTGTCATCGGTGGTCTCGATTTGCAACGCCCTGCCTACCCAACTCTAGTGCTCATTGCACGTCACTGGCTATATGAAAGCACAAATGCTCAAAAAGGTGCCGTAGATTGGAAAAACCTCACATATTTGTTGGCATGTTCTTCAGGACGTATTAATCTAGTGACAGGCTGTAAAATATATTGGAAGAAAAGCTTCAGATTGTCCAGACGACCCTGCGGCTGGGTGTAGTGCTGTGGTCGGGAGAGGCAAAGAAAATCTTCACTTTATTGTCTTTTAAGATCGCTCTTTAAAGCCTAGAGTTTGCTTTTTGCTTTCATAACACTGCACTGACAGAGGTTTGTATATTTTAGTGTATTTGTCAAGTTTTATTCTTAGCCTGCTCAGTGTATTCAAGTATATGTTTTTGCTTCTTATTCAAAGCTGAATGTTTAGTACTTGCACTTTTAGTCGCGTGCTTGAAACTACTGCTTTAAATCCTTCAAATACTTTGGAGGGCCAAGTTTGCACTACTTGCTTTAAAAGAACACTCGGTACTCCTGGCTTTTAATGACCGTACTTGAAGTGCTTCAAGGGTCTGGAAAAACTAGGATATACAGTATGTGATTGTATGTGAAGATTTTTCAGATAAATAAGTACATTACATGTGCTGTGTTTTATCTGAGATTTGTGAAAATAAGTAAGTGTTGCTAACAGGCAAGGACATTTATTCTGCAATCATGAAAAATCCATCTACAGCCTATTCATGCTTTCCACATAAACCTCTCTTTGCCCCCATTAAGTGCAGCACTTTATAAAAAGCATTCAAACTTCACATAATGACAATGGAGGCCAAAATAATCTTCAGCAGGCTGAGAAATGTTGGCTCTCCAATCTGGAGGTGATGTGGGTTATTGTCAATCAAATCTCATCACAGTTTCTGTGGTCTGTTTCTACTTGCACAGACTCACTAACATTTCCCTCCATATTCCTTTGATTAAAGATTACATCTGACATCCATTAGAGCTTCCACAGGCAGATACTGCAACAGTTTTGGAACTGAATGGAAAACCTTTTTTTCTTCATTTTCTGTGCTATTTATTTTTAGACGACCAGACGTTAAAATCATTGAAAAGTGACAATTAAATCAAAGGAGTTGTAAAGTTTAAGATGTTACAAAAAAGGGAGCTACTCTGTATGAAAGTGCAAATTTCACTCTTATGAAAAGTTAAAGTGAAAATGCTCAAAAAAAGGTGCCGTAGATTGGAAAAACCTCACATATTTGCTTGTGTGTTCTTCAGGACATAATAATCGAGTGACAGGCTGTAAAATATGGAGGAAGAAAAGCTTCAGATTGTCCAGATGACCCTGCGGCTGGGTGTAGTGCTGTGGTCGGAAGAGGCAAAGAAAACCTTCCTAATTGAACTTATATTCCATCGAGAGGAAGGATGCAATCAAGCTATTGAAATAAAGATTGCCAAACACCAGGAATTCATGGAGGATTGTAAGAAGACACGTTTGCCGTTCCCAGTTAAGGTCGTGTGTAAAGAGCTCTCTGTGTGAAAGAGAATCTATTCACTTATTTTATCCCATTTTGGATCATTTCTGAAAACGACATTAAATTCCGTCCATTAGTTTTTGAGTTATACCGTTCATTCATTGTCTTTACTGAGGAACAGTTGTCTCAATAAATGAAACATTAACATATTATTCAAAAAGAAGACAGAATCTTGCTGAAATTATTACGCAAAAGTCAAGGAAACACAAAAGTCGCAACATGTCAGGAGATCAAGGTGGATTTCCTGCCAAATAGTTGTCTCAATAAATGAAACCTTAAAGCTAGGGTAAGAGATTTTCTCTCGATACACTTTTTTAAGTTTTTGGTTGAAATTGTCTTTATGTCCTGACAGAAATTAAGATCTTATGTGCTCTGAAAAAGGAACGAAGAAAATCTGTCAACTGTAGCAGCTGTAAACCTGTAATAACTTCAACCAATGGAAAAAAACACTATTTTAACCATTCACGTCTCTCTGTCTCCCTGCACGTTCTCAATCCCTCACAGGCACGAGCTCACACTGAAAGCGCGTCACCGCTGATAGAGATAAAACAGAGTTTTATTTATCATATATAATAGTAAAGTTTATTGTTGTTGGAAGCTGCGTTCAAAATCGTGCTAGCTTTTGAAAATTGCCTACCTTACCTTTAACATATTAGAACATAACCTTGTTGGCAGAGGTAATAATAATAATCAATATAGGAGAATTTACTCGCTAATAAATGTCGAAGATTGAAATTGCCGCTTGCACGATCCAATATAAAGAAATTGAGTTTGATGATTAATGGTCATGTGACTTGAATTTTTTGAATATTTTTGGAAATCCCTTAGATAAAAGCATGGATGGCATCGAAGCCTCAAGGTTTCATGACAGATTTGGCGAGAATATATAGGTTTAATCTGAAGTAAAATCTATTCTTTTTCATGGTTTTGTCATAACTTGAAATGCCTGACGTTATTACACAAATTTATGATACAAGGTCAGACGGCAATGTTCAAAGTTACAATTCTGAAATGTGAGAACTGTTTTTATGTCAGTCTTACAGTTTTTCGTGTTTCTTCACCAGACAGGGAAGACATTACTTCACTTGACGCCGTGATACGACTTCATTTTGCGATGATTTAAGTTTTGGTCGTATGAAGGTGTTTCCGTGGAAAGTCACAGAATAAACCTCTGCATAAATTGTTTCGCCACAACTTTCAATCGTGAAAACACCAGAAATGTGTTGGGAAGTCACTTTGGTTAAAGTGGCATCATTAGTGAATTAGAACAACTTCTGAATGAAACAGGTACAGTTTTAAATAGCTATGGATTGTCGCGGGACCTTTAACCGACAAACTCAATATTAAACCCTGCAGCTCAATAGCACAGAGATGACTGGTGACCCAATGCATTTGACAATATAGTCATGCATTCATTGCTTGCATGCATGTGGCAATTTATTGTTTTCATATAGATTTTTTAATTATTCCTGTAAAATATTGAAACTCCGTACAAATGCATTATGTTGCTAACTAATATTGAAAATAGAAGTTTGATATGTTTTTTTAATTTACTCAAATTCTACAAACAAATTTCTTCAACGATAATTAATCTTAGTCCTCAACAAAAATGAGCATAAACTGTCATTTTAAAATATTTTGCCTAATCTTTAGGCCAAATTGAGATTTACCAACGACACCTGTCCTACAGCACCTCTTTATTACAAGCAGATTATTGGCATTAGAAGTCTGGCCATTTCAGGTTACATACCCATGCTGCAACACCTCCAGAATGTTGTAATTTGAGCCTGTCAACAGGAATTTATTGTCTGCTTTTTGCCAGAAAACATAAATCAGACTCTGCATGCCTTCGGTGTCAGCCCTCTTCAGCACTGCGAGGGGCAGCCAGGGGTATGAGAACCTTTGACAATTATAAAAATTCAACTTGGTTTCAGCAAACAACGAGCCCAGAAAGTTGAAATGGTCTTTCCGACAGGAGGTTGAAAGTGTGCACAAAACATCTATTAACATCTGGACACCAAGTTAGTCATTGCATATATCCAATGGAGGAATCCAGCATTATAATGATAATAATGCTTGACTGGTTGCTTGTTTTCACGAGGCCCTATTTCCTGAACGTCTAGGATCAGATAAATGTTTGCAAGGTCTAAGCTAAACAAAGATGACGTTGGTAGCTTGAGCACAACCACATACCTTCATCCAATCTATCTCCTCATCTCAGTCTAGATCCTGTCCAGACAATACCCAGCTTCCCTTGGCTGCACCAATAAAAACATACCATTATATGCCAGCCATTAGAAAAGCATGGAGACAAAAAGGCTGAATGTGGTAACAAGGTTATTTACAGAGAAAAGGGTTGAGTCAAATGAACAGCACCAGTTGGGGAGAGGTTTTTATGTGGTCCATTTTGACCACCCTCTCCACCTTTGTTTAGCCCTTTTTAGCTCCTTATTTATGGAATCAGATTTGTGTCAAAAAGACACAATCAAAAATGTGTGAGTTGCAAACAAGAAAATAAGATTTTTCGAAAAAAAAGTAATTTAAAAAATAAAACGTATTATGTTTCCACATCCTCCTTCTTTTCTCGTGCTTGCTTACTTTTTGATCACGATTCTTGAGTATTTCCTTTTGATTCTTCACTTTTTGCTTGTGATACTGTTTAATATGCATTAAGTGCTGTTTTTACGCCCTTGATTTCAGTTTCTGCTCTAAGCGCTCATGCGTAATTAAGGAAGCCAAGTAACACCATAGTTGTTCTTCTGTTGGTTTAATGTAGTGTTTGGGTTAATACTCCTGCCCCCGCCTTAAAGTACCATAGACACAGATCAACATCTGGGTCACTGAATGAAAACACACTACTAATAAACTCCACCCACATGAGACGTTTGTGTCAGAATGGCAAGCAAAAAGTGAAGAATCACATTCAAGAACTCAAGGATCAGAAGCAAAAACTCAATAATCGCAAGCAAAAAGTAAGGCAGCACAAGCAAAAAAGCAGGATGAGGAAACAAAAGGAATGTTTTATTTTTTTAGATTACTATTTTTTTTGTTTGCAATTCAAAAATTTTTTGCTTGAGTTTTTTTGACTCAAATCTGATTCCATACTCATTCCCATGGGTTTGCTGCATCGACCATACTCTCCATAACAATTAAAAGGAAAAAAAACAACAATTAAACAGAACTGAGTGGCTCTGTGATGGACTTGGAAGGATGGAGCTGCTGGTCAAGCACAGTGAACCGAGTCCTCCTCTGGTGCTTTCTAACAGTCACTAATCCATTTAGCATTAGCCCTGGCAGAGAAGCTCAAGGCTGACAAAGTCCAAGTCTGTCCCTGTGATCCGACAGACTCACTTTTAAACTTTAACAGATGCGTAGAGAAAGTAGGCACCGACTGCCTGAGTCAGGATGGCCGACTGACTGAACGCAGGGAGTAAACCTGCTTTTCAATAACAGCCTGATGACTTTTTCACATCTGTGTTCCGACTCTGTGCAGCGCAGGCAAACACACACAATGAAACAGGATCACTAATGAAAGAT
Organism: Gouania willdenowi; assembly: GCF_900634775.1. Taxonomy (NCBI): domain Eukaryota; kingdom Metazoa; phylum Chordata; class Actinopteri; order Blenniiformes; family Gobiesocidae; genus Gouania; species Gouania willdenowi. The sequence goes on along the minus strand of NC_041053.1, from coordinate 22,566,550 downwards.
ATGACAGCTTTCTCATGCTTTTTTTTTTACTCTTGTTGTGTACAAGGCAGGGAGCCAAATTGCTTATCAACCTAGATGTTGTTCTTGGTCTTAGTCCCAGAAGTAGAGGAGGGTCTGATGAAGAATGTAATTTCTTTGGACTCAGATTTCAATTTGTCAGAAGATGTCACGCAATCCTTATCAAACAGTACTCCTGCAACAACAACAAAAAAGACAACATCTCTCCCATCAGGCAAAACCAAGCAACAATTATTTGACAAGAAAAGCTTCAAAGGACATTAAGCATCAAAGCACATGGAGTAAATGGGCTTAGATGACTGGCACAACAGCTAGATTATGTTATGGCACATGAATACAAGACGATTTATTCAGTGTAACAATGGAACAGATGTCAGCATTACATTAATGTATGAATGTCACATTGTTTCCTTTTCCTGTGAAGAAAGGAACTCACAGGCTTGTCTCGAGTCAGCCGTGCTTCACACCCAGCACTAAAAACTCCTGGTCCAATGAAGAGAGAAATAATCTTTTTGTGAAAAAGCAAAACAATGGACTGTCGTCTTAAATAGACTATTTCTGTGAGGTGAGGAGGAGAAGGAAGACTGTATGATTTACACTCCTGTTGCTGTGATAAACACACACACTGAAGCAGCGCTGAAGCCGGGTGTGTGTTTACGCCCACTCATGAATATGCATGAAGGCACAAAAACAGCATGTTTTTAGGAGCGCTCTTAAAGTGACTTTTCAGAGGGCTAAAACTCCAGAAAACAGGCAAGTTTGGGAAAATATACCTCAAATACTATGTTGTTGGGGTTCTTAGAACAATTGGAGATGGGTAATACTGGACCTTTAAGTTATCTGTTTTTTATAAAGCATATCCCATGCTTTTATTTTGAAAGGCTGAAAGTCGTCAGCTTTTATGTGTGTGTACAGTTATTGACTGTGTGAGCTCAGAAATAGGGTGAATATAAAATAGTCAAAAGTCAAATTAGAGGTGGATGCTCTTAAAAGTTTGAACAAACTAAAATATAAATGTGTAAATATATAAATAGCTGTAGGCATTAAAGAAGGAGTCTCTTCTGGATTGGTCTCTTTGTCTTTGTGGTAAATTTAGCCTGCTTATTTTACCTCACCTCATTCCCAATTATTAGAGTTTGACAGCCTTATGTGAGCCATTATAGCCTATTATATTATATTCATTGGTCCTCCACTGCAGTTTGTTCAGCTGTGTCACAATAATTTGACTTGGTCAGGTTGAACAGATGATATCTGATTCATAACTGAGATGACACCTAGGCGTGTATGCATGTGTGTGTACTGTATATGTGCTTGTGTGCGCGTGTGTGTAGGTGAGGTATGACGGCAGCCCTCTAACACTGCATACACAATTAAAAAGGCACAGCTCGCCCACAACGCTCTCTTCTCTCACTCTCAGTCCACAGCACACTGACAAGGTCAGACTCCATTTGAACAAATAACATCACTCATCATCCGGTCCAAACATTTCCATAAAAATTGAATAATTCTGCACTGATGTGAAGTCTGTACTTTCAGACTTTCAGCTGAGTCAAGCAGTTCTTACATTAATTCACACAAACAATGAATAGCTGAGCGTTTGAGGATGGAAAAGGAGCTGGAGTTTATTAGAGGAGTGACAGCCAAAGAGGGTTTAAAGAAAGAGCAAATTTACTGCTCTAAATGAAAAGCTCATTTTTTAAGATATGGGTTTTGTAATTTTTCTTTAGCATGACTTGATGAAATTGAAATGTGATATTTGCAAAAGTGGTCGAGTGCAAAGCTTTCCTCATTAACTGAAAGCCTGACACTTGAGACGAGCAGTTAATTAGAGAATTCGTCTTCTTTCGGTGGATTTAATATTTAGAAGAGCTCATATGAATTTGCTTTTAATATGGTAATGAAGAAAAAGGAAGGAGAAAAATGAGCGATCATTGTGTGATTTATGTAGTTACCCACATATTGGCCCTGGTACGATCCAGTAAACTGGCCAAGTTATATTATTGTACGACCCTATGAGAGTAAAAAAAAAAAGAGTCAGGTTATGAATGAATGGATGCTCTGAATCTGCTTCACGTTCAGCCATTGGACTGTCTTTAATCCTTTTTAATTTTATCATTTGTTTCTTAGTCATCTTGGGTTTTTTATCCATCCATGTGGAGCCATTAAATTATAGGGAAAGGAAAGGTGTAATCTTCTTAGATACTGTGCATTTTTTTAAAATTTTTTTACCAATTTTAGCTGTTAGTCGGATACTATTCACAATGCGTCCATTTCATTCATCCTACCAATCGTCATTACCCTTCGTGCAACTGGGAAAGAGTTTGGAAAGAGCCTGTCACAAATTTATGTAATCAAGTAAACATTGCTGATAAACACTGAAGATAAAAGTAAAGAATTCACACAGCCATCCGTCTCAACCGAAGAAGAAAAAAAATATTGTACATTGCTCAGCAACACAATAGCCCAACACAACATGGAGTGTTTATTACTCTTATCATCTGTATCATAAATATATGTCTAGTCAGAAATTGAGGCTGGGCCTTTTCTTCTTTTTGTTTTGGGTTTTCTTCCCCACCAACACTTAGCTTTTCCAAATCCCAGTCCATTTGCTATGCTTACCCATGGTGAGACTAATTACTGCCTGCCGTCTAAATTTTACTGACAGTTTGGGTTTTACTATATTTTGTACTCTTAAACCCTCCACCAAGGCCTATAACAGCAAATGGAAAGAAGTGGGTGAGAAATTTCCATTTTCTAGTGACCTGTACAACAGTCATGAGTTACAGATGTTAAAGAAACACATCCCAGGAATGAGCGGCTTCCTCTGAGCTGTGGATCAACACTCACGGTGTATTTAAACAGTCCGTCTTTGTTTTGAGAAGTTTTAATTAACGTTTTTAGATGATATTTGATGAGTTAATGGAAGATGAGCTGGTAAAAGAAGACATGAAAATACTTTCAATATTTTAGCAGAGTATTCCTGTAAAAAGAAAAGCAATCGTAGAGTTGAATTAAAATGAAAGAATAACATGAAGAAGCATCTCTGGCAACATGGAGCCGTGAGTAAACTCACTCACTGGCTTTTGGAATGGTAGTTATGTAACTTAAGCAGGCCTGGAGACACCACCAAATATAAACAGCCTGAAATACTTGTCCGTCACTCTAACCAACGGTCACTACATGTGCTTCTCCAGTTTCTGTGCTGATAAGAAAGTAGAGATAGTGAAGAGATATCTGCACCAGGTATCTGTTCAAGCTGACTCAATGAAACTATCTCTTTCTGTTGGGGCTCATGGGCGATCAAGCCAGAGTTAAAGCCTGCCAGGAAATTCTGCAGCACTCCTCCACTAACCCTGTCGGGGATTTAGGATCCATATTTGACCTTTTGGCTTGATTCTGTTCCTGGAACTTTTTTTCTCTCCTGAAGGCTGTGTCAGTCTCCAAAAAGTCCCACTGGAATCATCTGCTAATGCTATGGCCTTGGCTTTTTAAATGCTATGCTATGCTTGAAGAAAGTATTACAAACTGGTTAGAAAACTAGCAGCTAATCAGTTTAGCTTGTTTGCATGGTTTGTAAAACTCCAAAGTGAGTTTATTTTTACCCTCAAATAAAAAGCAGTATAGTAAAACAAAGAAAAAAGCAAGAGAACTACAGAGAAAGTGTTTCAAGATGGAAAATGCATCAAGGAAGTGACTGTTATTATTATCTACGAGGTCGAGTTGTTTGTGAACTTCAGCATAAAAATATTTATACACGCGTAATTATCTAAAGAGGGGGGAAGGGCTATCTCAGACTTGAGCCAGTTTGACTTCTTGTGAATAAACTTGCACAATCTTGAGCAGAAACATGAAGTCACTGCAATATTTAGGCTCCCACCCACATGTTGTCCTTAACAACTGTCTCGACAGCAACAGAAACATTCTTCCTGTGACTTATCTGCACAGAGCGACACTGCAGAGGTGGTCACTCCTGAACACGCTGCCAACCGGAAGTTTGTCCGCAGTGATGTTGATCAAGGCGGGAATGTGTTGCTCTTGCTTTGGGTGTGACCGAGGTCAAGTACTGAAGGGTGCAGCTCATCCATCCTCCAGAAAATGGAAAGATGTCAGGCATGTATTAGTGCTGCAAAGACTGCCCTGCACTTCCATCTCGGTATTTGCAGGAGTGCTGCTGTGAGCAGATAGCAGTGAGTCATGACTTTCCACTCCGTTGCCCTGCTAATACTGACATTTCTCTAGATCGAAAGTTGCATTGCATAAGCATCTGCTTTCAGCTCACAATTGCATACAGCCTCAGAAACGTTTAGATTAAAAGCATATGTGATTTGATGGCTGAATGCAAAAAGAAAACATCCATGTTTCATCCTGTTGGCTGCGTGCTGTATTTGACAGTAAGATTGGCAGTCGCTTCAGTCGTTTGGATAAAAACAGTCTTTATATTGTGCTGTGGTTCGCAATGACTTTAACAAAAACATATTTTTTTTATGATTCCTGTTAAAATATCTACCTTCTGCCAAAACTATAAAGCAAAAGCAAGATAGATGTGATCAACATTGTGAGTAAAACACAGCATGGGTGTTTTTTTTCTTCTTTTTGTTAAAAAAGAAGAATAAAATTGTCAAAACATCAAAATCGCTCTGTTTTTTTCCCTATCTTTAGGTGAAATGTAACTGATGGTGTTAAATGAGTGTATATTATTGTTTTGAATCAATCGAAAATACCTGGATAGAATCAAGTTGAATCGTGCCAGACTTTGTTATATTGTCAAATATACAAATCAATATCTAATCAGATCGTCATGAGACTGGTGATTAACACCTGTTCTGCAGCAACAAAATCTGGCCCACATTGGGTCAAAACCAGATGCCAGCAGAGTTAACCTAACCACTAGGAATAAAGTCCTAAACCTAAAAATAGGAACTAAAAACTAAGATTATATAGTAGAACACCAACACTATATTTAAACACAACCCACCATCTACACATAGCTCTAATGGGCTGCAATGGGTGAAGTCCAGTCAGACAAAGTTGTGCCAAGTTGTAGCCAATCCCCCACTTCTGAACCTTGTATAGCCATCACACTGATGACCACCCCATATTCATTCTCATTCCACTGTATTCCTGTATCAGGTTTTTCTGCACTCTGTGCCTTCTCCTCGCCCTTCTCTCTTTTTTCTGTTACAGGTGTCTTGAAGCTAGAGTTGATAGTTCCTGATCTGTGGTTTGTGGCTCAAATAGTCTGGGATGTTCTCTCTCTCCAGCCTGTTCTGTTCCCCCTAATGTCCACTAACCCCAACCGGTCAAGGCAGATGGCTGCCACCTCTGAACCTGGTTCTGCTGTAGATTTCTTCCTTTTAAAAGGGAGTTGTTTCTTCCCACTGTCACTACAAGCTTGTTCATGTGGATCTTTTTTGGTTTTTTCCTTTTTATTATGAATTTATTATTTTGATCGTGCTTTGGAAAGACTTTGTTGTAATTTGCACTATATAAATAAAGTCGAATTGAACAGTCAAAGTTAACCCTCCAAAGGTCAATTTGACCTAATTCAATGTGTATCATTCAAAAACAATAGTTGAATCTTTTTTTCTGCGTTATATTTCATGACTTTTCCTAATGTGATGGGTACAATTGATCGAGCACAATATTATCATGATATTTTTTCATTGTGCTGAACCCATATTTCACGCATTGGTGGTCCTCTGGGGTCAATTTGACCCCAAGCTGTTTTAGCTGTGTAAAAATTGTCTGTCTAAAAATAAGTTATTAATTATGTTTATGAGAGGAAATGGTGGTCACCAACATCAACAGGTGCGCGCCATTCTTAGTAAGCAAACCTCTTCTCCTTGTTCGAAAAAGAAGGGTATTCTGGTGAGACATCTCACTCATATTACTCATAGCACCGGGGTTACAAAAGTAACCTATAGTTCTATTTCATAATAATTTGTGAGATGTCTCACTATGGGATATGAAAACATCTGTAGTGAAGACATGCTTACCGAACGTCACCAGCCCAGGGGGCAGGAATCTGCTTACAACAGGAGAGTAAAACCGCCCATGCCACCCATGGGGTAGATACGTCCAGCATGTAAAAGCAAACGTGAGGGGCAAGGCCCAGCTCGCTGCCGCACAGATGTCCTGGACAGACACTCCCCTGAACAAGGCCCAGGATGTGGCAAATCCCAGAGCAGAGTGTGCACGCAAACCCGTAGGCGGCTGCAGACCCTGACACGAGTAAGCCAAAGCAATAGCCTCCACCACCCAGTGTGACAGGCGTTGTTCAGAGACGGGCTTCCCCTTACGGGGGTTGGCCCAGGAGACGAACAGCTGATCGCTCCTCCCGAGCCCCCTTGTCCTGTCCACGTAAGTGCAGCTCGCACGAACAGTACACAACAAATGAGGTCGCTGCTCACTCTGAGGCAGAAAAGGCAAGCTGGTCAATGGGAGAACATGAACCCACAACCTTCAGCACAAAGCCCGGGGTGGGTCTCAATGATTCTCGCATCACCTCAGAAAAGCTGAGCACACAACGGGTGAACCGAGAGTGCATAAATGTCATTAACTCTTTTGCGGCAACAAAACAGCTTTAAGGGAGGCAAACGTCAGGTCCGTCTCACTCCGTTCAAACGGAGGTCTCTAAATGCCCTCCAGAACTACCGCCAGATCTTACGGTGGAACCACCGATCTGGACACGGGGAGGAGCCTGCGCGCACCCTTCATAAACTTGCATATCAGCGGATGCTAACTCGCTGGTTTATCCGCCACGTGACAGGTGGCGATCGCCGCCAAATACACTTTCACAGTAGAAAAGGCCATCCGCCTGTCAATCAGGCCCTGCAGGAATGACACCCACCGAGCACTGAAAAGGAATGTGGCCTCCCTGGAGACACCAGTTCTCAAACACCTTCCACTTAGAGTCATAAAGAGATCTAGTGGAGGGGACCCGAGCGCTCTGTATGGTAGAGATCACGTCCTGTGATAACCCTACGGCCAACAGATTGTGCCACTCAGGAGCCAGGACCACAGCACCAGACTCTGGGCGTGGATAGAAAACTGTGCCTCCCACAGATCCCTGCGCAGCAATTAGAAAGGAGGAAAGAGGTCAGGCCGTTTTTTTCTTTCTCCGTGCCTGCGTGCGCTGGGACTGCTGCACCAGTGCAGCGGCAGCTGGGGCCGGGGACTATCCAAGCCAGGCAGGCGGGCCTAGCTGAGGTTGTGGAAGCAAGGCGGAGTGTCTCGGTGCCTTGAACAGTGGGCCCTGGGGAGGAAGCTGCGGGGCTGTTCTCCGATGCACAGGTGAAGACGTGAGAGGAGGCCTCATAGGGAGGCATAGGTGCAGAGCCTCATCCTCCCTTTTCTTCACTTCACAGCGCCGCTGCATGGAAGATAGGGCGGAGCCAGCGAGCACGCTCCTGGATCGCCATATTTCCCATAACCTTCCCCATAGTCTGTAGTGAGCAGGCTTGGGTACGGAGGCACACATCCATCATTGTGGGCATCTCCTGGTAGGCGGTGAGGAGGGAGAGGACATTCATGGCCCTGACAGAGAGAACTGAGCTACTGCCGACCCAAAGGTCATCTCATCACCACAACCAATAGGCTTCATACTCTCGTGGTCATTAATGTTGTCAGTAAAATTGAGAAGATTTGGATGAAAAGTATCCAAGATAAATTAATTATAATTTAAAAGATGGTGGCGCTAGAGAACAGGTCATGGTTTCATTGTCAAGGAGTTATTTACGTATTCCACAAATAAGCAAAGTTCTTCACACAAGAACTTTGTCAACATTTTTCTGGAGGCAAATGTCCTTGGGGTCAAACTGACAGTAAAATGTGTTTTGTAAAATTTGAGGATAAAAGGAGGGTTAAAGGACCACACAGCATCAACAACAACTGGTAACAAGCCCTTGCAATGCATCAGGGTTATCTTAGCAGTGATGACCTCAGGCCACACCAGTAGATAAACTCCCACTGAAGTGCTCAGAATGCACATGTCTGAGTCATTGTTTGCCTTGGTTAAATTTCAATATGTATAAATGTTGTGAACGCTCTGTTCCAATTGGGGGTGTGTCAGGAGACAACTGATGTCTGTCTGTCTAACCTCAAATACATCTACAGATTCTCACAGTATTGGTGTCATACTTGGAGTCGTCCAAGTTGGACTTTGAATCAATATTTTTAGAATTGAACAAATGTAACCACTTCTTACCTGTCAAGTAAGTTGTAAACAGAGGTGAAAGTAACATATCACAAGTACTCATGTTACTGTAATTGAGTTGGTTTTTGGGGTTGCAATTCAGTAATATAACTCATATAAATCAATACATTTTTAATGAAGTAAATTATTTCATTACATTTCTATACCCAACTATTAGTGAGTAAATTATAGTTTTTTGTTTAATGATTTTTTGTTGAAATGATCAACGTACATTGTGAAACTACAAAAAAATGAAATGATCAGACAACAATCAAATGCATCCCATCATTGCCAACCAACCAGATTAAACGTAATGCATCGCACTGAAACAGCATTGAATGGAGGTTATTTTCTCACTTAATTTTGCTAATTTTGAATGGAATTCTTTGGCATTATTTTATTTTAAAAAGAACTGTACCTCTTGACAAACCTTTTATTTCATACCTTTCATACCCTGCCTTTGTGGAAAGTACTTTACGTTCCAATTGTGCCAGATTTCATCTAGTCATTTTTAAGCTAATAAATTAGATGTTTATTGTACGCAAGGTAAACCGTGGCCAGATTCATTATTAAAAATAAACACGGGGTGTAAGTAACTAGTAACTTTTACTTTGAAAAGTATTTAATTTGGCTAATTTTTACTTGTACATGAGTACAATTTCAATCATGTAGCAGTACTTCTACTTGAGTAGGACATATCAGTTTTCTAACCACCCAAATAAAGGGAAATAGCCAATGGTAACAATACACACCATGTTTTTAAAACTTGTCTGTAATGAATCTTTTCTAAGGTGAATTACTATAGCTCTCAGGTTGGGGTTTGAATTCCATTTCACTAAGAAATCAAATAAGTCCCTCCTGCCCTGCACTCCTGCATTGACTGCACTAAAGCTGATCAAACGCTATTTTTTACTTTGTCTCCTCATCTTCTTTGTAGACTCATCTTGTTAAAGGAGCAAATCTACTTCTTCAGTATGTGACATTTCAAATGCTTAGACACAAACAAAAAATCCACTGATACTCTCCTTTATTCCACACATTGATCCAAGTCAAGCTCTTGGGAGGGAACTCCAGCACTTCTTCTGTGTGTCTATGAAGCAGCCATGCATAAAGAGAGGTTTGGGATGCTGGGCTTTTGTGGGTTTAATACACACCGGATAGTTGCACATTAGAAATGTGTTGTAATTATCTCCAATGTCTCCCTGCACACATTCTCAGCTGCCAGCTCACTTTTTATATCAGGACCTAATAGGCCTGAACTGTCCAACACGCTTGCGGCGTAACTTTCCTGAGCGAGACAACAACAGTGGTTCTGTTCCGATTGTTGTCCTAATTGAAATAATCCATTTACTTTACAGGGCATTATTGTTGGCGTGTTGCTGACTGTCTTTGGGGCATGTAATTCATTTATTTAATTAATCTTGTTAGGGAGGATATTGTTAGGGAGGAGATTGCAAGGGATTATGTTGTGCCTCGCATTAGTGAATTAAGATCTTGCAAGGCAGGTGCACAGATTCATGACTCCTCGCTATAACGGTCAGGAATCTCATCCTCTATCCTCTTTGCTGAGTCAGCTAAATGCATGGGAATCCTGCGCATAATGAGACAGCAAATCTCATTTTCAAGATGATATCCTGGGTAGTTTGCTTTTGAATCAATTTATTTGTGTGCCTTCAAGCGGTCGGATTATTCATAGACATCATAGATAAAGCTGTTATCAGTTTTTGTTCTAAATGGGAAGCTGGAGATTTAGGGTTGAGAAGCACAAGAGACAGACAAATAATCTTATCGAGTGTTTGGGAAAAGAAAATTCAAATAAAAAAAAGGCAGAACAAATAAACAGAATCACTTCCTCTGTTCCTAAACAGCTGTTTGGTTGAAGGTGGCTTTAGGCATCACTGTCTCACTGTAAGAAGGTGAAGTGTTGAAGCACGTGTAGGATTCTTTTTCAAATGAAAACAAAATAATTTCAACATTAATGTGCCCAAATTTGTACTTCCAGTTATAAATTTGACATAAAGTCTGGAAGGCATCAACTGCCAGTGAGAGACAGATACTTAAATGTCATTTGATTTTTCTACCATGTATTTGATTTGGGGACATTTTGCAGAATAATTTGAGAAAAATTGCAGAATTTTGGAAAAATTTAGAGCTTTTTCAACAACAATTTACAACCGAATTATTTGGTAATATACACAATGATTCATGTTTTCTCTGTCATTTTCACTTGCTCCTGGGGGCAGAATCGGATGTTTTTAAGTTTCGTCAATGGTGAGGGTTAGGGATTTTTTTTTTTTATTCTTAAACTGAACCTGAATCAGTATATTGATCTAGATCCTCTCTAAAATGTCATGAATCTTCCATGGCGTAAGGTCTGTCTTTGGTAAAAATGTTGACAAAATTTGTTAATGTACTTAACAAGCAGATAAACAAACGCAAGTGAAAATATTTCCTTCTAATAATCCAGACAATAAAGACAAGTCACTTTCCTTCTGCTCAGATATAGCAGATGAATGAGCTTTGAGGCCCCCTAGGGACCTCATAGCCAGCTATGCTAATAGTAACACCTCCATCTGATTATATTTAACCAGTCTAAATGAATGGAACTCTGATCATTAAAGGCACACTAACATTTGGCCACTAGGGGCGCTAGACAAGTAACGTTCACACAAGCGCCCCTAGTGGCCAAAGTGCTGCAGCACTGTCACAAAAATCAACAAACAGTCAGTCGGGCCAGCCTCCCTTGTCTTTTGATTGTGTATGCAGACAGTAGTTGACCTGTAACTTCGGGGAAAGGATTGGCTCTGAGGGCTGGGGTGCGAAGCGGGCCTGGGCTTGCGTTGCGGCTACAGTCTATGGGCTGGAGGAGCAGCCGCCACAGCCGCTGGAGGCCCGGCCCTCCTCGCCGCGTCGGTGGCCCTCTTCCCCTACTCTCTGGCCTTCCCGCAGTCGTTGGCCCCCTTCGCCGAGGGTTGGCGCGGCGGCCAAGGTTGGGACAGACAGGCGAACCCGAGCACGCCTCCAGCCCCTGGCAAAGGGGGCCGGCAACGTTGGCGACGCCAGGGAGTAAGGGAGGAGCGCCATAGACGCGGGCCTATCACCGGGTTTCCGGCGGCAGGGAGAAGAGCGCGGCGGAGGCGGCTGCTCCTCCAGCCCATAAATTGTAGCCACGGCGCGAGCCCAGCCCCGCTTCGCACCCCAGCCCTTAGAGCCAATCCTTACCCCGAAATTACGGATCTGACTTGCCAACTTCCCTTACTAAAGAATTCACATTTAACTGAACTACTGCAGCAATTAGTGCACCATTAACTCAACACGAAACTACCATAATGTGCTCTTTTGGCTGTAAACAGAGGCTAAACGTGAAATGCCGTATGTTGTGACGTCATGTGGGAACAATATCTGAGCCTGTGGTCACGTGACTACCGTAAAGTAAAACGGTCTCCAGGTCACATGACCTGGCCAAAGACGGTCCGTCTCTCCAAACTTACATGGGTGGTATTTCAAGAGGGCAGCGCCACTCGGAACATTGATATTGTCAGGTGCTGTATATTGGCCTGAGGAATCATTTAAAATAACTCATATGGATCAATTCTTTAGGTCAAAAAGTCCACGATGTGCCTTTAAATAGTTTTATTTGTTGAATGAAAAAAACTACAAATGTGTTTTTTTTTTCTTTTTTAATATTAGTCAATTTCTTGTATGTAGTGATGCTTCTGCTAAAAAGTGTTGATTTAGGCGACACATTTTATTTTGTCTAATAATACGTTTTAGTCGTAGTCTTCCTTAGAAACCCTTTTCGGCTAATTCTAGTTTCAGTCAAATACATTAATTATAATTTCATCAACTTTATTGTAGCAAAAGGTTTGACTAATTATCAGTTAATAAAAATTAATCAAACGTTTAATTTGTCTTTGTTCTGAGTTTTATGCATTATATGTACGTGTGTGCATCCGTGCGTGCGTATGTGTGTGTGTAAAGCAGCAGGTAATGAGATTGGAATGACAATCAAGATTTATTTCTCATCCCTTGACACAAAGGCTGAGGTTTCCCAGGTTTGGAAGCCCACATGGCTAAATTTATTCATCAGAACGGGCATCATCAATTACAGATAATTAACCAGATGATGGTCTGGTGAGCAGAAAATGAAGGTGGTGATTAATCACTGGGAGCTCATACAAGCCTGCTGCTCAACCTAAGGTAGGGGGATATGTACTAAAGAGCTTCTGTGGGTTTCATGCTTATAACCAGGATGTCAAATCCCCCAGTATGCATCAAATAAAGAAAATGAAAACTAGAGATGTAGGATTATATTGATAATATAACCCATCCAAATATGATATCCGGGTAGTAGATGTCATGCTGACCTATTGGAGAGATATAACACAGCAAAGCAATATGAAAGCTTCTATATGCTTAATTTTTATGAGCCGAGGGAGTTTTCTCGCTGCGTTGATGCTCTTTTCATCTCTGTGCCAGGTTATTTTCTGCGAGGGAGTCGCAGGCAGTTCGGTTGATGATGTGATTGTGGAAAAATCTTGGGTGCAGAGAAACTGCGGCCAAACTCACTGAGGAATTTTTCATCTGGTCAAAGCTGCGTGCGTGCTTGTGTGTGTGTGCGCGTGTGTGTGTGAGATACTTATGTGGACTAACCTGGCAAGGCTGAAGAGACAAAGTCTGTCAAATCAATCAACAACACTGGAGATGCTTGAGATTGAATTGTAATCCTTATTACAGTCCTGTTTACAGTGTCAGGCTCTTCAAATACGATGTAGCCGAGGCTGAGCATACAAATGACTCATGCTTTTCAATCCAAGGAAATATCATCCTGGTCTGAGAAATACGGAATTTGTTATGCAGATGGTGTTGTTGGGAACCATTCAAGGAGTTTTCTACAAAACCAGTTAAAAGGTTAGTATATAAAACCCCCACATGCATGCATGCATTCCAGCCATTTATCATCATGATCGCCAAAGCTGTGTTCAGTTTTAGTAATCATCCTACATCAAAATTTAAAACCCACAATGTGTTCGTGATGGAAATTAAAAAAAAACCAAAAAAAAAACAAGGTAATCCAGGTGCAGCCTGATGCCACTGCTGAAAGTCATGCTCCAATAGTCTCCATCATCTGTGTTTGAAGAGTGGGAGTCAGGGCCGTGTCAGTGCAGTGCTGGACTCGCCCTATGGGTGCTTTATTACCTCATCTTCAGCTGTGATTTATGGCTCTCACACAGGCTTCTTCTTTTTCTGGGCTGTTTAAAATCTGCTGAAGATAAAAAAAAATCATAGCTTTATTGCAGGGACGATGTGGGATTACACACACACACACACACACACAAGTGCTACGTTCCTGCATCACAAACATGTCTGATGATGTGTGGTAGCATCATTTAGTGAACTACACAGAAAAGTCACACCCTGGGACTCTCGGTGCATTATCATTCAGACATTTTGTTCCTCCCACGTCGAACACACACACACACACACACACACACAGTCTGTTTGTGTGGATGAGGACTCCTTGTGCCTACACAGTGATAATTACAGTGAATGGTTACAGCTTTTACACCAGTGTTAAATCAGACTTTAGGGCTATACTGTGTGTGTCCTCAAATATCTCCAAAGCTCACCTTCCACAGATAAAGCTGAAGCACAGCCTGGTTCTCTTTGGCTCTGGCCCCACCCTGTGGACAGGAGGAGGACAGCACGACACATGAAGATTTTAATAATTCAATCTGCAAACATCGTCTCAAGCAAAAACTTGTTTAGGCCAGTGTTTTTCAACCTTAGGGTCATCTGAAATGTCTAGTAATTGAGAAAAAAATATTCCTAATTAGAACAGGGGTGTCAAACTCGTTTTCACTCAAGGGCCAAATACTGAGTAATTTGATGTAGCGGGAAGCAGATTTAAGACAGTGGGGGAAAAAAAAAAACAAATTCCTTGATTTTGAAACCAATTTTTGTGTAAGTCTGTACAAAAACAAAATGTTTTTAAATAAATAATCAAAAAGAATAACAATCAATAAATAAATATAGATATTTAGCCATTTATCTAGGTTAACGCTACATGCAGTGCAATCTTTTTTTACAGCAATGCATGGTTTATTCTTGCAAAAATTAAAATAATGTAGTTTTTTTTTTACAACTGTGAGACAAGTTAATTTGTTTGGTATTTTACACAATGATAAATGTTTTGTCTCTGTCATTTTTACCTTCTCCTGTGGGCCGAATTGGATGCTCCCAAGGGCCGGATTTGGTCCCCAGGCCATGAGTTTGATGCTTGTGGATTAGAAACACATTTTTGAACTATTTCACTTTTCACAACAGTGTGTTTTATACTGTGTTCTAAACCAGGGGTTCTCAACTGGGACCCACATTTTTCCACGGCCATTAAATCACGACCCACGTTTTTCAAAAATAGCTGTTGAAAACACACACACTCTTTTTTAAAAACATATATCTGTATTTTTTCCTGTGCAACATGCACTTCACAGCATGCCTGTCAAAAGAAAAGTTTCTTTCAAAATAAAAGATAAGTCCAACATGAGAGACTTTAGGTATTTATTTATTTTTGACCAGCTGTTTGCGACCCACTCAGTTCAGGTCTGCGACCCACTTTTGGGTCCCGACCCACCAGTTGAGAATCACTGTTTTATACTTTCACGTTGCAGAATATAAATCTAGTTATTATTATTGATAATAATAAAATGCAGTTAAAATGTCTGCGCTGGCACAACTTGTCACTAAACCTGGCAACCCTGTATTTTGTCAATGATGTACGTATAAGCATTTCACCGTATGATGGTAAATTTTTTTGGAAAAAAAAAAAATCAAGTGAGCGCATATACAGTATACTAAGTTACTACGCATTTTCTATCTTTTTATGCATTTAAACCTTTTTGTAACTAAAAACAGTAGGTGCCACGTTATCGACCCAGTAGTATAACAAACATGATCAAGAAGTAATTCAGGAAAAAAAAAAATGATTTCGGGTCCCCAGAAATTGTTGATATCCAAATGGGGTCACAATCCAAAAAAGGTTGAGAACCACTGCTATAGGCTTCCATACACACATGCGCAAAGATGATGCATTCATGTAGATGACAGCTGTATGAGTGTAACTAGGGATGTCCCGATACAACTTTTTCACTTCCGATACGATACCGATATTGCAGCCTTGAGTATTGGCCAATACCGATATCAGCACAAATCATACATACTTAATATTAATTATT
Source organism: Gouania willdenowi (assembly GCF_900634775.1). NCBI lineage: Eukaryota > Metazoa > Chordata > Actinopteri > Blenniiformes > Gobiesocidae > Gouania > Gouania willdenowi. The sequence continues at coordinate 22,551,103 of NC_041053.1, read as the reverse complement.
ATGTCGTGTGGAATGTTAGAAAATACTTGATCAAGTGCTGTTACTCAAACAGAGAACAATAGTCTCTGACAGTAGAGATGAGAAAAACTGCTTACATCCGATATTCGTTTTCTGGCTGATATCGGACCAATATCCGATATTAATATCGTATCGGGACACCCCTAAGTGTAACCTCTCGTGATGCAGCTTTCAGTGGGCTTTGTGAGTGCAGCTCAGTGTATGTAGGTGTTCTACTGCACTCAGTGAAAATGCTCTCTAAAAAGAAATAAAAAATAAAATAACTCAGACAGGCCAAGTTTAAGGCGAGCCAGTGAGCTCAGTGTACCATTTAAAAGCTGAGGAGATGTGTAATTCTCCCAGGAGTCAGCGTAGAGAAAAAGCTGAAACAAACAGTGTTGATGGTGACATTAGGAGCTACACAAAAACAAGGTCCCAACGGGTGTTTAGTGACTGTAGGACAACCAATTGTTTCCATTCTTCATTGTGTTTTTAAGGAAAACAAAGAATACACTTACCATAGCCAGTGTTTAGATGTTGGGAGTTTTTTCTCATAAACCAAAGCTTTATTTTCTATTGTTTGATTTGTATTGTTTTAAAACACATTCATTCAGGGTATATCCTCCTAATAAAAGGACCAAATAAATGAAGACGGTTGCCGTATCAATATGCCGACATTCTATCCATACGTAGCGCCCCTATTTGGCCAGTTTAGGTCATGTGATTGGTCAGTCTAGGTCACGTGACTAAGACTAACCCTAACCCTAAAAATGGTTGTGATATTGGGTTATAACTTAACCCTAAACCGCTACGTATGTGTACTTCTATATATATATCAGAGATAACTAGACACTTGAATCAGCTGTACTTTATTGCCATGGTCATACCACATGTGACAGTTAGGCACTGGCATGTACAATTTTCATTCTGAAGAACTCAGACAGCTCTGAGGCTCTCAGGACTCAGGAGTTCTTCAAACTACATGTTTGAGGTTTAGACAGAGGGCAGTCACCGTCTACCAATCATGTGCACCTGGTGTCTAATAAACCATTTTAAGCGGGAATAAATGTGAGGGTGTCCTAACTTTTGCCTTAGTTAAAATATGCATTTCTGAAAATCTGCTTTTATAAGCTTAAATATACATATTTATTCTTCTTATTTAATTGCTTAGATATATTACTTTAAACTCTCAGTATTGATAACATTGAGAATAATGCTACAAAAATGAACAGGCTTCCATAGGGTGTACTTTTTCTTGCTGTGAGGTGGACGTGCTAAATTTTCTGTTTTCATTTAAAAAAAATATATAAAATGTTTATGGCATTGACAATGTTTAAGTATTATTTTAATGATAGTTAATTTAACTTGATTTGATTAGGTAACATGACAATCACAAAGAGGGAAGTAAAATTGTGGAACAAAAGTTCCAATTTCACAGGAAATTTGAACGCTATACCTGTTCCTGTTCTGTTAATGTTTATTGTCATTTATAAATATTTGATAAATGTTTTTTTTTTTCCCATTTCATTTCATTTCATGTACTGTTGATTGCTTTTTTCTTTTCAAGTGGAGGTATTAAGAAAAATACGCTTTTGCAGTTTTTTTTTCCACATATGAACTTGAGGGTCCACCGGCACACAAAATGTGAAATAAATCCATTCAGTTTTTCTTTCTTTGTGTGTGGTCTTTGTAAATCTTGCAACACAGAGAAAATTGCTCCGTTTGAAATTTTCCAGATTTGAAAGGTCACAAGTTTTTTGTTAAATTACATGGTGGAGGCATCTCATAAGCTTGAGTGTTTGCCTCTTCTTTCAATGTAATTGTAAATGTGTTGTTGTTCTGTGTTTAAATGTGCAAGTAAATAAACAAGTCTCAATATTATGTGGTGATATATGATGAGGTAAAAAAAAAAAATTTCCAGGTTTTCAGGTACAGTGTTGCATTATTTATTATCAGCTCTTACAAGCAACAACAGCTGTGTCACTGCAGATCCAAACATGATGACAGCAGTTTGGTGCAGACAACATGGCATCACAGCAAAACAAACACATTTGTAACCCGAGGAAACAATAGTGTTAAAGTTAACTAAATGTAATCTGAACTCGACTTGTAATCCTTCTTTATGGAGTCTCCCTGTGCATGTTCACACCAAAACCTTTTGGGATCAAAGGAACTGAAACTGATGAAATATTCCGTGCAGTCATTTATGACGGTTGGCTGGTGAGGCCAGCTCTGTCGTCTACAGACATGTGTTGATAAAGGTTACTACAGGTTACTGACGTCTGTTTAACTCTTATTTTATGATACAAACAATTGTTTAAACTATCACATAAAGCTTTTAATCTACCAAACAGAACCCAGTCCTTCAATAAACGTCTCTCAAACACTGACTCGTAGTGTTGGCTGTGTTGTGTTTTAGTCACATGCGCTGCAGATTTAATACTAAATTAAATATTTATACTATATAGGCGATGATTCATATATTACACAAATAATGCAGCACACAGAGCTCAGCTGTTAAATACGCTGGAACGTTTAAAAGAAGTCACTCGCACATGTCCATGAGCCGAATCAGAACTTAGGGACAAATTGATCGCACAGTAAAAGAAGTTTAGAGCCCACTGGGGCGGTCCCGCTCAGGGAGCGAGGGGCCCAAGTCGCAGCTCCACATGGTGTGTGAGCCAGACGGCTTCCACCGCCGCTTCACTGCTTTCCTCGCTGGGCCTGATGGGTGCGGTGAGGTTTCGGAAGTCGTGGCGGATCTTAAATGAAACGGTGACGTCCGAGTCTTCCTCCTTCTGGGGAATGACTTTTATGAAGAAACCAATTTTGTTGGATTTCCTGAAGGCAACAACGCTGTGGAGCAAAGGGGAAAGTGTGGCTTATCTTAGCAGATTTCATTAGTGTGTTGTTTTTATTTTTAGGTGTGTGTGTGTGTGTGTGTGTGTGTGTTTGGAGATGAACTCACTCTGGGTCATCCTGGAAGTCCTGTGGTTCAGCCAGCTCGTCATACTCTGCAGCAGCGTCCTTTCCTGCTAAGGCCAGCTCCTTATTTGGCAAAATTACCTGAAAACAAATCATTGCAATAATTAATTCAATAATCAATCAATACCAGCTTTTTGTGTCAAATCAGTCAAGTTTGTATCCTTTTGTGCATCAGAAACACACACAACTGTACCCAATGCAGTAAAACTCACAAATTGTATTTCTTAAATTGAACTAGTTTTTTTTTCTTTAAAGTATTTTTTTTAGGTGGGGGGTTCCAATTAAACCTTGTTTTAAAAATGTTTTTTCATTCATTAAAAAAGGGCATTTAAAATGTTGAATCGTCATGGGGTAAAAAACAAAATAAAACAAAAAAACAATATAAATCTCATCTATCAGATCCCTTTTCAAATCACAACCCAAACCCCATTTCTACCAATCTGCATATTCTCTGTAATTCAATGTTTCATAATTTCTCCTACATTGTTGGGTTTTTTTGGTATTATTCTGTATTGTACTGTTTTTTATTATTCTGTTTTTATTGTAAAGTGTTCTTGGGTGGCCTGAAAGGCACTTTTAAAATAAAATGTATTAATAATATTAATAATAATTTTAAACTACAGTAAGTAGTGAAATTTGACCAACCATTCAAATCCCCCTAATCATCAAACAAACCAGGATGTTCTCAAAAAAAAAGAAAAAAAAGTGATTTCCTACATTTTGATCGTGCTCATTAGAACCAAACGTGGCCACTATCTAATCATAATGCACTAATGAATAAAATAAACACACTCAGTGAAGCCAGCCGTGGTTAAAAGGCAGCCAGTAAAATCAACTGAGCGTGTGATAATGTGGTTCAAACTGCCCTGTGGCTGCATGAATGTCAGACCAAGCAGAAAGACAGCAGTGCACGTTGGTTCTGCCCTGATGTCAACGTTAACAGGTCAGGAGGAGGTTCTGTCGTGGCTGGGAGCTCCTCCTGACCTGGGCTGCCCTCAGAATTCATCACTAAAGATGCTGAGGAGTCTGTGAAGATGCTGTGGAAGGCTCAGGTGAACATTGTTGTCGTTGAATGTATCTGTGTGCAACACGACCTCTGACCACACGTCAACATGAAAGTCTAACATCAGCGTCCACAGTAAAATGTATGGATTTGATCCAAGAAACCCTGACAAAGGTGACAAAGACAAATTCATACAATGCATTTACGGCGTACCTCTGCTGTGCTGTTGATGTCATCGGGATCTTCCTCGTTGGAGGCGCTCAGCGTGACGTGAGTGATGTTTTCCACTGGGTTGGTCAGCGTCAGCAGCACCTGACTCTCCTAAACACACAGGAAGTAAGAAACAATGAGTGTTATCCGACTGTGAGCTTAAGGGCTCTGCTAAAGACAGACAGAGTTCTTTAGATGATTTATTGTTATTTAGAAACATTTATACTACATACAGGAAATGTTTTTCATCAGAATATGCAGCATATGTTGTTCTCAAACTGTTCCTGTTGCACCCCCCTTTGAAGAATGAATATTTTCAGACCCCCATCCCAACAAATTTGGGTCAAAAATGTACCTTTCATTGAAAAAATTAAAAACTGTAAATATTATTTTTCAAAAATCAGAAAAATAACATCAAATACACAATAAAATTTTGGAACAGTAATAATAATCTATCTATAAAAACAAGAAACATTTGTGTGCGTGTGTGTTTGTGGAGCGAATATCTCCTCAACGCAGTGTCTGATCGACCTGAAACTTTGTCAATGACTTGCGCATACCCCGAGTGTGTGCATCCGTAATTCTGGAGTCATTTGCTCATTGCAAAACCAATTTAAAACCAATTTGAAATGACCAATCCACACTGTGGAACTCCTGTCAAACATTTTTTTAAGAACACTGATGTCATCAACAGTGATGTCTGATGATGTCATCAACAGTGATGTCTGATGATGTCATCAACAGTGATGTCATCGGTGTTCTAAGAATGTTCAAACTGATGATGTCATCAACAGTGACTTCATCATCAGTGTTCCATTCTATGCTAATGCTAAGCTAATGCAGTGCGACGCTGTCTGTACACGATAACTTGAAAAGTTACAAACGGATTTTGATAAAATTTTCAGGAAATGTTGTTAATGGGTCAAGGAACAGCTAGTTGCATTTTGGTGATGTTCTGGATACCAAAGGGAAATATATATATATATATATATATATCCCATTCACACTGTGGAACTCCTGTTAATGTCAATATGAATACATACCTCCAACGGGCAACTGTACTAGTAATAAATAATAAGGCCAATTTTAATTTTGTATTTTTTAAGGGGGTGGCAAACTGGTTCCTATCTATTGAGGTCATTAAATTAACTCACAGTATTCTGATGTGACTTACAGACACTCACACATCTGTTTTATTAGATTTAGAAATAATAATAAATAATAATTCACTTTATTTAAAAACACCTTTCAGGCCACTCAAGAACACTTTACAATAAAACAGAATAATAAAACAGTGCAGTGTCATGCTCATGGCACAGGACAATAAACAGGGCAGATACCACAGTACTCTTCCATTGAGAAATTAATCCCCCATGCTGGACAATTTTACCTCATGCTCTCTTATGTGCAATATGTAAATTAAACTTAGGTTATATTTATTTAATTTTTTGTTGCATATATTAATGTCCTTTGCTTGTTTTTGCACCTTTACTTATACCGTCTTGGCTGATTTGTTGTTGTTTGCAAAAATGACTCTGGGACATGCACAAGAATTCCGTGGTACTTGTTCTTTTTTTAGCATGTGCTTATGGTAATAAACATTATTCTATTCTATTCAAACACTATGAAACAATATAATACAAAAAAAAAAAAAAAACAACAATGTAGGATAATTTATGGAATGAGATGAAACATTGAATTACAGAGAACATGTGACATATATATATATATATATATATATATAAATAATAGTGATTCATCTGTGGCACTCAGCCTACTGTTTGTTTAATGGGTGTGGCTTAAACTGCTCCTATGTTGCTAATATCTGTTATATACGGATTAGAACAGCGCCTGCTCCTTTTTACCTACACTGTTTATAAATAAAGTGAATGTGAGAGTGTAACATTGTGGTTCTTTGAAGTTCTTTTTACTACATTCTGTATTATGAAACGATCTTAGCCTGAAGAATTAGAAATGGATTCTATAAATAAAAAGCAAAACTGAGCTTAACAAGACACACACGCACCTTCAAGTGACGAAGATTTGGAATGGACATAATCCTCACTTCTGGGATGTAACTCCTGTGGAAAGCAAACACACACAAACACATAAAGCAGAGCTTAACAATCACTTCTGTGTTCTTTAACAGATTATAAAATGAAGTGTTGTTTTGAATTCACAACCAGTACTCACACAGCCACTAGCTGTATTTTAAACTTGATTGATGTTGGATTGAACTCTGGTTTGCTCAAATTGTGCTCGCATTTCTGAAAAAAAGAAAAAGAAAAAAACTTGTTATCTGTTGGTGATCTTTGAACACTAGATAATTTGAAGGATGGAGCCCTGAGGAGGGACTGACCCTACAACGCAGCGAGCGCTTCATCAGGAGGTGTTTGTGTCTGGGGTGGAGCTGTGAAGCCCCCGCAGGCTGAAAATCTGGCTGGAGAAGGCGCTGACGCAGCGTGGTCACTGAAAGGACAAGAGGAAACATTGAGCTCCAGCTTGACCTCAATTACTGGACTTATCAGTATTTCTGCAGCGAGGTCGTACCTTCAGGTAAACTGATGGGTCTGCTGTAGCAATCTTCTGGCAGGGGCTCCACTTCATCCAGGGCCTGGGCCGGCTCGATGCTGATCTCCTTCTGGTCGTCTCCCTCTTTAAGGCTTATAGAGATACGTAAACTCTGAATATTAATGTGCTGGCCACACGTTAGTTTATGGCTCTGTTTTAATGGCTTTATGTGTGTTTGGTTGTTTTTAGATAGAGAGCGGGACTAAAGTGCTCCACTCCGTCCCACGTTTTGCCCACAGATTAGCAAATAAATGACAGACCAAGAAAAGCATACTTTATATCTGTAGAGCAGACATGGCCAACTGGCCCCAAAAAATGTAATTCAAGAAGTTGGAAGGAATATGAAGCCCAACATAATACACCCTAAAAATACACAAAGTGACTCGTAAAACATAAAAAGACCAGAACAACTTCAACAAAACGCACAAAACAACACATTACAGAATAGCTCCAAAGACACACAAACCGTTAACAAAACTACACAAAATGACAGGACAATAACAAAAATACAGCTAGGGACCCCAAAAAACACACAAATTGACAAAAAAAATGCAGAAAATGACAGAAAAATATACAAAATTACACCAAGAACACAAAAAAAAAATTACCAAAAACACACAATGACAAAAACTGATTAAAAAAAAAATCAAAACCACAGACAAGATAAAATAAAGACAAAACCCATCTTCCCCCTATATTAATGTGCAGATTGATCATTATTCTAAATGCTGACATGAATGTTGATATGTGGCAGACGGATCAGATAAATTCACATTTTGTGGCCCCCACTGTGATAGAGTTGCCCCTCCCTGGAGGAATAACACACTAATCCAGATCCATCTAAAACCAATGCAGTTGTATTATTTTTAATCTGATGGGACTCCTTCAGAGTAAAACTCATCTCAACCAGAGCCAAATGTTACGCTGGTTCTTGCTGGTCATACATAGTTTATCTCAAAATGTGTTAGTGTCGCTTCACCTCACATCTCGTGACACCCTCTAAAATGAGCACTTTGAGTCTGATAATCCAGCCTTTGTTTCAGCAACACTGGCCCTGCTGATGTGCACCATTAACTGCTTGTAATGTCAGACAAACTCATACAAAATGAAAACTGAATCAGTCTGAGGCGACATGTTTCTCAGTAGAGACAACACTCCAACGTATACTTTGTCAGCTAACCATTGATTCTGCTAAACAGGGTCCTTGACTTGATTTTGGTAAACAGATTTCAAAATGATTAATGCTGAGAGTTACAACAGCACAAGGTGACGACAGTACTTAGGAAGGAAAGACTGGTGACAAACGTGATGGATTCTATTCCCGCGTCAGGCCAACTTTCAAGGTTCTGCAAATTGATTCATACGGTGCGTTGTTATATTAATCACACCCAATGGCAGCAGTGAAGTGGGAAATCTGTTTTTCAGAGTCACCATTAGAATTTAGACAAACAATGTTTTGTTCCTAAGCTGAGCCGAACCAATATATAACAGGAGGGTAGACACACAGCTTCTCAGCAAAAAGATTATGGGTTTGGTTCTGCCAAGGCTTCAATTATTCTGGATAGAGTTTCCAAGTTTTACAAAGAGAAAACAAAAATAGAAACATGCATGTTTGGATTTTTACATCGTGCCATGGACTGGTCCCTAGACCATTTAGTGCCACATAGAAAGATTAAAGTTTCAAAAATGTTTATGTATTTAATTTCCATGTGTTTTATTTTGAAAAATTCCTACTTCTGATTTAATGCTCATCACTCCTGCGTGCCTTTAACGGCATTGATGCATTATTGTTTATTTATTTATTCAATTCAGTTTAAAACCTTAGAGTTCTAAGTAAAAAAAAAATGTTTTTTTAATGAATATAATAATAATCAAATAAAAAATAAAAAATACAATATCGTATTGATCCCACTAAACCAATATTGTGCATCATATTATGAACTCAGTGTATGCTCACACTCCTACATATACTTTGTTTTATGGGGAGAGATAAATAAATCCACAAATTTCACGTGTTTTTCAGATCCACAAATATATATTTACAATTTACACGCATGTTCTATAATTTGTGTGTGTATTTCTCATGAATTATCATGTGTAAATCTTCCATTGTGCTTGTGAATTTATTTCTCAGACAAACGCAAGTTAACGCAGTTTTGTTCAGATTCACACAAGCAAAGCCTCCTGAAAAACACATGTGCAAATTGTGGCACTATTTGTGAATATGCCTGAGACAAATCTCTCCATATATTCATATCGTGGTAAAAGCAGTGATTGTTCTAAATTGATAACAAAACGTGACTCACGATAGGCCGGCCAGGCTGGATATTGGCGCTCCGGGCCTCTGTCTCTGCAGTCTGGTGCCAAGGCCGTATTTTTCCTGTGTTAAAAAAAAAACAAAAAACACACACACAAAGAATAATCAGCTTGTCTGCCTCCTCTAATAATCTGGACTCCAGGTTATTTATAAAAATCAATCTAGAGCTATTTGTCTACTTAATCATTTATACAAAAAAATGAAGCAAATGGGGAAAAGATACAAAAAAAAAAAAGTAAGAGGATGATTTCTGACATTCACTGGACGAACAAAAGGAGCCTTTCTGTGCGGAAATGAGGGAGACAATCTATTCCAAAGAAAAGAGAACAGAGTGAAATGTTCCCTGCGGCTGAATTTGACTTCAACGCTGATTTTGTCTGCTTCGTCTCTGCCTCTGAGGAACAGAAAAGCTCCTCATGTGTGATTCTCATTCACGACAGGAGAGATTCATGTGATCTGTGAGGTCACTAGCCAACAGGAGCATTTCTAATAGATGACACAGGGTTACTGTACAGACCAGACTACTTATGTTGTGAAAAATACAACTCACCACCACATGAATAGTGTGTTGCTGGTAAGGGGGGGGGGAGAGAAACCAAATTATCAGAATGCAGAAGCAAAGGAAAACAAAAAGAGAAGACAAGGCGAAACCAACACAACACTGGAAAACTATCGTGACTTGTCGTAACATGTGACAGCGGCAACAGAAATGCATCAGTGATGAGGAGCAACTGCTGGGCCATTCATTTGTGCAGCAAAACGCAGGATGCAGGAGTGGTAAACAATGTGCCAACAAGCTGAAACCATAATGACAACATGGCACTCAACACAAAAATAGGTCATTCCAAGTCATTTCAACAAATTTTCAGGACATCCCACACACTTTGGACTCATAACTCTGAAATTATTACCAGTTGTTCCGTGAATACTCCTATCATTAATCCTTTTTGAGATATGGCTAATATAGTGAAGGAGGTATGTGTCAATATTCCTTATTTTTCTTCCATTTTCAGCTTCCAATATGTCAGGAACTACGCCACATAGGAAATTTAAATTTGGTATAGTAATACAGCTCCACCTACTCTTTCAGAATATACAAAAACATCTACTATACATCCTATCTGGTGGACATGTCAGCTTCTCAAAATTGGAAAAAAGTTTTGGGGGGTTTCGACCTCAAACATGTTTGGGCCTTCAGTGAACAACTTTCAACAACTTTTAATTTGATTAGCTTTGAGCTATGTACATAAACTGTTCACATCATTAATGATTAGTCACATATATGCATTAGTTCTTTGGTGAAAGTCTCTTGGAATTCTTTTATTTTATTTTTTTTTACTATATTCATTGGCCCATAATTGCATGTGGGAATGTAAGGAAAAATCAGATCTTTGTTTTAATTTATAGCATAAAGGTTACTCTTTCTTGGGATATAAAAATGTATTTTTCATGGGACTTATTTCTATTTTGGATGCCAACTTTGGGTTATTTCACCACTCACGGATATTAAAATTCCCTTACGTGAGGCCGTTGTAGCTTGCCTTTGTGTCTTATAAGCATTGTTATTAAAAGTTTTTCACGAGTAACATCAAAAAACATTTTCAAGGAACAATAGGTAAACATTTTTGCATTGTTTGAGACCAAAGTGCGTGGACCATTTGTGAAATGGAATGACCCAAATGCCCTTTTCCCTTAGCTTTGAACGCATTGGAACCAATACGTTTATTTATTACTGCTTCAGTGAAGGTGCAGAACCTTTGAATTTTATCTTAAATACACAGCACCTCAGTTCAAAAAGGGAACACATGTTTTTGAGAAACAACATAAAGACAGCTGTGTGACATTTTAAACTTAACAGCTTTAGAGATTACAAAAGACAGTAGGGTAAGTCTGAAGAGGATGATTTTAGGTTTTTGATGTCAAACTACCGAAAAGGCCAGGGGCATGCACTGCCGTCTCCTCGCCAGCTTCTTCCTGTCTCTCTCCTGCTTCTCTCTGTGAGCCAACTGCTGGTAATACTCAATCAGCTTGTTGATCTGCAGGAAACAATAGACTGATCATTATAACCTCAGTAGTTTCCAAAATCATTGAACACAAAGACAAAGTACAGACATAACCATGGTTTGTAAATGTACATAATGTATGTCACAGCTAATTTCCCACAAAAAGACAGTCATCAACATCCCCCGCCAGATTGGTTCTCATTATAACTCACAATCTTTTCTTACATGTCATAAATCTGACTTAGATGTATCCATGAGGAAAATATTATCACCTCGAATATAAAATTACTAACTATCTTAAACGTTTTCTAAAAAAATTAGAGATGTTCGATAATACATTTTTCTAGAACAAATACGAGAACGCAGATTCGTTATACAAATACCCATTGATGCCAATTCATATGAATGATTAATCACAACACAATTTTGCTCATTCTTACAAACCATAAAACAGCCGACATTGTTCTTTCACAATCAAACTGCATATTTACTCAATGAAATTTATTTGGGTGGGCTACAATTACGTCAGTGGTGTCTTGGTATTGTCAAATACATTGTTAGAATAAGGTGCTTAACAACTTGTGAAATGGGTTTTTAATTTAATTAAATAGTAGAAATCTGGGGGGGAAAAAAAGACTATGAAGCAGTAAATGTGTTGCTTTGAGATATCCACAATAACTTACTTTGTTTCCTTTTTTGCATTCTATGTGTGTATGTTTTCTATTCAGGCATCTTAAAGCAGGCGGAGCATGATCAAAAAACATGTGAGCAACTCCAGACACATACTTAAAGTGACCTCGGGGTGGGGGCGGGGAGGGGTGACTTACCCGCTGAGTGTAAGGATTCTCAGGCTCCTGCCATCCACCGCTGGCTGTATTCAAAGAAAATGCCAAAACATCAAACTTTTAACACAATACAGTTCAGTCATTTCTGCTGAAGATCAGACCAATCTAGGTCCCTTTCTAAGGGTTTTTAATAAGCACCCACCGACTGATTTGTCAGCCATCCCAACGTCCCTTGACGTCCAGCGGCAGAAACCACAGGCCAAGTAATAAGCTTTCTTCATTGCCGTCTTGGTGGGATCATCAGGCAGTGGAGCAGGGATGTTTGTGGCCCGGGTAGATAACGTGTGCATGCAGCATGGGCAGTCAAAACAGTTTGCACACCTACAGAGGGGCACAGAGATCAGCAGGAGAACATCAGAAAGTGTTCCGTGACCACAGAGGAATTAAGCATTCTATTCATCTGCAGGTCAGTCTCACCTGTTCTTCTTCAGCTTGGCCTCTGCAGAGGGCATGTTCTCCAGACAGCTGGGGCAGTAGTGAGAGTCCACCTGGATCACCAGGAAAGTGGACATAACAGGCATTTAGTCACACATGGCATTACAAGATAGACATTCGGGAACTTCCAATCTAAGGGCAGAAAAAAATGTTTACAAAGACAGGAACTGCAGTTCATATGAAAATAAGAAAACTAAAAATATTGTATCCTCCTTGAGGTTTAAACCTGTGAGTTTTCCAACAGTTTTCCCTGAAAAATAAAGACAAGGAATAACAGATGATACGATTGAAGTTTAGCTGTTTATGAGGAGCTCAAAGCAGAGCTGCAGCTCCTCATGAACTACCTCAAATGGAGCTCTAGACACTGGGGCTGGGCAAAAAAAAAAAAAAGTCTATTTAATCGATTAATCAAATTTGGAGATAAAAATGATTTCTATTTTGCAAATTCGAGTTTCAAATTAATTTGAATTTTTTTTCCCCCACTTTTTCGTGTTCCAATGTGAGCCAGCCCCCTCTTTGTTTACATTTGTTTACCCTTTGAGTAGGCTATGTGTGTGCCACAGGCATGTTCCATTTTTTATTTCGCACTATACTGAAATGCTATGGGAAGAGTTTATTTTTTCAAAATGTAATATTATATGTTGTAAAATATGTAATTAGCTGATTTCTTAATCAGAAAATTTAAGCTAATGTGAAGTTGCTGTTGCACTTTTGCTTAAACCTGGGTTAAAGCTTGAAATTGTTGAATGACAGAACCTCATGTACTGTTTATTTTGGGATTGTATAATGCATTTAAACTCTTGGGGACATTCACAGCAATAAAGTTGCACTTTTGACAATATATCTGATGTCTGCAGTCATTTTAAGTGCAGTTAAATAAAAAAATAAAAATAAAAGATCGAATTGAAACTCGATTTTTTTATTAAATTGGAGATTTTTTTTTTTTTTAAGGCTAAATCGCCCAGCTCTACTAGACACTTTAATTGAGGTGGCACAGGGCTATTGCCAAGCCAACTGATCAGCTCTTTTGGAGTTTTACTTTTTCTACAGAACTAGGACTAATCCATCTGTCTTGTCTGTGGATAACTGCATACACTGAAAAAACATAAATAAAAATAAAATAAAACTGGACCAAACTGGGATGTCTGGGCATCTCTTGCCCTGAAACTCTTTCAACTAACTTGGGTGAACATGGAAATAATGATAATAACACTCAGCTGTGAGTAGGGAAAATCATTTTATTTTAGAAATTCAGGTAGAAGGACTCGATTAGTGTTTGCAGAAAAAGCCCTGCTGGATATATCTGGGTGTGGTTTCATTAACAGACACGGTACAATCAACATTTTAACCACATTGACGTTATCTATGATCAAGTAACGTGAGCTCAGATGTTCTTTCATTGTTAGTCAAACTCATTTCTAAGCCAATTTCAGCATTTCACGACAAATCTTCAGACTACTTGGGCCTTTTTAGCTTCCCAGCTAAAGAAACGGGTGGCTAACCTGTCAGCCAATCGCAAGAGAGGATTCCAGAAAACCAATTTGATTGACATGAAGCTTAGCCACTCACATTCCTGCATTCTTCATCTAAACCCGCCCAGCTGTCTGCGGTTCTAACAAACCTGCTAACAACAAAGTAGCTGGATGATGCTAACCAAAGACAACGAGTAATAACGGAGACAAACCTCGTGAGACACGCATTCCAGGGAGCGCAGTTCACTGCAGTAACGGCAGAAATAAAGCTGAGATAGTGGGGCTCTGATCTGCTTCTCCCCACGGACCAGATAAACCACTTTATCTGGCTGAAGAAGGGACGCCATCCTTCTCACAGTGAAGGGAGACCGACAGCTCTGTCTGTAGTCTGCCCTGTTGGAGGTGACGTCACAGGGTGAGCTCAGTGTCGCCCTCCTGTGGTGCACAGAAGAACAACAAACTCTGAGCAGTTGGTAATCTTGATCGGATAGATCACGTGTGTCAAATTGAAGGCCCGGGGGCTAAATCGGGCCCTTTAAAGCTCCTCATTTGGCCCGAAAATAAAGTAAAATTGACAACAAAAACACGACTCATTGACTCACTGTGTCAATCACCAACTAATTCAGTTGTAGATATCTAAGTCCCTCAATTTTATTCAAGAGCTCACATTTTTTCCCCAATGTCTATATCACACGTTTACAGCCATTTTTAACATGAAATTGTTGTTAGTGTTCAAAACCAAAAAACGGATTCTGAGATTGATCAGATCACGTAATCCAGTCTCGGTTTTAATCTGGATCAAATCATCAGTTTGTGTTGTTCCAAACCTTTGAGTAGGATTGGGATAACTTCAATCCCAAAGAACATGATCATTCTGATCCCAGCAGTTTGGTGGATTCAGGGGGGCTTTTAGGAACAAAATGTGATTTAAATCAAAATCTATGTGGTCAAATAAACAACATTTATTATGCAGTTCAACAGATTTTCAAACCATACAATTACACATACGAATTGCCTTACAGACCAGTAAGGCAGAATAATATAACACATAATAATAATAATAATAATAATAATAATAATAATAATAATAATAATAATAATAATAATAATAATAATAATAATCCTGTTAAAAGCTGTCTGAAACAAACATTAATGTATTCATCTCTAACTCAATCATCCAAAAATCATTGTTCAAAAATAGTTTCTGACACTGGTAAACCTTTTTCTGAATGTCATTCTGAGAGAAAGTCTGATCTATATATACTGTAGGTCTTCATTTTCAGCTGCTGAAGTGCATCATTGACCTCATCACAGAGAGGGACATTTTCCTTTGGCAATATTGTGCATCACTGCAGACCCCTCACACCCTGCACACAATCTGTTTAAACTCCTCCCCTCCGGCAGACGCTACAGATCACTGTACGCCAAAACTACCCGCCATAAAAACAGTTTCTTCCCCCAGGCTGTCACTCTGATCAACACTATACAGTCAAAGAGTGTCAGACCTGTTTCTGTTACTGTGAAATAACCTGGAACTAAACATATCAACCCTGGAACAATCCTGTCACTGTGAAATGTTCATGGACATCATTTTTTCATTTAAATGTTCACCTGCACTACTCATCAATGCACTACTGCACTATTATCTTATTATTATTATTATTGTATTTTTATTTTATTTCATTATTATTATTATTATTATTATTATTATTATTATTATTATTATTATTATTATTATTATTATTATTATTATTATTATTATCTGTTATTTTTATTTAGTTTGCACATATTAGTCTAACTACTCTTATATTTATGTTTATACTTCTTTTTTTTATTTATTTATTTTTCTTTACTTTCTTTGCTTTCTTTATTTTTCTTTATTCTAGTTGATTGTTATTATTTAACGTTACACTACCTGAGAGAGCACAGGTCACCATAAGAAATTCCTCGTGTGTATTCATACACCCCTGGCCAATAAAGTTGATTCTGATTCTGATTCTGATTCTGACAATATACACATTATGTTGGACACTCCTTGGGGTTCCACTGAGATATGCAAAGCTCCTCTTCAGAACTCCATTTAAATGCTTAATAGCACACTCGGTGCGAGAAAAGGTGTCGTCAGCCATTGGATAGGCGATAGACACCGTCTCCTAATATTAAACCATCTGATCAGTTAGTCTAGACTCTAGACAAGGGGTGTCAAACTCATTAATGTACCAATAATTTCACCATTATTGGGCCCTAGTTTGTACTTCTACATATACATAAAGTACAAAATATGTAACAAACTGACAATATCCAAGCAATAAGTGATAGATACCAATCCCAAAAGGATCTTAACTTTAAATTTTCGAGATTTTGTGACCAATTTCTATTTAATCAAGGAAAATGTTATGTATGTAATAATTGGGGGAAAATTTAAGTATTTTGCAAGAAGTTTGAGTCTTTTTCCATTGTTTAACATTGAAAATGACTGCAATCATGCATTGTAAGCACTTTTGGAAAACTGTGAGCGCCTGCAAAGATTGTTTGCCTTGGATGCTCCAAAGGGCTGGATTTGGCCTCCGGGCCATAGCTTTGACACATGGTCTGGAGCCTTCTGTAGAGAGCTTTCCCTCAGAATACATGCATCGTGGACAGAACCAGGCTACTTCACAACACAGTTTGTGATGAGTTCAGCATCACCTACACATTGTTGTGGTTGATGATGTACTCCCACTGTCTCATGTGGGCCCTGTATACACACATGAGTGCAATAAATAAGCCCTATAATGGACACTTTATTGGTGTATATGTTTGTGGGTCTTAACTGAGTGTGTCTCTGACTGTATATAAGTAGGTACCCCCCCGTGACATTGGGTTGTTGCTTGACGGGGTGGAGCACTAATGGTTTCTGACCACAACACCACAAACATTTATAGCTGGAAATTGTGAGGTGCGGAGGGTGAAAGGTGAATTGTTTGCATTAATGGAAGCATTGGTTTTTACTCCACTGGTGAACAAATCAAAACAAAATAAGTATACGTCATGAAGTCCTTCGTTATTCACCTCAACTGACAATAAAAGGTATACATGGTGGGCGCGTCAGTCACTCAACCCTTTAGTAGCCCATCGAGATAGCCAAGTACTGGTCTTGGCCACTACAACCTCAATAGTTTTGGACATGATCCTCAATGGTAAGAACTTGTGCTTGGTCTGGGACATCTGGTCACCCTTTGGAAAACAAACACACTAATTGGCGAGGCTGGTCAAAGCTTTGACCACAATATATATTGATCTGTCCATTCCTACTGTCACCAAACACTTGGTAAAAAAAAGCCAGAGCAATGAAGACAGACTGTGACTCCTGCTTCTACGTTGAAGCTCTGGCCTATGAGGTCACTGACTAATTATTAATGGAGGGGACTATTCCCATCTCTACATGGGATTCAGGGTGTTGCAGGGGGCGGTGAGCCCACAGTTGAAGAGGAAAGTAAGTCAGTTCCTACGAAAACTTGGATTCTTGATGTCAGTCCTGTTACATTGGCCAAAGTGGATCTGCACAACTGGAGAAAGTAATACCTGCAACAGGAGGTCAAAGAGACTTAAAACACCCTTTGCCAAGCAAAGAGGATGACGTTACCTATGATTCACCTGCAGAGGAACAAATATCACCAAGCTGAAGCAAATCAAAGCCAAGCTTAAAATCCTTCTTCTGAAAGGATAAAATATAAACCCTCAAACGTCCATAGAGGGTGTGGAAAGAGGATAATGTGTCCTTTCTAAGGTGTTACCTGGATTTCACATAAACTGGGATGGGTTAATAAGTAATTTATAAGTAACACATTCCCATTTTATTACCCATGATTAATTCAGGGGGGACAACACAATTGTAAAAGTCTTTGTTTATATAAGCTAGTGATTTAAGTCATTTATTTCAAATGAATTCAACGTCACAGGTAAGTGTCATTGCAGATGAGAAGAGTGTAGCGCAAACATCCATCCATCCATCCATCCATTTTCAGACCCGCTTTGTCCTATTTCAGGGTGTCTGTCTCCGGCTCACACTGGGTGCCAGGCGGGGCTACACCCTGGACAGGGCGGCAGTCGATCGCAGGCCAACACACAGACAGATAGACAACCACTCACACTCACTCCTACGGGTGAGTTAGAGACTCTCATCAACCTAACAGTTAGCTACATTTTTGGATTGTGGGAGGAAGCAGGAGTACCTGGAGGAAACCCACGTAGCACAGAGAAAACGTGTAAAATCCACACAGAAAGCACCTAAGTGTCCGCCCCAACGCTTGTACCCAGGACCTTCTTGCTGTGAGGTGGACGTGCTAACCACTAATCCACCGTACGCCCTTGCACTGTAAATTACACTGGTAATTTACACAAGGATAAATGTTTTCTATGTCATTACTTTCCCCTGCGTGCTGAATGTGATGCTCTAAGGGCCGAATTTGATCCCCGGGCCTTAAGTTGGACACGTGTTTTACATACAGTATGACGTTTTGGAGGATGATAATTGATAGACCTCCTAGAATGTATAGAAATGTGCCCCCAGCTGTTTTGAGGATGAGGGATCAACAACAATCTTGTAATATAAAAACTGTTCTTGCCAGTGTCTCAGTTTTTAACATGGGTCCCTGTTGTCAGGACTGCGAAGCTGACCTCAGCACTGTGTCAATAAAGACAGAGAGGTTTTAAATGGCTCTTAAAGGTCTCAGCCACTCACAGGGCTTATAGCTGAGGACCAGATCACCATGGCAACAGCTGATCACAGATGGGTGGGGGGTTATAATAGAGGGATAAGTCTGTCCTTTGGGGAAGGGTAATGTTTATTTTACGGCATTCAAACACAGTCAACCAGGCTCACCTGGTGATTTATTATCATGTTGTTTTTCTGAAGGTTTTTTATCTCCACTGATGGTCAGAAGTAAACATGTTTATGAGGTGTTGGTACATTATCTGGTCATCCTATCCTTTTGAGCTGATGTCTCCAGAAATGCTGGTTTTTGATGTACTGTACAGATGTATGAATGTATTTATTGTTGTTGTAACTTTGTCTGCTGCTGCCATTTCTAATCTCAATGAGGCTTTTATCTGGTTAAATAAAGGATATAATAATATTATAGAACATATATGTAATTCATTCAAAACCTTTAAATCCAGGTTTCCACAGCAAGTGTCATATAAACAACTTGGAACACGCTGTATAAATAGATTTTCACTATTATTCAATGATGCAAAAGGATTGTGGACGCAGAAAGATTTTTTTTTGAAAGAATCATTTTCATTCATGTAGTTTTTCTTTCTTTCATGGATTCATTTTATTTGTTTTTTGTTTTTTTCGAGCAATTTAATGCAAACAGAAAAGCTTTTGTAGTATTATATACATTTTTCCATTTGAGCCCACATGGCTAATATGTACACTACTCGAAAGAGAGTGGAATGAAGTAGCACTTATTATCTCCCACTCCTATCTTTCATTAAGTTTTCAATACGTATGTTCCTCACATTTTCATCCTTACATCCATTAATTATCATTATATACATACTGTACACAAGGCTGATAGACATGCATACTTCCACCATGTTAGATCTTCCTCAGCTCTATACTTTGAGAGTGTGGATTGTTTGTAGATTGATTCAAAAACTGTAGATGAATATTTTCATTCATTCGTTCGTTCCTCCCAGCTGCGTGACGTCATCATACAGCGGTGTGGCGCTGCCCCTGCCTGAGGAGGATTTATAAATACCGCAGTCAGGCTGACACACCTCCACATAGAGGTGGGAGCTCCACGGTCTGCTGGTGACGGTGTATCGGCTCGGCACCATGAGGCGTCTGTTCCCGCTGCTGCTGCTGCTGCTGCTGCTGCTGCTGCTGTCCTGCTCCGCCTGGGCTGCACACTCTCAGGTATATAATAATATTAATAACCTGTTGATATTACATACCAGTGTGGTTTAAACTAATGATGTTTAAAGCAACAGGCTTTTTTTTTTTTTTTTTCTAAACCAGGTTACTTAAAAACATGTAAATATGTCAGATTATAGCCATAGGCTAATTTCCATCTGTTGTTCCTAGAATGAAAACAATACCATTACATTTTAACATTTAAATGCATGTATTTATTTATTTTTTGTTGTTTATCCAATGTGTATTTTACAGTGGTTCTCAAACTTTTTTTTTGCCTCAAGTATTCCTTTCTCTTATTTCTGAATCCAAGGACCTCCTTTGTCCGACTACAACATTTTGCTTAGGAAACTATTTAAAAACAACTATAGGTCATAATGATGGAATGAACGAGTGATAACACACATTTTAAATAATCTCATTTTGTTTATAAGTTGAAAGAAACAGTATTTTTTTGGATCGTGACCCCATTTTGATATCAACAATTTTTGGTGACCCAAAGACATTTTTTTTTCCATATAATTAGGTTTTGACTAGTTTGAGCTCAGATATTTTTATTTATTTATTTTTACTGCATTTTAGCTTAACTAGATTTATTTTTTATAAAGTGAAAGCATATAAATCTGAGATTGAGTGTTTCAATAATAATAATAATAATAATAATAATAATAATAATAATAATAAAAGAATGATGATTAAAAATTTTTTAAAAAAACTATATTAATTTTTCAGAAATATCAGACGATCCAAAATGGCGTCCCAACCCCAAGGTTGAAAAACACAGTTTTAATGGCTCTGGAATATATTTTTTTTCTATAGGTTTTATCACACACTCTCTCTCTCTCTCTCAAGTATCCCCTGTAGTGCTATATTGTACCCCTATTTGAGTACACGTACCCCCATTTCAAAAACATTGACTTAGAATTATGTCACTTTTGAATTTGATCCAAAGGTTTTAGGATTATTTATTTTTAGTTTAGAGCTGAATCTTGGGGTAGTGGCCCCATATGGGGTCGCCTGGAATTTAAATGGGGTCGCCTGAAATATCGAGGATTTGGTTAAAAAAACAAAAAAATAAAAAATATTGATTAAAATTATATTTCTAAATTAAAAAAAAAACATTATTTATCAAATTGACACATCACACACACAATACATGTCAAAGAACTGTATTATTTACTTTGTGCACTATTGTTTGCAACTCTATTTGTAACACACGTTAATAAACATGTTCATTATTGACATTTTGTGTGGCACAGAATCATTTTCCTTTTTAGTAAATCACCAAATAGTGCCAAAAAAGGAGGATATGTTCATATCCTATGTATTGTGTCACCAGTTTGTTAGGTTTGACAACACAAACACAGATGAGGGCCAATCCCTTTACTTTGTGTGAATTCCAAAGCAAATATTTTGTGCTGTGCTGTACAGAACAAACCTTAACAAACCTTTTTTTTTCCTCTCCTGCCAGAACTGTGACTCATCCTCAGAAAACACCATTTACAAATACCAGGCCAGGACCCTCAATTACAGTCGACTTGTCAACTTCAGCGACTACAAAGGAAAAAGTGTCCTGTTTGTGAATGTGGCTACATACTGAGGATACACCTTCCAGTATGTCGGTAGGAGGCACAAACCTTTGATTCATTCGTCTAAACCAGGGCTGTCAAAGTCATTTCAGTTCAGGGGCCAAATAAGGAGCAGTTGAATCTCAAAGAGGGCTCCAGATTTAGGTGGGAAAACAAGCAATTTTATAATTGTTTGTGCCCTAGTTTGCACTTCCACGTATATTAGTATTTAAAGTACCGTATGTACTGTATGGAGAGATATCAGTCCCTGCATAATCTTAAATTTCCTTGATTTTAACCAATTTAATTACATTTTGGGGAATAATTTCAGGAAAATTGTTGGATTTGGGAAAAATTGAGAATACTTACAACAATTTGAGATTAAAAGTGATCTACAAATGAATCATTTGTTGATTCACACAATAAGTCATGTTTTTGCCGTCATTTTTACTTTCTCCTGTGGGCCGAATTGGGAGCTTTAAAGGGACGGATTTGGCCCCCAGGCCTTGAGTTTGACACATGTGGTCTAAATGTTTGTACGGACAGATTAACACCTGAGCTTTGTATTTTCTTCCCGTCAGAACTGAATGCACTACATGAGGAGATGAAAGAACATGGGTTCACAGTCCTTGGCTTTCCTTGTAACCAGTTTGGGAAACAAGAACCAGGACAAAACAGTGAAATCCTGAACGGTTTGAAGTAAGAAATCTGCCTTTCATTTCAGCTCTAGTAGTGATCAACAAACATGTTGCAAATTGAGGACATAAAAGTACCAAAAGTTTCCATAAATATAAGTTTATCTTTGGCAATAGGTCGGAAAGATCCTTAACAAGAAGATCAGCTTCTATGTGAAGTCATAGAATCCACGTCTTAGAATAGAAAAGCCTTCGTAATAAACAACACAGTGTAGCCAGGCCTGTTTTCCTTCTAGATCAGCTGCCAAGTCAATAAGTGCTCCCAGGCATGTTCAGTGATAAGCTGCTGCTCTCTGGATTCCAGACACGTTAGACCCGGAGGGGGATTCGTGCCAAACTTCCCAATGTTCGAGAAAGGTGACGTGAATGGAGCAGACGAGCAAGCGGTCTACACTTTTCTGAAGGTAATCTTTAGTGTGTGTCTGTGTGTGTGTGTGTGTGTGTGTGTGTGTGTGTGTGTGTGTGTGTGTGTGTGTCACGGTATGGGTCATCATCATCGTTATTATCCCCTGCCACAAAATGTGGAAGGTTTTGAGCTTTTCTCAAGTGTTTAAGATAGGATAAATTTGGTTTGTGGCTTCAGGGTATCAATACCTTGAAGGAGTTCGAAAATGAGAAGTGCGCAATTATTTTTTACGGCATCATTGCCCTTGTGCCGTTTTTTTTTAATTATTCTGTTTGAGGCATCTTCAAAGGGGACAGCTTTTCTTAGAAATTGTTTAAGATAGGATAACCAAATTTGGTGTGTGGCTTCAGACAAAACAGCATTAAACAGCTACAGCTGGTTCAGAACGCTGCAGCTCGGGTCTTAACCAGAACAAAGAGGTCAGAACACATTACTCCAGTTTAAAGTCTACACTTAGTCAGCCTCAGAATAGACTTTAAAGTTCTGCTGCTGGTGTATAAATCTGTGAATGGGTTTGGTCCAGAATACATCAGTGAAATGTTAGTCAGGTATGAACCCAGCAGGTCTCTCAGATCTATGGACACAGGTCAGATAGTGGAGCCCAGAGCTCACAGTAAACATGGTGATGCTGCTTTTAGTTGTTATGCTGCAAAGAAGTGCAACAAACTGCCAGCAGAGCTGAAGTCAGCATCCAATGTAAACATTTTTAAATCAAAGTTAAAGACACTTTTTTTCTCTACTGTGTATGAATGAGAGAGAGATTTTTGGTCATGTTGTTATGTGTTTGTTGATGATTTTAACTGATGATTTTAAATGTTCTTATTGATTTTAAGCTGTTGAATGTTTTGTCATGTAAAGCACATTGAGTTGCCTTGTGTATGAAATGTGCTATACAAATAAATTTGCCTTGCCTTGCCATGTCTTCTTGTTTGAACTGCAGCATCTCTTAACTGCTGCCTTCTCGTTGCCATGTGCACTGCTGTGTAAACCAGGATGTGCTTACACACTACTGTAACATGCAGAGCAAACATGAAAAAGTGAACTTTGACATGGAAGAAAGTTAAATATCATCATCTGACAAGAGAAGTGAGATGGCTATGGAGATGTCACACTAAGATATTTTGGTAACACTTTACTTAAAGTTTTCTACATAAAGGCTGACATCACGCTGTCATTATGACATGAGACATTAGTGCTGTTTTATTATTTGTTTTTTTATATTCCACTCTTTGCCTTTCTAATTACCCCTCGGGGATAAATATAGTTTATTCAGATTCTGATTCCGATCTAGGCTATCATTAAGTGTTGTTGCTACCCTAACCCTAACCTTTAGTTACCCTATCTTACCCCACTAGATCCCTCCACCCAACCCAAAAAATGCCAACACAGCTCCAAAGGTGCCACATTTTGGTGAACGACATTTAATGACTATTAATGACAGCTTAATTACACCTTATTCATGCCTGGTTCATGCCTTTGTCTCTTCCCGGCTTGACTACTGCAATGGACTCCTCATCCGGATCCCGGGCAGGAGCCTGCAGAGATTGCAGTACATTCAGAACTGCGCTGCCACGGTCCTGATGAGGGTGCGCAAATCTGAAAACATCACACCCATCCTCTATAACCTTCATTGGCTTCCTGTTAGGTTCAGATTGAGTATAAAATCTGCCTCCTGACCTATCAGTGTGTCTACGGCAGTGCACCAGTGTACCTCAAAGAACTCATCCATAGTCACAAGCCAACTCGACATCTCCGCTCCTCTGACAGTCACCAACTCCATGCCCCCAAAACAAATTTCCGCACTATGGGAGATAGGGCCTTTCAGGCGGTTGCGCCTCGGCTGTGGAATGCCCTACCCAACCACTTGAGGGTCCCACAGTCTATTGAGGCTTTTAAAAACAATCTAAAAACCCACCTCTTTTGTATTGTATTTTCTTAATATGTTTCTTGCTGTTTTTACTGTTTCTACATGCTGTCTTTACTGTTTTTATATGTTTGGTATTTTTATTTCCCTGTAGCACCTTGAGATGTGTTTTCATATGTAAAGTGCAATACAAATAAAATGCATTATTATTATTCATACTAATGACATATAAAAACAGCGTAATGTCAGCCTTATGTATAAAACTTCGAGTAAAATGTACTAATATTTTCTATATCCAAGAGTGGAGGTTTGATTAAAGTCAAAGCCGAGCTGCACGGCAGGTTTACTGTGTGTAAGCGTGTGTGTGTGCTTGTCATTTTCCTTCAGCATTGAGGCTGGTGTCACCTTACAAACAGTCAGCTATGTTTACTTTTCTGTGTATTAATATTTTTCTACAAAGTGAATTCATAGGTTACTTTAGATACTTTTTAAAGACCTGCTTAACTGTTTTTTGTTTTTTTTTTGTTGGTTTGTGGATAAGAGCTGCTTTCCATATAGTCGTGAGATCAACATTCCCATAATGGTTGTGTGTTCCCAACAAATTCTCTAGCTATTATTATTTTTTGTAGTCTCACAGAGGTATTCTGCACTGTCAGTTGTATAGCTTTGTGATTTAACTCTCCTTTTGTCAGTGTAGGGTTGAGCTGATATAAAACCTCTACTTGGCAGTTATGAGAGGTGTTAAAGCATTTACATTTTTTCAAAATAAAATGACAAAACACATTTTGTTTAAATGTGTATGTTTCAAAAAAAATCCAGTATGCATAGTTGATATTTATTTACTAACTTACTAATCTTTTCTGACACTATTTTGTGCAAAGGTGTTCCTTATCTCTCATAGATAATGGTTTAATTAGAATATTTCACAATTTTTTCCTAAAGAAATACATGTTCAAACTTATTATTTTATTAATGTTTTGCCAATTCTTTATTACTTTTGAAAAACCAATATGTAAATTGTCCCAGAGAGTGTCAGTGTGATATAAATATACAGGGGGTATTTACAAATATGTAAGATGAACCGTTTGAGCAGGAAAAGTTTAATACTGACAAAAAAAACTTTTGTCAAATTGAGCAGTAACATAACGGCTAAAACTTCTTCACTTCTTTATAAATATTGCCAAATTTAAAATGCACCAACATTACATTAATTAAGAAGCAATAATAATTTCATAATGACAATAATATGTGTGTGCTTTCTACATCACAGAGCTCCTGCCCTCCAGTTGGAAGCAGTTTTGGGGACCCTGCCGACAGACTGTTCTGGAAACCTCTGGAGCTCAGTGATATCAAGTGGAACTTTGAGAAGTTCTTAGTGGGACCGAATGGGAAACCGGTGAAACGTTGGCACCCGAGTGTCAACGTTTCTACGATTCGAGCCGAGATTCGAAAATACCTGCTTCAAATGTACACACACGATATGTTTCATTAGATCTGATAATCATAGTGTTGTCCATGTAATGAAGTCAATGGTTAGAGCTAGAATGGCACAGAGCGGTCAGATTGATGGGATAGGTTTGGGTGCATGAAGAAGACATGTTGAATGAAGAAGAGGCTTGAAAACAGAACCTGTGGTGCCTCTTCGGAATCTGGAGTCCAGGACAGTTATTTAGTGCATTCAGGCTGTCCTGCAAACCCACAGAACCATAGCTTCTTCTCATCCCACACCCAATATCCATTATCTCCGTCTGTGTGTTTATAATTACTGCCAATAAATGAAGTACTGAAAAAAAAAGGAATGGGCCAACTTAATGTGTGAATCAATGAACTTCAAAAAATGTGCTTTGTCTACAGCAGTGGGTCTTAACCTTATTGGAGGTAATGAACCCTGCAAGCTTGGCTAGTTGGAAAAATAAAATGATTTCATCAAAACATAGGGATATATTTTATTCAGACACATGTAAACCCGAAACTATTTTTTTTTTTGCTTAGTTGTTTTTAATAAATAAATATTTAGTATTACAATTTAACATTATCATAATGTATTTTCCCCCTCCATGTCTGCATATGTCATCAAAGGTTAAAACTATTCAAAGTGAAATATTTTTACTGGGTTTCCATTGAATTCGGTGGAGACAGGGTCATCTATAAGGGGAATAAAGAAAAGAGCTTTTTACAGCCCATCCATAAAGTCAGCAAAATAACGGTCGATTGTTATATGAATCTGTAACAACCACATTGATTTATTTATCTGAATAATATCCACTGTTATGAAGATTATTGTTTGCGCTTTAGTATATAGTCATCTTAAAGATGTAATTCCTTGTTTTAATCAAAAATAAAATGGATTAAAAGTTACCAAAAATGGTGATGAAATAGGATTTTAAAAACCACAGAAATTGGTAAAAAAGTTGCAAACTAGAGTGGCCAAAAATAGACAGAAAAAGTGTGAAAAAGGGTCAAAGTGTCAATATTGGCATAAAAGTGGCAGAAATGAAGAGTTGAGGTAATTTAAGAAGTAGGAACAATTAGTTTAAACTATTTTAAAAATAATGGGCATGACAAATCGTTAATGTGGATTAAATTGGCAAAAATAAGTGTGAGATAGGGTGAAGAGGTTAAAAGTGACGATAGTGGGACAACATGCGACATTAGGTGGAAAAAGTAATGGAAAGGGTTTATAAGTGCTGGAAATTTCTTAAAAGATAAAAAAAAAAAAAAGGCAGAAATGGCATTGAAATTTGATGGAAAAGTAAAATTATGGCGGGGAGGAGAGATTCAAGGTAGAAAAATGGAAGGGTGGGGAAGAGTTGATTATTGTATGGTGGTGGCTGTGGACAGAGAGAAGGAGTGAGTGGTCACACCTAAAACAGGTATTTGGGATCAACGTGTCTAAAGTTAAGCCCACTACGAGTTTTATCCCACAGTCCAAGGCATGCTAGTGCATCGTAGACAGATGTATGTGTAAAGAAGCCGCCACTGCAAACCCAAGCGCTGCCCCGGACCCGATGATGCAGGCAGGCTAGCAGAAAGAGCGGGGGCCAGGGAGCCCAGACAACACCCCCACGGCCAAGCAGCCCTCCAGACGCCGCCAAGACACCAAGCCGAGAGGCAGGCCACTGCCCCCCACATACACACCCAAGAAAACATCAAGGAGCTGAGGACCCAGCGCACCCCGCCACCGACTCCAACCCCAAGGCCCCCCACCAACATCCACCCCACCACCGCACCCAATCCCCCGAGGGGAGGGCCCAGAGAGCCTCCCGCCCGAGACCCCAGCAGAAGGGCCAAGACCCACGCCCAGCAGACGGCCAGAGCCGCGCTGAACGGGCAGTTGGCGGACACCGACCCAGCCCCCCAGAGCGCCCTAGGTCACCCTTTTTTTGACACCGCCAGCGCGATGCACCTTAGTTATTGCTAAAGTACCATGCCACCCAGCTCGGAAGACCCCCGCCAGGACAGGCCAAGCTCGCCGGTCCCCAAAAGCACCCCCCGGGACCGGGAACCCCCAAGGGTGAGCCCCCGGGCAAAGCCCCCCCGGGGAGCACTCCCACCCCAGCAGGACCGCACAGCCCCAGACGGCGCAAGGACAGCAGGCCAGGCCCTGCCGCCCACCGGACAACGTGAGCCCCAAGGCAATGTCACCCACCGGTGCGGGAGCGACCAGCGGCTGCCACCGCAGGAAGGAGGCACTCCAACGGCACCCACCCGGTATTCTTAGATTTTTGAAAGCATCTGGTGACCCATTCCCAGTGACTGGCGACCCCAACCCCAAGGTTGAGAACCCCTGGCCTAGTGAATAAAACTGACACGTTACCATGACAGACATTTACAGTCAATTTATTAAGCCAGTCAAATACAAAAAGTCTCACATGTGCTTTTGCCTACAGCAAAGAAGAAGAAGAAAGAAAATACGATTGCCAGTAATTACAGCGTACCATTCAAAGTGCAATTCTGTGATGTCTCACTTTAGCTCTCAGCCATCCAAATCTTCATCCCTTTTCCCATTTACACAAAACTAAACATCACCTTATGCAATTTAAAGCCCTTCAGCTGACAACGTGAAATACACCATAGTGAGGAAATAGTGACTGGTACGGGCAAGGTTTTATATATAGATAGATTTAGCCTTTTTATATGAATTGTAATAGTTGTGTTATCAATGTGTGGTTCCTGTAACTTCCATAATGGGCCTCTTGACTTTGTGTTAAAGCAGCTCAGGTCTGTCACATTGACAGTTTTTCCTGTGCTGCTGCAACACAAGCTTAATAATGGCCTTCAAAAATGATGAAAATCTTCCTCGCCGTGTTTCTCAGGTGAAATTTAAATGTTCAGCGCTTGTTGAAGAATAACTCGACATTTTAAATTCAGCGATTAGGAGGAAGACGGCCATCAATTTAGGCTGCCGTAATTCAGAGCTCAACTGTGGCCAGTGGAACATGATGCAGTGAGGCAAGTACAAATATCGGAGTGGTCAAATCAAGTAGAAGTGTTTAATGAAATTAGGTCCATCGTCATGGAGAACGAAAAAAGTTGTGCATGTCCTGTGCATTGTGTGACTGATAATAAACATACAATGTCAATAGCTACAATATATCTGGATTACACTAACAACATAGAAAGAACAGCGTTACTAAAGACAATGATTTACACTTATTCAATGCAACTATCAAAACAGCAGGTTATAAATAAATTATCAAGAATCACAATCAATGTTTTTGGTTTGATACCATCAAAAATCAGTTCCCAAAATTTTTGTATTTCAACAAGCACTTTTTAAACAGTTACACATATGGGACAGTTTCTAGAACATTAATGGTACTGAATAAACCCTCAAATTAATGAACAATCACATTGTAATTTCTAAGTTTCAGTGTACCTACATAACCATCCATTGTTGGAATCACAATCGATCTTGGTTGTATTGGGGAATGGCTTCCTGCAACCCTACAAGTAACAATCTGTGTCACACTTGCAGAGACAATCACTTCGGCAAACTTCCTGGAAGAAAAAATCTATTACTCCAAACTCAGTAACAAATTACTTTAGATCCTGATGAAAGAAAAAAAAAAGAAAAAAATCTAAATAATTCTCGTATATATTAAGAGTAGCGAAGTGTTTCACAAATAGCCTTATAAAACGCAAGTATAAACAACATTACAATAGGATATCAACAGTTCAGTAGGAAACTTAGAGATCAAATCACACCTTATCAACTCAAAAACAAACTGGTTTCATGCTACTACCCAGACGTCGTTTGATGGGTACGGTGACACGTTAGTGCTTTCCAGGGTCGATGTTCTGTCGCTCCCTTTTTCCGAACCCTCCTCCTCCAGCTGCTGCCGCTGTGGTCGCCGCTGCCGCCGCCGCCGCCGCTGTTGCTGTTGTTGTTGACGATGGATCTGCAGAAAGTGAACATATTTTATGGTGAAGGTCAAAGGAGGGGGAATTAGTGCAGTGGCCAGGCCCAGGAACTGTTGATGGTACCCCAACCGGAGGTATTACTAGAATTTTTGTATTCACTGAAGAAAATGCAAGTGAAGATGCAGGTGCTGGCCCACGTCACACTGCATTAGATTGGCATTAGCACTAACACTAGCATTAAAATTAGCCAAGCATTAGCATTAACACTAACCTAGCTTTAGCATTAACAATAGCATTCGCCTAATATTAGCATTAACCTAGCAATAACATTAACACTAACCCAACATTAGCATAAGCCTAGCAGTAACACTAACCTAACTTCAGCATTAACAATAACATTAGCCTAATATTAACATTAACAGTAACCTAGCAATAACATTAACCTAGTAATAGCATTATCCTAGCAATAGCTTTAACCTAACATTTGCATTAATCTAGCATTAGCACTAACCCAACATTGCAATAAGCCTAGCATTAACACTAACCAAGCTTCAGCATTAAAAATAGCATTAGCCTAATATTAGCATTAACCAAGTAATAACATTACCTAGCATCAATAGCATTAGCCTAATATTAACATTAACAGTAGCCTAGCAATAATATTTACTTAGCATTATCATAGCAATAGCATTAAATTAACATCAATCTAGCATATGCACTAACCAAGCATTAACATTCACCTAGCTATAGCATTAATCTAGCATTAGCATTAGTTGAGCATTAAAATTAACCTAGAAATAGCTTAACATTAGCTATAAGTTTAAAAGTTGCCAATTTCTAGAAATAAGACAAAAACTGAAACCCTTCTGCAAATAAAGGGTAAATTTGACAAGTTGTGCACATTTGTGGCACCTAATTTTTAAACACTTTTTAAACACTGTCCACTCAGACAATAACAATGACACCTATTAAACCAAGTTATACCATTGTTTGGATCACCAGATGGGAACGTTATTTCATGTTTCTGTAAAATCCGCTAAATATTTTGGGTAAAAATGTGGTCATAAATTGTTCAAAAGTTCTTCAAATACCTTGATTTATATCACTTATATCTTACATCAAATTAATCCATATAATGAAGTTTGGTTGGACTTCCAGTTGCATATTTCAAAAAAAAAAAAAAAAAAACTGGTTTTAGGCAAATAAGGGGTACATTTTTTTGACATGTTGTAGAAAGAAGCTGCAACTACAATATCCTTTTTTAGAAACTAGACATCCTCACGGTCAAAATAACACTAATTTAAACTTGTTATACCTCCGGTTGTGGTGTCTCCTTAATTAGAGGCATTTTTTAGCCTCGGCCACTGTTCTAAATGACAAACTGTGGTTGGCTGGTTGAATCTTACCTGCATTTTCTGGCGGCGGTCGTGAACTCTCTCCCACTGCTCTCACACCTCTCGGCTGAGGAAATGACATCTGCCAAGGAAAACCCTGATCAAAGAGAAAGTACCACCTGACTTCATAATGCAAATGAAACGCGATCTCCCAGAATGCAAAGCAGCCCCTCAAGTTTGAAGCAACCCCGACAGAGAATTTTTGAAAGTAAGCGTGCGGCTCCCAGCGAAGTAAAAGTAGGAGGGGGAGAAAAAGAGCCTTGTATCCTCAGTGAAGCAGTGTCAGAGGGGCCTTAGTGCACCCTTACCGGGGTAACAGGCTGGAAGTCTCGTACCGG
The DNA here is from genome assembly GCF_900634775.1 of Gouania willdenowi. Classification (NCBI taxonomy): domain Eukaryota; kingdom Metazoa; phylum Chordata; class Actinopteri; order Blenniiformes; family Gobiesocidae; genus Gouania; species Gouania willdenowi. The sequence goes on along the minus strand of NC_041053.1, from coordinate 22,519,734 downwards.
GGGTGGAGCTGCGGCGGCTGCGGCTGGGGCGCCTGCTGCATTGGGCATCCGGGGAGGAAAATGTACGGGCCAACCCTCGAGGCCCTGCGGTCCCACCTGCACAAAGGGACCACAGTAGGGAGGGCTCAGCGGGCCATTCACCGAGCCTGACGTGGGGTCTGAGGTATGTCTTCCCTGATGCTGCCCCTACGAAGGGATCACAAGTACACATGTGATCCCTGGTCAGAGCGAGGAGGCTACTCTCCACCCACGCAGTGGCCCCGCCCTCCGCTGACCTTCAACCCTGCTAAGGAGCGGGTAAATTTCACCTGCAGATCCCCAACTGACATTAGCTAACTGGAGTGAGGCTCTTGTGCATGTGAAGCTACGTTCTGACACAAGGGGGCGCTGTCTGCTGGTTTAACCAACAAACGGGGAAGTGAACGTCTCCTCCCACAGGCTTAAAGTCCACTCACATTGAGTGCTTGAGTTTTCAAGTAGACATATTTTCAATACAGAGCTCAGCATTTCCCAGTTTAAAGTCCGACAGCATCCTTAAATGAGCCGTTGTGTGGGCCAGTCGGACTCAGACGTGGGTTGCAGTATCAGTTACCTGTTTGTGATGCTGCATCTGCAGTCGCTCCAGTTTACATCTCTCTGTGCGCTCTCTCTGGCACTCGTTCTGTGCTTGATGAAGCTAAAACACAAGGACAAACAAGATCAGAATGATAACAGTTATTCTATTTGAAGCCTTGTTGGGTTAACCAGAAAAAAAAAAATCACAACAGAGTGAAAATATATATATATATATATATATATATATATACATACAGAGGTAGACTGGGACAAAAATCCAGCCCTGTGTCCAAACCAGCCCATTATTTTATCAGGGGACACCATGAAGAAGTCCATAAATCTCGCTGCATTTTCTCCCATGCAAACTACAAAGCAGAGTGCTATTCCTTGATAGCAGTTAACAAATAAAGCATGTAGCTAAAGGACTGAAATAGGCAGCTATAGCAAAACATCAATCTTTGTTATTTATAGTGTCAGATCACAACAGAAGTTATGACATGACTAGGGATGAGGCAGTTTCTAGCTTTGTGGGGACCCAATGCAAGATGCTGTTTGGGGGCCTTTATTAGGATGGTGAAATTCCTCATCCATTAGATCCCAACCTGAGGTCTGGGACCCCCTAGGGGGGAGACAAAGATCTTAAGCGGGGTGCAAGGCTTTGTCTGCTCTGAGGCTACCAAAATTAGATTTGCAAATATCTACTAAAACCATAAGTTATTAAGTCAGTAATGCTCAACAATCCCACAGAAAACCTTAAAAAGGGAACAATTTTTAACCACTTTTTACCAATTCATTACGGGCATGTTTTAATCTTCCTTTGTCCCATTTTTGCACCTTATCATGATTTTTGACACTTTTTCAGATTTTAGGTACTTTTTGCCAATAAGTGGCTTATTTCTCTCTCCTATTTTCTGTCTATTTTTGCAAATGGTTTGACATTTTTACCCTTTCTATAATTTTTTTTTTTAACACTTTTCATTCAAATAAACTACCTTTTGACCAATAAACACCACTTGTTTCCTTTTCTTTCTACATTTGTCCTCTTTTTGTTCCACATTTTTGCCCTATTTTACTATTGTTTGCCATCATACCGGCCCACCAAAAAGATGCTCGGTATGCCAGATGACTAGTCCACCCTGTGTTTATATACAGTAGATATTGTTATACAGGGAGAATTCTGCCAGCTGCATCTGAACCTGGTTTTTTAACCCACACCGTTGGATTAGACCCACTGAGATAAATAATTTTAGCATTGATTGATTTTAGGATGGTCTCGTGGCAAACATTGGTAAAGTTCTCACCTGATTGGTCAAATTGGTGATCTGACCCTGGAGTCTCTCCACTTGTCGCCTCAAGTCCTCCTTTTCTTCATTCATTCGTTCTCGGTCGCTCCGTTCTTTCCTGAAGTCCTCCTCAAATATTTTTACCTGAAATGAATAAGTAAAGCAGAACAAAAAAAAAACAAAGTTGGGAAAATGAGTTTGTGCCTTGTCAGCTTGTTTGCATCCATGTGTGAAGTGGTCAGCGCACCTGTTCTTTTAAAACAGCTATTTGAGTGAGCAGCTCCTGTTTCTTCAAGTTATTGGCTGCTTCTGTAAAGTTACCCTGCCCAGGGGGTTGTTGGGAAGATGAGGGGGAGTGCAGGTTTAAGGCCTCCTCCAAAGCCTGAAATGTATCCAGAATTCACATTACAAAGACAGCTTTGTCAAATGTTTGTAAACCAACAGTTATACCACGCACACACTCACCCTGTTGAGACGTTGGATCTCCTTTTCCTGGTACTCTCTCTGTTTGCTGAGTGGCAGCAGCTGATCCTGCAGGTAGCGAACCTTCTGCTTCAGTTCTGTGGTTTCAGAGTTTAAACACTCCTTTTCGCCCTAAAACACACAAATCAACAGCAACAAGTCATGATTGATAGATGTCTTCATTTCAAAACATGGACAATTATAAAAGAACAACAGCTTAAAAAACTAAAAATCAAAAATGATAAATTAAAACAGCTAGGGATGTAACGATTCACTCAACTCCCGATACGATTCGATTCACGATACTGGGTTTACAATACAATTCTCTCATGATTTATTTTACAAAATGGGACTGTACACAAATGATGATTTCAAAATATTCCTTTTGAAAATACTGTACTATTTTCCTTTTATTTTTCATTGTCAAAAGAATCCCTTGATAAACTATTCAAAACAATGCAATTTAACTAAAAATAAATCTTGAATTACATAAATAAAGGAATAATACAAAAGTGTAACTGAAAATGTATTTTGTGCCTTAACAATTAGACTTTAAAAAAAAAAACAGTCTGCACTGTATTTACGTCAGATATTTGTTTGGACCAGCAGAGGGCGCTGGTAACCCAGTGGTCTGTTCGGATGCAGGTATTCTGTGCAGTGAAGATGAGATGCAATGCGCTAGCAGACAGAACTAATAGAAATACGTGACTTTTACAGATATTCACGTAATATTACAGATATTCTTTCGGTGATAAAGGGGTAAGGAATCATTTATGAACATGTTTAAGAGTAGAAGGTGGCCAGAAAGAAAGTAGTAGCAGATTCCGCCCGCCACCTCAGCATTTGGACAAGAAAAAGAGTAAATATAGAGCACCCTCTGCAGTTTAAAAAAAGTACTGCGATTCAATATTCAGAGAATCGATGTGAATCGTGATACCTATGAATCAATTTTTAACTGCCTTACGATTAATCGTTACATCCCTAACAACAGCAGAAATAGACCATTGATATGATCCACCAACGCTTAAATTTCACAACTTACTGTACATGTGCGAAAAGGAGTAGGAAGAAGTGTAAACTTATTTAATCCTACCCCTTTAATCACTGCTGATTTAGCTTTTTTTAAGTACAACTAATAATACAATTACCAGATATCATTAAACAAACAATCTACATATTCACAAATAGTCCATAGCTAATCATCATCATAAGAGAAAAACAAATGTTGATTAGTGATCAGATTAATTCCTGTAGCTAGTGACAATCATTTCTTTATACCTGTTTTTAAACTGAATTATGTTTGAACATTGTTTTAGCTCCACACTCGTTCTGTTCCATTGTTTTACTTCACAAATTGACATACAAAAACTTTTTAAAGTTGTCCAGACACTAAAAATCTTTCCCCTTCATTTGTAAGTAACTCCACTCTCTTTCCAAGAACATGTTTTGAATGTTTTAATAAAGCACGTAAAACCACTTCATTCATTTCTTGTGTTTATGCCTCTTGATTTTGAGGTGTCGGAGGCTTTGTGTCACCGTGTTCTCACCTGGACATTTTCAATCTTAGACTTTGCTAGCAATAGCTTCTTGTCATAGTCGCGCTGCCTCTGCTCTCGTTCAGCCTCGAGCTCAAGCACAGTTTTTTGGGAGTCAGCCAGCCGCTGTCGGAGGTCTGTGATCTTGGAAAACAAATTCACATTGTGAGTGGATTGTGCCCCTAACGCAGTGGTTCCCAATCGTTTTCTTGTCATGACCCCATTTTTATATCACATATTTCTGGTGAATCCCGGACACTTTTTTTTCCTCTAAAATTCATTTTTTGATCATGTTTGTGATACTGCGTTACAAATAGAGAGTAGCCAGGTTTAGTGCACAATAGTGACAATATGTGCCAGCGTAGATATTTTATACTGCATTTTATTTGAACCAGATTTATATTTGACGAAGTGAAAGCATAGAAATACAACTGTTAAAGATTGCGTGTGGTTGTTAAATTTGAAAACGAATAATAATTATTTAAGCCTCTTCCTGCACTGTATATCTATTTCTGTTATATTATGTATTGTTTTTTAAATGTGAAAAATAGATTAAAAAAAAAAAAAAAAACAGGAAATGTAAATCTTTTTAATTAAAAACATATACATGTAAATATGCAAGATCATAGCCAACGGCTAATTTCTATCTAATTTTTATTTTTAGTCCCTATTTTTTTTTATTCTATTACTAGACATTTCAGGTGACCCCCTTTTAATTTTATTTCTAGGCGACCCCACATGGGGTCACGACTCCAAGGTTGAAAAATTCTACTCTAGGGACACTGCTGCAATTAAAAAATTAATACATTTTATTATTATAAAATATAATTCTATGGAGTCATTTTTTACATTTTATTATTACTAAACATTTCAGGCGACCCAATTTTATTTGCAGGTGACTCTACATGGGGTCACAGTCCCAAGGTTGAAAAGCCATGCTCTAATGTAAACATTAGCAGGCTAAATGTTGGAAAGAATGTAAGCAAAGCCACCGCAAAAAAAAAACATTTGCAAAAAAGTGTCATTGTGCAAAACATACGGTGACCATGTGACGTAAATGGATAGATCTAGGGATATGCGGTTGAAACCAAAGGTCTGATCGACTTTTGCTTCAAGGTTTGTACATAGTGTGTGTGTGTACGTGTCAGTGTGTATCTGTGCATCTTTGTTGCCCTCTGAATGCACCGCAGCAGGAAGTCAGTGGTCATCAGTGAGGTGAGGGGAATTCTAACTCAAGTGTGACATGATCTGTGGTAAAAACACTGTGATGGCAGGTGTTTGTGTCACTGAATGTGCACATTAAGAGGACACGAGCGCCGTGCGCACACAGCCACAATGCTGCTTACTGACTTTGTTATAAAATCTACTTAATAACCTGGTTTATCGTTGTTTTGTCAACAAGTTCATAGAGAAATCAAAACCAGCTGTGTTACAGGAAGAATTTAAAATACATATAGAACAATAAAGTTTCAAGTATTTCACCTTGTATGAATAAATAAAAGTCTCAAAGTAACTCAAAATAGAAGCTGCATTCAAATATCAGATCAACCAGTGCTGAAAATCGAATACAATGTACTAGATACGATGACGTGAGTGCTCATGTACCTTCTGCTCAAACTGTGTCTTCATAGAGTTCCACTGAATGTCCCATTGCTTGTTCACCTCCAATACCTGTAATAATCCCCATGAAGTGAAACAAAGGCTTAACATTCGGGAAACAAAGCACACACAGACATTTCTCTGTTGCAAAAGAGGTGTAAACACTCACATCCTTTCTCTGCTTCTCCAAAAGTTTGATCTTCTTTTCATATACCTCGACATCACATGGTTTAGTTGGGGTTTTCTCTGACGTCTTTCCAATCTGGTAACAGACACACAAACAAAACAATCATCAATGTTATCCCATTATGTACGTGCTAGAAAAAAAAAGAAAAAAAGAATTTAATGTGTTGTAGAGGCAACCTTACCTTCTGTGGCGTGGTGGCTTCCATTTTGGGCCGCACTGAGGGGGCTTCCTCCTTCACAGGCTCTTCTTTGGCTTCAGGAGTTTCATTGTCAGAGGTCGGTGCAGTGGACGAGGTAGGCGCTGTTCCTCCTCCTCCTGTTACTAGCTCCTTAAGTTTCTGATTCTCTTGCCTAAATCCATGAGAAAATGAAAATGATGGCATTCGTGAGCAGAGCTTTAGTTTCAAAATGTAACCCAGGACTTCAAACCATCTTGGAAACAACCTGCAATAGCAACCGGGTCAGCTAAGCCCAACAGAAAACACACAAATAGAGTTTTTCAAAATAAGATTAATGACAGGTTAATAAAGTGAAGAAGAATGACTGTCTGCGACCAGTCAGTAGAGAAGTGATATTCTATAGAAATGTCTTTGTCCTTACCATCTATATAATCAAGTTTCTGCTACAGCAGAAGTGACACAAAGCTAAACCAACCCCATTTTAAAAAGGGAAGAAGAAACATCACCTGAGCTGTTCCAAGTCTCGATTCCTGATATGATGGTCCTCTTCCATTTTTTTCCGTAGCTCGTTGTTTTCTTGTCGAAGTTGCTCACAGAGAGTCTAAAAACCACCAAGAATAGTAGAAAATCACTTGTCATCCACTCTTTAATTTTACTCAGCATTGAATGTCAGCGTCAGACAGGAAGTCAAAACTAGTCATGGAGAGCTGCTGTATATAATATCTCCCTGTTCAGACACACCTAATTGTAGAGAGTGGAAAGCTATCAGCCTTTCTGCTGAGCTGTACGGAAAATTAAAAAAAAGCCTCATTAGATTCAGGTGTGTAGAAAGAAATGAGCAGGACTGCAGCCCTCTAGGACTAGGTGTGGACATCTGTTTAACTCTAGCAAAGCCCTAAAAAAAAAAAAAAAAAAAAAAAAAAAAATCACAGGATACACTTTTAATACTTTAAGTTAGTTGATGCCAAAACAAAAAAAAAAAAGGTAAAACCTCACAGTTGGCAGGTTATTCCAGCTAGTTTACATTATAATTTCAACTTAGAATAAAACAATTTTCTGACTTGACTCTTTTTACAGACTCTCTACTAAACTCAGTTTCTCTTTAGCTGTGCCAGAAAAAGTAGATTAACTTCTGACAGTAATAAAATGTTGTGCTCTTTGCCTTGAAATTACATGAATGTTTAACCTGTGGCAGAGTTAACATCGGTACGGAGATAATGCACCCACAAGTGGATATTTCTATCATTTCCTACTAACTTATTTTACAACAACAACAACAACAACAACAACAACAAGACAGTCATCAACATCCCTCGCCAGATTGGTTGTCATTATAACTCAGAGTATAAAATTGGCACAAGGGCAATAACTCTGGAAAAATATTTGCACACTTCTATTTTCAAACTCCATCAAGGGATTGATACCCTGAAGACAAACATCACATTTGGTTATCCTATCCTAAACAGTTTCTGAGAAAAGCTGCCCCCATTAAATCGGACAGGGCTCAAACCTATATCCCCCTTCCACACTTTGTGTTGGGGGGCAATAATACACCATGCGAGCAGAGCTTTCAGCGGCTCTGCTCCCTGGTTCTAGAACTCACTACCTCTGGATCTCAGGAACATAGAGTCATTCTCACATTTCAAAGCCAAACTCAAAACCCACTTATTCACAAGAGCATTTTCCCACCTGGACCACCTCTGTCCTGTCTCTGTGTTAATTAGCTTACAGTAACTATTACTGTTGTTTTTATACTGTTTTAGCTTAATTTTTATTGTGGTTTTATTATGTACTGTACAAGTGACCTGTGGTGACCTGAAATTTTCAAATAACATGTATTGTTATTATTATAATAACTTATTTTAGATATATTATGGCACATGGCATGGCCGTGTTGACTTTGTGAGACGCTATAACAGGCAGTGGCCAATGTTAAAGGTGTGTGTCTTGCTCCTCAAAATAACTTACAAATCATAGTCGTCGTAATCACAAAATGATTATGGAATAAATCACGTGATACAACTCATTTAGTGACAGCAGCATCGTGAATGTACACTGTAATATTAGTATCTAGAAATAGTTCACCTTGTTACTAGATGTCATTGAACCAGTTAATCATGATGACTCAGACCACAGTGACCAGTAGGGTTGGGGTTAATTACAATTTACGTTTTCAATTATCCATGTTAAATTACAATTGAATTACGGTGAACAGCATTTTTTCCAATTACAGTTTTTTATCCTCAGAAAGTCAATTACAATGACGTTCTCAATTACAATTTATCACAATTACTGAAATGAATGACCCTATAAAACTTAACCTTCCTCTTGTGTTAGCATCTTTTCTGAAAACGGGTCCTAAATCAGCTGTAAATACACTAAAAACAAATATCTATCATCTAATTTCTTTCCTCTCTATTAGTTACCTTGTTAGGCTTCCTAATCAATGACAATATCGATTTAAATATGTTTGATGTGGGCGTCTGAGCCTTTTTGTGTCAGTATACCTCTTGATTTTTTTTTTTTTTTTTTTTTTTTTTAAATGGTGAAATGTGGGAAAGCGTGATATGAAACACATTTTAATATTTGTTAACTACACATGTGTAGAACCGTACATAGAACTGTAACACGGCATTTGCAATTACAATGGCAAAGTCAGTTATCTAAAGGCATTTACAATTTAATTACGATTACGACAGCAACAGATATTTAAAAATTACAAGTACAATGAATATTACACCACAATTGTAATGAATGATCAATTATGTGACCATAATTGACCCCAACCCTGGCTGGTACTAACAGCTACTGTATCTGGTACTTTAGCCAAATAAAAAAAATATACCTGTAGAAAAGGAAAAGAAGAAGCGACAACAGTCAGCATTCCTGTGTCGTCATACCTGTAGAAGGGACGTTCTCTGCTCATTCTTTTGGACCTTTGAAGAAAGATGGTGGAACTCCACAGCCATGCGGCCGAGGTGAGCTAGCAACTGGTTGGGGTTGGACTCTTCTGCAAATATGCTGAAGGAGCTCTCCAGTCTTTTCAGCTGGCTCGCCAGCTCGATGTTCTCCTGAGGAAAAAGGGGGATCACTCCTGCCACTGACCCAGCCTGGAAATACGCACACATACAAGTGACTCAGCAGGTAAGGCTGTAATCACCTGCTGCTTACGACAGTGCATGACATAGAGTGTGTATTACTAAATATTTCCATTAAAAAAGAAACTGCTGACGCATCTCTACAATAGAAAACCAGTTTTTTCCAGTTGGAGAAACTGGTTTGTCCAACTGGATGAATTAAATTTAGTCGTCTTAAATGTCAAATAAGGTCATTACTGTTATCAAAACAACTGTGCACAAGTTCATTGCTGTGTTTTTACAGCGGCAAATGTGACTGCTCGTGCCCCTGAAAAACACAATAGAACAACACGATATCTTCTGTGTGAATCAGCAATGTAATGGTAGTCAGTAACAATCCTGGACTTTCCCCTGACTGACTCAAGCCAGCACTATCAGTAATGAGTTTACTGGTAAGTCAGCAGCCAAAGATGTGCTTTCATTATCAGGGAAATTTCTACAGGACGACACTAAACTAAATCTAAAGCTCGTTCATCAGTCTTGCGTGAAAACGGATTCAGATTCAAGCGCTGGCTTGTTTGTACGACAGGACACACGTGTGATTTATGAAGCATTCGTATCTGACCAAACCCAACTTATAAATGATTGGGTTTTAATAAATGAGGCGGCTAAATTCGATTGTCATTGACATGTTAACGGATGTCAAACATGGAGAGAATAAACACTGCCAAGGAAAGAAACGTTTGAGATGAATTTCGGCATCCTCACATCTGAGGGGGAGCAAAACAACGACGTCCTTTTTGAACATGTGAAAACTTGAACTAAAGGAGCTCACTTTGTGGAAGAGAATAACAGCGTTGTCGTATAGAAACGGACTCAGCCTGAGATTTGAATAAAATTCTCAATAAACACCTTAACCAACGCCTAATGATAATTTAAAATAATCTTTTATTCATCCACAGCATAAAAGCTAATGCCAGCTAATTGATCAAGACAATTATTTACATTTAGGTAAAAAAAAAAAAAAAAAAACTAAACGCACGCCGTAAAGGTTCTGGAGAGACAACCACAAATATGCAGTTTGTCAACACGCTTGAGGCAATAAATATATTAAAAGAAATCAATGAACCCCTTAAATAACCCTGAAATAAATAATATATTAAGGTTTTGCTTATTCAGGCAACTTTTTTCAGGAAATTTGATCTCCTGACATGTTTCGACTTGCTGGAGTTACGACTCAGAATAAACGTTGTCAGTATTTTACCAGGGATACTCCATCACATTACTGATTAAATTATGCAGCGCATTTGCAAAAGTTTATGGTATACATTTTCACTTCAGAATTGATAAATGTCAAAGATTGCATAGAAGTGGTCGTACACACAAACAACTGATAAATGAGGCACCTCATCTTTATCTTATCTACAACATACAAACTTTTAAAGAGTCACTTTTTTCCTCTACGTACAATCAAGGCATCTGAAGTTTTCCCGTCCATATTCACCACCTCAAACTCAGGGAAGGTCTCCTGTAAAAAAATTAAAAGAAAAAAATGAGTAAAAAATGTTGAATTAAACACCTTTTAGAACAACTAAGCTCACTTCAGTTAACGTACAAGACACAAATGACTTACATTAGGCTTCTCAGCCTGCAGCATCTTCCCTAAACAGTTTGTTTGCTGGTCCTTCTGGTCTGCAATGCGATGTAAACAGGGTTTATCTAATAAACAAAAAGGATAATTAAAGTTAAGTTACTTTTAAGTCTAAATCTGAATGATACAATTAATTTAAAACAGTCTAAAAATTGTGCTGCTGTATTGAAGTCTGCAACCTACTATGCATGTCACTCAGATTGGATCCTCCCATACATATACTTGCAGCAATGCTGGATGACTTGAGGGCTTCATTGTCCCTAACAAGTTCTTCAACTCGCTGCCGAAGCCTCGATGCCTCAGATTGGGACTCCTCCAGCAAATCACCTGCAGAATGTTGACAAGTGTTGTTTCTATCTGGCAACAAATCAGCCAAATGTCAAGAATTTTTTTATGTTCTGTGTTTGAAAACTCCAGCGCAGTCTAGAACTATCAGTCCAAGCAATAAACAAAAAGGAACTGACACATACATCTTGTGACAATTTACGATCACTTCAACTCAGTCCAAAAAGCTGCAATCAGGGCATTCCCAACAACACAACACAGAAACGCACGCTGATTTGCACGTTCTTCCACATTCCATTACAGCAGGCACATGAAAGGCATGTGTCAGGAATTTGTGAGTTTTTCATTCAACATAAAAAAGAAGAACCCATTTGGAAGATTATTGTAACAGTTTTGGATCTACATTAGCAGCCAAACTATTCAGCTTTAAATATATATTAATCAAAACAGATTTTTGTTAGGTTTTATACAAACAACAAAGGCACCGAGAGTGCAAAGCGCCATCATGGTATCATTCACATTTTAAAGGCTTGGAATTTTTTTTAATCTTTTTTAGAAAAAACCCCAAACAAAATTAAATGCACATCCCGAATCCGATCCGGCTGAAACTCTGTAAGGTAACTGAGGAACCAACCAGACATAACTAACTAAAATATCATAAAGATCGGTCAATTACACAAAGATGTGAATTTTTGATATTTCCCCTTCAATGGTGTAAGATCTATCTTTGGTTAAGATTTTGTCAAAATCTGTGGCGTACTTCTGACTTAATCCTGCTAACAAACAAATAAATAAAAGTCGATGAAAATGTTATCTTCTTGGCAAAGTTAACAATGTGCTTTCAACCTATATGTTTGAGTAGCTAAGACGTGCTGGCTCTGTCACAATGCTGAGACCTACCTAAGCTCTTCAGTCCCTTCATGCGTTCTCTCAGAATACTGTTCTCCTCCATCAGTTGCCGATAGCTGCTCCCACCAATGGCCTCTTCTCTGGCCTTGATCTCACTCCCACCTGGATCATAGATGCGGTACGGACCTTTTCCTTCCATTGTGGTGGCTCACTTCCTACACATATTCCAGAAAACTGTAAAGGGGGGGAGATATGATTTATCATTCCATACTTCCATGCTTGTTTAGGTTGTAGCTGGAAACCAAGTAAAAGTTGAAACCAAGACCATTGCAGACAAAGGCAATATAAATTGTTTTTGGAATGGATGATTTAAAAAAAACCAACAAAATAATCATTTAAAAAACAACCAGGAAGGAAACATTGATAAAAAAAAAAAAAAAAAAAAAAAAAGCTCTGCCACAGAGAAGAACAAAAAAAAAAAAAGCAAAGTCATGTCTCGCAAAAACACTTACCAGTAAAAAAAAAGAAAAAAAAACAAAACACAATACAATATGACTGAATAAAACTGATACAAGATGACTGGTATTCTTAAAATAGTATCAAAGGCCATACAGGATATAGAGAAGGAAGTTTCTGCCCTCTGTGTATTTAAAAGACTTGTTAATCTCCAGCTGTATTTACTGTATACGCTTTTGCCCCAACTGTGCCCACTAAACAGGTAATAAAAAAAGAGAACCGCAACTTTTCTTTACCCAGAAGCACAAACTGACCACATTTATTGTAAATGACTTAGTAACCGTGTTATTAAAGCATGCAATTTTACCTACATAATATAGTCGCTGAATTCTCATTGTGGCATATATTTATGTTACAATACTGTGTTATGCACCAACCGGTCACCCTGCAGAGCTTTGGATTTCTGTGACTTTCAGGACACTGCAAATTAATTTAAAGAGACATTATTAATTATTTAGCACCCTATTTGCAGGCATTACTGGAGCTGCTCCACATCTAGGGGTAAATACCGTAGTTAATTTCGAAGCTTGACAAAAATTAATATCGAAGAGAAAAAAAAAGAACATGTTTTCAACACATGCATACGTAATGCATAATGTATTTTCTTCCATGGACACAGTCATCAATATTTAATAATTATGAGCAAAGCGCCTCATATTTACACAAATAAATACTATATTTTGTAAATTGTGTCTTGGGAGGGAATATGTCAAATTTTGTTAATAATTGAAAGTGTCTATTCATACAAAAACATATCAATAGCCCCTGGGTACGTTTAGGGACCGTTTTAGGTATTTCCTGGATTAGAATTAAAATAAACGGGTTAGCGGGTAGCTAAAATAAATGAACTAAAATAAAACTGACAGAACCTTAAGTCACGTGGTACACCAATCATGTGACCTAAATGGATAGCGGGGCGCTGCGTATGCAGAGAATCTATTGATACGTTTCCAATAGCCATGGCCTTAATCATTTGAGTAATACTAAGCATATAACCTGTCTTTAGTTATAAAGTGGGCTATTAGTGCATATACTGTAAGTTGTAGTTGAATAAAATGTTCATATAGAATCGAAAACCCATTATTTATAGATATTATGTATTAAATTGTATAAAAGTATGTAACATTCCCTAGTAAATAATATATATATATATATATATATATATATATATATATATATATATATATATATACATATAAAATGCCTTTTTAACGATTTTAAATAAAACATTCATACATTGAATACATATTTGAAAGTATAACTTATAAACTCCTACCCCATCTATTTAACTAATGAATTACAATAGCAATCTTCGTTGTAACCAGACTATACCAAATACTTGTAAAGTGTAAAATGACATGTTGGATAATTATTTAATTTATTGTGAATGTTTGACTGTAGTAAACTTGCACCGCCCCTTGATACAGCATAGATATAATCTATATTCTATTTCCCACAAGGCACAAACATAGCTATCCTTTAAATTACAGTTGTGTCAACCTTATCTGAAGTTTTCTGCGAGTGGAATAAAATAAAAGTAAAGTAAAAGTGATCTTCTGTGGAAGACTATCAGCAATAATCTGCCCTCTCTGAATGAAACATACAGTGTAGCTTAGCGTTAGTCATTGATAAATAAGACAGTGCTCACACAACCAAAAGATGAAAAGACACAATAATGCTATGTTGCGAGATTAATACATACTACCTATACTCGGATGTAGCCAAGTCTAATGTCAACTAGCTTGATTGGCTGAAGAATGCTAATATTAGTTTTCGCTGTTGTCATGCAAATGTGTAGCAACATCTTCGTTAGCAGTCGGCTTGCTAACAGTAGCTGACAGGCAGCCACTAGCTACATATTAGCCTGCTACACACACTTTAACCGAGGCACTAACAGAGCAGGAGCACTAAGATAAGCGTCAAAGTAGAAACCAAAGCTGTGTGTTAGCTCCAGGTACCTTTGTGTTCGCTGTGGCCTGTCGTCACTCACACAGACATCTATTGCGGAAGTGGTGTACTAGTCTCTGCTGTAACCTGGGAAATTCCACCTCGCAACGTTTGATGTAAACAGCGCTGATTGACGGCCGAGCCGACCAATCAGAGCGCAGAACCAGGACGACGGCAAACCAATGGGAGCCAGCGACTGTAATGTAAACAGTCACACGTCCGTCCGAGGTTGATCTGTAGCAGTTTCCACTAATAGGCTCAGAATTAGCTTTAAATATACGTTCACCTTGCCGAAAAGTCCTAATATGCAACACAAGTAACTCACATTTTCACCCAAACATATTGTCTTATGTTTTCCCACATTTCTTTCAAAGCTTCTCAAACATGGACGATTTGAACTGAATCTTTTTTGTTTATTTGTTTGTTTATTTTTCTTTAAATACCTTTACAAAAACGGCTGTTGGAGCTTTTGTGATTGTATCAAACTACCTGATTTAAAAAAAAACATTTTTTGGTGAACCTCATTTTAGTTTTGTCTTAAGACACAAAGCATATTCCCCTTAATTCCACATAGGCTCTATTGTTTTTTTTATTTTTTAATTATTTTATTAATGCTTCAACATCTTTCATACAATCACAACCCACTTAAAGTTTAATGTTTATGTTGTGCTTATATAATGACTGCTGGTCACAGCAGGTCCTCAAAGTAAATCTGAAGTGAAAAGAATGAGAATTACAAAATTATTTGATGTATTTTTTTCCTTCTCTCAAATAATAAAAATAAATAAATAATGATGCGTGCAATGCATTAAAAATCAGTCCATGAAAGAATCTGGATATTTCAGACAAAAGTTGTAGTGACTGGTACTAAAAGTTCCCAATACTTTGTAGAAGGCAAGAAGGGTTTTTAAATTCACAAGTAATCATTTAAAACAAAAAGGCAAATAAACTTCAAGCAGATTTCAAGCTTTGCCATTGAGGCCCCATGGCAGAAACCCAGAAAATGTTCTACAATGTCCAATATTGTTTGTGAGAAAACAAAGTTTTTATTTTGTGCAATTGTTTACCAATCCGTCACAACACCATCTGCAGAAAAATCTGCATTAGAACCATTTTACAACTAAAAACGGCTCGTGTTCCATCAAGAGATGATGTATTGAAACATACAGAATAAACGTAAGGTTCCTTAATACCATTGTTGCTTCACAAGAGTAAACTTGAACCTTAATTGTGCAGCATTAACCCACTGATGTTCATTTTGATTCAGTGATTTCCTGTTTTTTGATGGAATTCTTAATTATTTAAGTGTCTATATCCTGATCATTAACTTTAACCATTGTATGGAGTTACTAAACTACTGCAGAGAAGAAAACATTCAACAAAAGCAGCAATTTGGGAAATATTGTTACTTCATCATCTTGGAAATTTCTGCTCCTGGGAAAAAATATTCTGTTGCAACCAAATAACTTGATATTCCCCCAATAATAATTTCCATCACTAAACAGATACATGAGCAAACATTGTGTGTCCTCGTCAACCCCATGAAAATTTTCTCTGAAATATCATACCTTTATTTCTAGCCATCGTCATATCTAACAGGCTAACGGTCACAAACATCATGTGCTGTCAGTGTATAGGAGAGACAGATATTTTGTGAACATAAAAAGAGCAATTACACAACTTTACATCAATGTTGATTTTGTCAACTAAAAATATTTGTCATAGTTTTTGCCATCTAAATTGTTTAGGTGACAATAACTATATATATACTAGTCAACTAATAATAACCAAACTATAATTTTGTCGCATAAGACAAAATCCAATCAGAACTTATATGTGATCATGGGGTTTTATCATTGATTACAAATTAATACCATCCCATATCCCATACAGTATCATGTTGATGAATGGGAATTGAAGCTTAAAAAAAATAAAAAAAATACATTCTTATGCTGTATTTTCAGTTGACTATATCTGGAACAGATTTAGTCGAATAAAAACATGTCATTTAGTTGACTAAAGCTGGACTATTACTAATATATATTCCTGATGACTAAAACTAAGTTGCATTTTAGCCAAAAGACTATGACTTAAACGAAATCAAAATTTGCTGACAAAATTAACCCAGCTCTATGTTTCAGGCTGTGAAACATGAGGGGAAAAAAAGGGTTTTATTAGTTGTTTTTTTTACCTTCCACCAAACATACATTTGATTTAATGGTACACATCACACATTAGTCACTACATGGCTGAGGTCGGGTGAAAATATCTATTTGCTTTTGACAAAAAAAAAAGAAAAACATTCAGGATACAGGAAATGTCACAAGTCACGCCGACCTCCTGGGTCATTTCATATCATCTACCTTGCCAGGTTTTCATAATATTGCAAAGCATAGTCATAACTTACTCACTCAGAGAAAGTACAAAACAATAATCCTTAATATCAATCAAATATTGGACAAGTGTGTTTCATCTTTTTCTGCTGATAAATTAAATGGCCATTCGTTTCACAGCAACAGAATTTAACGTCAACTTTTCAGACTCTGCCAACCTACAGGTAAATACACAACATTGTTGGTCCCTCACAATGTCAGAAAATAGGAGAAAAGCAAAAAATTATAGCCAATAAATGTATAAAACTGGACAGGACAAACTGATTTTGCAGTAACAAATGATTAATACATTTCGCTTTAGCCACACAGCTATTTCTTTAAAGGGTGAAATTATATATAAAAATAGCAGTTCATCTTTTTTTTTTTTTTTTTTAAAATCACACCATCAAAATCAAATATTTGCTTCCAAAATAAAATACACATTACACGTCAACATTAAACATGCGCTGCCTGTAATATTGTGTGTATGATGTGTTTGATTCAGTTTTACACTCAATCTACTGCAATCAAAAGAAAGCAGTCACTCTAACATATTGTTAACATGCTCAAATGTTACCACCTCACACATCTGTAGATACACATGTATGCATGTATGTACACACAAACATAAATAAACACATAAATATCCATTATCCGTTTGATACATGAACGTCCATAGTACATTTTTCTCTAACAACACAAACTTATTTCAGCCCATGACGAATAAAAAGCATAGATAAAATAATAGTTTTAAAAAAACAATAAAGATTTAGTGTACCTATCTATTTAACAGTAAAAACAAACACAACTCACCCCCTCATTCTGCTTGCATATTGGAGAGGCACTTTTTAAGGAAACTGTCGGGGGGGAAGCAATTTCACTGTGCGACTGGGGGAATTCCCATTACCCAGTAAAAGGGCCTGACACTGTCAGCCCAGCCTGAACAGAACTTGGTGTGTGTCCAAAAATGTGGCCCGCCTTCACTGAGGAACATAACACGTAGCAACAACACAAATGCATGTCCAAGAATCTGGATAATGATTTAGGAGTCGAATGAGAAACGATTCGACCTGACCTGCAGTTTTTCAGTCAAATGCACAAACTCAGGTTCCTCTATAGCTTGCATACAATGCACAAAACAGCAGCATCTTCGTAAACAGTGAGGGTTTTTGTTTGCAGTATTTTATGCTCTTTAAATATAATTATGATGCTTTGAAATGAGACACCTCAGTATAAATGCTCCAGGCCATCAAAGGGGCTGATTAAAAGAAAAATATGCATTTATAATACCACAGCTTTACATTAGCGATCTCCTGATCTTTTCAAATTACCATCAAATACTGCAATTTTAGGTTGGGCGTGCCATTAAACCTGACATGATGTTCTGCTCGACTTGATTGGTTGCCTTGGATTTTGGCGTAGTGCGGGGGATTTCCTCGCCACATACATCTTTTTTCTTCTTTCCTCTTTTAACTCTAAAGGGTCTGACAACAGCTGCACGCTCACATGCAACCAATTGAGATGCTGACAAGAAAGAAGAAAAAAAAAGAAACAAGAGTGTAGCAATGCTCTTTACTTCCCATTAGAGCCATTTTCTAAGTAAACAAACACATAGACACGAGTTTAACACTGTTTTGTCATTCAGCTATTAGCTGTATGTATGGGAACAATTTTTGCAGCCAAACAAAACATTTCATAGTTGTTGGAAAATTGGCTGTAAAGAACGTGAGTTGGAATACATTTTTAGTTTATGTGCTGCTACTTTTTTATTAAACTATTCACTTGTAGGTTTGGTTTATATTTGGAGTACTCGATTACTGTATCTCGAGCTTCAAAATAAGGTGTTTTTTGTGAATCAGAAGATTATAATTTCCGGTGGAGTTTCTTGATGTTAAATTCTATTATTCTCACTAGGTTTATCAGCATCGACAAAACCCTTCATTGAATTGCATTGATGAATACAAGCTAGGAACCATACCATAACATGAATTTGTGTTTAGGAGAGGAGGGGAAAATACAAATGTAATGCACAAAAACACAATATGATAAAAGTAAAACACTGCACTTTCATTTTCATTTAAGTATTTATTTATTTCTTGAGCTACCTTGAAGTCACAGTTCCTATGGGACAATCGTACAATCTTTAGCCACCCACGAGTGTAACTGAGGTGTCTGTGAAAAGCCAAAAAAAATGTACGCACTTCATGATGACAGTAAATAAAAAAAAAAGACAAAATCCTCTCGTTCTGGCTTTCAAGGCTGAGAGATCATAGGTCACTTGGTTTAACTGAGGTGTGAGAGCAGTAACAGAGTGCTACCACTGCCACTAACATTAAAACATTAAACTTGTATCTCAATACAAGCTTTTCCCAAGAAATGTTCTCAGGAGTTGGGTCGGTTTAATCTTCCCCTCCACAGAGGATGAGCAGAGTTTTACGGTAGTCTCCTGAGGTATCACCCTGGTCATGGATAGAAAACAAAAATTAGTGGAGTTAGTGGGGAAAACACAGTTTTTACCATTGGCTGACGTCATCACAGTACAGACACAAAACAACACGGTCACACAGTAACAACACAGCAGAGCCAGTGACGAGAAATCAGAAAAAAGTGTTAAAAGTGGAATTACCCTTTAGAATAGCGGACCTGTGTAAAAAACTAACGCATACTGGTTCATTTTGGTCATGATAACCAGTATGTCATTCATTTGGTAAAATAAGTTCCTCATTTTAAGAAACAGACTTACAGTATTCACATGCGTATATAGAGAGGCTATGTTTAACAGGGATGAAGTCATCCTGTTCAGGTCCTCATGTAACAAAGCTTCTGTAGGGAAATATTAAAATGATAATATATTTTCAATGGTTAATGTAGTTTAGGTCAGTGGTTCTCGAGGTTTCTTGGCTCAAGCACCCCCCTCTCTTATTTCTGAATCCATGTACCCCCTTTGTCTGACTACAATATTTTGCTTAAACTATTGATAATAATGATGAAATGAATGAGTGATAACACACAAATGATCACATTTTTATAAATAAGTGGAATAAAATGTATTTAGTTCCTTCTGAAGAAATGTATTTCTATAGTTTTTATAATGTCCAGTCATCTCCCACCTGGTGTGGAACCAAGACTGATCCTTGTATTTTCAGCTCATGTTCTAATCAAAATCATTATTATGATTGTCATTTTTAAATAAAAATAAACATAATTAAACCCCACTTTTCCACTGCTTTCAATTGTTATTTTTCCCTCTGTAGTTTCATCACGTACCCCTAGGGGGTACTCATACCCCCATTGGAAAAACACTGGTTTAGGTACTTGTTTCACTCTTACTCTTAAAAGTCGAGAGTCTGCAAATAGGTCTCTACTAAAGAGTAAATAATATAATGCCAAAAATGTTGTGTGCTTACAAAACAAATTAAATAAATTGAACAGTTATTGTGTAGTGTATTGTGAGCACTTATAAAAAACCCTTATTAAATCATAAAATACTGTCCCTAGGAAATACAATTTTATCATCTGAAAAATGCATCAAGCCAATTTTTAAACTCTAAAATTTGACTATATATTTGCACAGCTGACATGCTTGTCTGTACCAATGTCACAATTTCATTTCTAAGTTATGAAGCTGCTTTCAGAGGGCTTCCTGTCTCTGTATTTCCCAGCCAATCACGCAGCTGATGCACAGAGGAAGTTTAGCGTAAAGGGAAATTCCTCAACAGCTGCGAAGCAGTGGCAGAGCTAAAGTCCACGACAGAGCGCTGTGGATCATTGCACCCCACCGCCCAACCACAGCTGCAGAAGGATGTGCAACGCACACGCACACACACACACAATGAGATCACCACAAACCAGAGGGTTAGTAGAGACAAAGACTGCCACTTACGATCATTGTTTCTACCTGGATGAATTCATGGAGGGAGGCGTCATGGGTTTCTTTAAACTCCTTACGAATGTTAAAGAGGTCTATCTCACTGCGGGACACCATGATGCGGATCAGCGCTCTGTCATCTGTGCCAAGACCCTGAAAGGAGAAGCGGATCAATGGATGCTCCCTCTACAGTAGTGGATGAACCAATATGAAGCACATTTCAAATAAATGTGCACATATTATGTTCATTGGTAATACATTAAACACATTTCATGTTATATATGTTTATGTCGGTGTTTTTCAACCTTGGGGTAAATTGGAATTAAGAAGGGGTTGCCTGCAATGTCTAGTAATTGGTAAAAAAAATAAAAATAAAAGTAGGTAAAAAAACTGCGTAACATTACATTTTTTATTTTTTAAATTATTATTTTTTCCAATTAACACAACACACACTATAAATACAATGAAAACAACTGTTTTCTATACTTAAACTCTCTCAAAAAAAAATATCTGAGGTAGTGCATCTTGTCACTTTGTGCACTAATCCTGGCTACTCTGTATTTGTAAAACACTTTAATAAACATGACCAAAACACTAATTCTAAAAAAAAGAATGTCTCTGGAGTCACTCGACATTTGTGATATCAAAATAGGTTCACAACCCAAAAAAGGTTGGGAGCCTCTGGTTCATGTTCATTTTTACTACAAAGATCCTAAACATTTAAGTTGAAACATTCAAAGAATAGATCCCTCCTATGGCATTTTGGAGTAAAAATGGCAGTAAATTGTGTTAAATTGACATGAGGATTATGAGGGGGCCCTTGAAACATTTTCTTCCTGTAAGAGGTCCCTGGATTCAAAATATTTGAGAGCCCTTGTCTTAGAAGGATTTGAGGAATAATTATGTTTACAGTAAAATCTGTTCCAATTTATGATGGATCACAGGAAAGTAAAAAAACAAAAAACACCCTGGGCTGAAAGCCAGTCTGTTAAGAGATATTCATTTGTGTACTCATGTTGTCTATATGTTACCAAGAGAGAAGAAGTGTTTAACTCTCACCACTATGTGGCGCAAGTTTTTTTTTGGTCAGGGACGCATGCTGCGTCATCACGTTCAGGGTTTGTGAGCGCGGCCAAAAGTTGTTTTTTTTCTCCTCTCTTTTCGGCCTTGGATGTTGAGAATGTTCAGTGCAAGTGTGTGACAAATAAATATGCCAAAGAGGCTAAAGAAGAACATTGCCTTCGTCATGTGTTTTCCTCCGAGTTCAGCGCTGGTGAAGCTGTAATGCTCAACACAGTCCATCACACAACCATCACCGACACACAAATGTGCACACATACAACATTTAAATACACACTCCAACTGACCCCGACGTGTCGTGTATGAACGCACAGTGTGAGCAGTCAGATCGTGTCAGAGTGTCGGTCCATACAGTGTGAGAACATGAATCGTGAGCTGCGCACAATCGGGCTCTGCACCTGAGCCACACAGTTTGAGCTGGAGCTGAGTGCAGTGACTGAAAAAAATCGCAGTGTATACCAGCCTTTAGCCAAAGCAAATTCCTAGTTGTAAATTCTGTTCATCAACAATGGCAATAAAACATTCTGATTCTGAGAACATATATCCTCTGGCTCCAACCCTCCTCCTTCCCAGCAGTTGGCAGTAGGAGGAGCGCCACAAGGGCAGCGCCACACTGTGGCTGACCTGCGAACTACCCATCCTAAAGATCCATTCCCTGTGCTAACGTGCAGTTGTATTGAATTGTATGTTGTGTTTTCGTTGTAATGTTTGCTGAAGAGTTTTTTCATGATCCCAAACTCCGCCCCTCTCTACAAGGGCCTAGTTTGGTTTTAGCCTTTTTTATCTCTTCTTCCTACCCATTGTTTCATATTTCTCATCTAAGAAACGGAGCGCTGTTCTTGCTGGCTGCTCCCTAGTACTCCCGTACCTGTCCCCCATGTGGTATGTTATTGTCCTTCATGTTACTTGGCCAGGATGTAACTGAAACTGAATTTCCCCTTGGGGATTAATAAAGTTCAATCAATCAATCAATCAATCATGTATTTATTTTATTATTTTACACTAAAATTGTGAGAGTTCAACTTGACCAATAGAATATTAACAAATGTAACAACTTCTCAGTGTTAAAACGTGCCATTACCTTCATGGCCTTGTACAAGCGATCTGCCAAATAGGAAGGCTGGTTCTTCACACTGCGCACTGGAAGAAGAAAGAGGGGGGAAAAAAAACAATGAAGTAGTCAGACAGTGGATGATGTTAGTAATGGTATTAATAAGCATTAACATCACAATCAACCTTAAGGTCACAGTTGTTACCTATTGCATAGAAAGCATTTTTCACATCTCCTGACATTTCCTTCTTGATAATCTGCTCAATGTCTTTGTTTGTGTATTTGACAAACTCCTGGAATACTGAGAATGGGGAAGCGTATGATTAGTGTCATCACACACATAAACCGTTGTGTGACAAAAACAACACCTTGAGTTTTACCTTTCCTCAAATGGGAGAAGCTCCTGGTGCACAGAATACTCATAAACTTAATCTCCATGTCATCGGATTCTGCATTGCATGCATTTGCAAGTTCCTTTAACACCAGAGGAAATGACAGCATCACATTATTGAAGGTAAAATATGCCTTAGCTTGTCCTCCTATTATTGTTTTATCATCTCGGACACTTTAAATCACCTGAGCATCAGCTTCCGCTCTTTCTAAATCTGCGGGGCTTTCTTCTCTTGCACCCTGTTAAACATTTTAAAAATAATCTAAATAGTGATGCTCTTTTTAAAAGTAATCAAAAGCAGTGCTTCGTAATGTATTTCCATACACAAAGAATAAGCCTTACCTGTACAAGTGAAACAAGAATGCGACAGAAATGTCCAGATGTGTCAGACTGAATGGCATCCTCCAGAGACTTTTTGTAACCTGTAAAGATAAAAGTTGACCTCAGGATATAAACACTTTAGGGTAATAAAAAGTGTATTTTTGGCTTTAAACTCACCAGCTTTATAGGCAGCATTCATGGCCTGTATCTGTTCATTGCTTCGGGTAACCAGGATTTCAATCAGGGCATGTTCATCTGTTCCTGCTCCCTGACAAAACAAATATTCATCAAACAAAAAACAGGTTAGCATTGCAAATGCAATGTGCATTTAGTTCAAAACGTACAGGAAAGTTGTGTTTCTTATTTTTATGTTTACATAATCAAATACGTCATTTATGGGGATTTTTGTGATAAAATAAAATCTAAGTTAAGCCATATCTGCCTAAACACTAGCCCCAGTTCACAACAGAGAAGTAAAAAAAATCTTTACACAATTGTTTAATATAATGTATATATCTTACATAATAGATTACATTATAGGAGCTAAAAAAGAAAGCACAAAAAAAACATCCTCCTTTCGATCTTTCACTTAAGAAATCACGTCACCGGGGGAACACTTGTCTCAGGCCAAAAAGTGTGACTAATATAACACAAAAGTGATAATGAACTATTCATGCAAAAACTTTAGTCTGTGTAGCAAAAATAGCTTGAAATTTTTTCACTAGGGGGCACCAGAGAGTTACCATAGTCGTAAAAACACTCTAAAGCAGAAATGGGCAACTTTTATCAGAACGGGCCACAAAAATGATTGTCTGATCCAAGGGCCACATGATCAACATTCCTGTCAGCATGTCCATGTAGTCCTTTTGTGCGGGTTTGAGTTTATAGACATTTGTGTGTTTTGAATTTATTTTGTTTATTTCATGTCAATATGGCCAATTTTTGTTGCCTTTGAGTGTTATATGTTTTGGTTTTTAAGTCATTTTGGGCCTATGTTACGAATCCAGATTGGATTAATCTCCGTTAGCGGGCTTCAACTAATCTTATGACCGTCGATAAAAACACGCTAACCTAAGCCAAGTGATTTCACCGTTGGTAGGTGTGCGTGCACATGAGAGGGGTGGAGATTGCAGCACTGGAGAAAACTGGCAGAGCGAGCATCTCTACAATGAATGAAGGAACAGTTTATGTTCTTAAACAAATATAATGAATATAAATCTATCAAATCTATGATGACAAAGACCAACAGTGTTAGTGCAGTGCACAGCAGGAGGCGGAGCATTTATACTCGCTTAGATCTGATCCACTTCATAACTTGGTCCCGACCAGGTTAGGTGTTGCTTAAGTTTAAAATGATGAATAACTAAAATCCATAAGTCAGACCAAAAACAACACTGTAGTTACAGAAAAGGCAGGTATGAATTACAGTAACCGAGGCAGGAAGCTGCTGACACTGTTAATGCGTAAAAGCCAGTGATTATTTATGATATAATTTCATTGGATGATAAACGGACAGCGCTCTAATCAGTTAACACACATTTTTCTTTTACGTACACCTAATTATCACACACACTGGGATGAGAGATGAGAGCACATTGTTTAACTGTAGTATGGTCCCTGCTGAGATGGTCAGCGTATGATGAATTATGAAATATTTCACCCGTCAGCGCATACAATCAAGACAGCTTCATCAGCTGACTGTAGATCAGTCCATCAGATATAAATCTCTTCCTAAAGGATGTCATCGGTAAATGAAAGGATTGTATTTAGAATAATTATCTTCTTTCCTAAACTTGGCTGTCAGATCTGCACCAACCAGGATCATTTATCAATGGGCAGGTCGTTTTTCTACAAAAACTGGTGAGGAGTCTGGGATTTCGGACTCGCTAACATCCAAACCAGAGAAAAACGGTTAGTTGTTCAGTAACTACCATAGTGATTAAGCTCAGGCGAGGTTCATAGTCCAGCACATACTGCTTAAATCCCGAAGTTAGCGCGATAAGAGGTAATCTTGCTTCGCAACATACCCTCTTATGTGTTTAAGTGGTTTGTTTAGCGTGTCGCTGTTATCTTTTTGTGTACTTTTGATGACATTTTGCACCTTTTGCTGTCATTTTCTGTGTTTCTGGAGTTTGTGTGTTATGTTGGGCTTCATATAACTTTTAAAACTCAAGAATTACAATGTTGTTTTGGGGGCCACACAAAATTAGACTGAGGGCCTCAAGTGGCCCAGAGTCGCCAGTTGGCTATGTCTGCTCTAAAGGGATTGTGCATTGCCTTGTCTCTCTTTACCTCTATTGCCTTTCTCATCATTTTGGCGTCAAATTCAGCTGGAGTCAGCATTAGCCCAATGATTAGCCGCTCCAAGTTCTTCGACAGCTCAGACTTCAGGTCCTTCATCAGATCCTTTAAGTCATCAAAACAAAGAAAAAAAAGTAACTTATTGTACTGGCTACTGTTAAGCTACCTTTGTCATTATCCACACATTCTACAAGCTATTCATTTGATTATTTATTACCTATTTCTGTGTTTATAATTTTTGATAAACTTGATAACTCACCCGTCCAAGGAGGGATTTGAAAGTTTGTCTAATTTCCTGCCTCTGGGCATTGCTTCTTTGTGCAACAATGTCAATGATAGCATCTTCATCTGTTCCTGTTATCATGAAGGAAACACTTGTTACAGTAACTTGAAAGCAATAAACACAAGTTGGTTATCAGCTTTAGTCTTCAGAGTTGCTCACCAAATCCCTTCATTGCTTTCCTTAGAGCCTGTGCATCGGCAGCAGGGTCAAAACCAGAGGCAGGACGCACTGTGGGCCTCAGCTATAAGGCAATGGAATCAAGACGCGTGCACACACACACTTCTATTAGGTTTATGTTAGAGTTGTAGCACAAGACCTTTAAAGCATGCACAATCCAAATTATCATGTAATTGTTTGTAGTTCAAAGACTAATAGATAGAGGCAGACAAGCAGCCTGGTTGGTTTCATGGTAATACTGATTAAAATCATCTATAATTAGAGTTTTTGCACCAGCAGCAAAATCAAAAAGGCATTTGGCTAAAACAGGGCTAAGCACAGTGTTAGTCATATTAGTTTCTGTGGCCAAAAAATAAATAAAAATAGTGGTGCAAAACAAAGCATTACAACATCAACTCTTTGTTTTTAGTGGCACTTTTAGCAATCCCCAGCGACGCAAAGTTTGAACTGTGCACTCATAGCAGTGTTCACAGCACACGTTTGTGGCCTTGCTCCAAGCATGTGTTCAATGCAAGGTCAGGGCAGCAGAGCCAAGCCAAACATGCAGTGACACATCTAGAGTGGGGGCGATGGGGCTCAAACCTGCACTTTGGTCATGGCACTTAGTTCCCACATCTTGTAGGCTATCTGAGCAGCTTCAGGGAAGAACTCTCCAGCTAAGCTGTAATCATGAGTGTAACAAAACATTCAACCAAAGGGAAACCTTAAGCAGTGTGTGTATATGTATATTGTTCAGGCATAACTAATAGAGAAAAATCTGATGAGCTTTAGTATAAGACGACTATAGAGTTATTTGCAATAATATTCCTAATATAGCATGATGGTCAAACTCATGCTTCTTCAGGAGCTACAAAATAACTATCATAGATTAATTTTTAGCATTCTCTTGAGGTTTTCAAAGTATCGTGGTGGGCCAAACAGGCAACACAGACATGCCAGATTAGGCCATTGAACCGTATATAAGACAATCTATTAATCTTTATCCATCCTCTAATCGGTGCAGAACTTACTCATCATCCCCTCCGCACAGTATGAGCAGAGTCCTCTTGTAATCCCCCGATGTGTCATCCTAATTCACATAAAACACAATCATTGTTAAAGTCAATAATAGTTACATAACATACTTTTTTTTTTTTTAAATCTTTCAACCTTAATCATGTTATAGAGTGACTTTTCGTATCTGAGACGAAAACACTCTCGGATGTCCAACATGTCAATTTCAGACCGAGAAATCATGATGCGGATCAGTGTGTTGTCAGCTGTACCAAGACCCTGAAAGGAAAACAGAGAATACACACAAAGCAATTTTTTTTCAAGAATTAAAATCAGTGTTTAGTTTAAAAATATAAAACAGCAGCAGGCCAATATTGCTCTTTAGAATAAGCCAGTATATGCAAAGGCCCGATATGACTATGAAACAGCTTTACGGATATTACTTAAACAATGGCAGCCAGATCAACGGTTTTCTTAATCGGTTTTCAGCAGAACAGAGCAGCATGTATGCATTCCCCTTTCTTCCCTTCAGCCCTGACCCTAAATGGCTATGGCTGCAAATTAGGATCTTGTGATAGCTGACTGTAGGACACTGAATTCCTTGGGCCAGTTACAGGCAGGAGATTTCAGATAAGCAGGGCTTAACTATTTTGTATACATTTCATTTTTCTTAAGCAATGGCACCCCAGAGCACATAAAAGTTATGTACCAATGGCTCCTTTTAATAGTTACAGCAATTTACCAATCAATTGAATCCTAAATCAACAAACTTGTACCTTCAATGCAGTCCTGTTAAAAAAAAGGGCTTAATTTGTAAAATAAATTAGGAGAGCAATCAGTGAGTAAAACTGTAGCCAGACAAAATGTTTGCTCACCTTCATCGACTTGTACAGACGTTTGGCATAGAACATGGGAACGCTCCTTATGCACTGAACTGTTGGAACACAACACACCATAAAGGTGTTACATTATCAACCTGTATATCAGTATGAAAGGGTTGTTTCCAAGATGTTTTCTTACCAACAGCCAACATCAACCTCTCAAAATCTCCAGAAAGCTCATTCTTGATGCTGTCTTCAATGGACACCTCTGCAATCTTCTCATAAGCATCAAAAACTGAACCAAAGACAACATAATATGAATATATGTACTCTGACACTGTAGTTTGGCTCAAATCACCTCTCTGGTATCAACTTCATCAATCAGCTTTATAGAAGGGCCCCAAATCTTAAATTGTAATGAAGATGTGGTTCTATGATTCATTGTTTATCAGTTGACTTGCAACAGCTGGGCACTGTTGTGATGCTCTTGTGAAGTGTAGTGTACATATCTCAGATTCCTCATGCTGTTGTGAATTCTCTAAAAGCGCTGCTCACCCATACGAAGGTGGGTCACGCTGCGATTTCCCAGGATCATAATGAATTTGGCCTCATCTGTCCCCCACTGCTCTTCACCTGCAGCGAACAAGTCCTGGAAACAGGTGAAAAATAGTACACCTAGAAATAACTGCATTATGTATTACTTCTGACAAGGCGGTAATACATTCATTTATTACTTTCGAAAACCAAAAACAGTTTTCGGAAGTATGTTGGTCATTCTATTTGTGTGTGTGTGTTTGTTTGTGTACATGACATGTAACATGACAAGTTAAGAACGGATTTTAATTACATTTTCAGGAAATGTTGATAATGGGTCAAGAAACAGCAGATTCAATTTTGGTGATGCTCTGGCAACCAAAAGAAATTACATAGATGAATATCCCATTTTATTTCCCCATCCACACTGTGGAACTCATGTTAAACATTGTTTTAGAACATTGACAAAATTTAAAAAATCATATCTTGGTTTGTAATTGAATTATCTTTATGCAACTGGATCTTTATTGGAAATTAGGGTTGATTCCTTAATTACCCAAACGGGTTGGATCCATATTGTGCTTTTCATCACAAATTGTTGAAAAAATGGGGCAAATCTGGCAAAGAGGATATTTGTCACTTGACTGAGGTTGGCGCTCTCTGACTGCTTGTTTTTTATGACGAACTCAATAAAGATGTATTTGATTAAACATGGTTTATTGTCATCAAAGATTTTGTGGAAGTATGTATGTCTATCAGCCCTGTGTATGTATATAACATTACTTGATGACCCTGCAGCTGACCCGAGGGCACCGGAGGAGGTGAGACCGGCAACAATGCCTAGCAGGAGATTTCAGCTTCCTGTAAATCCTACTGATGTATGTAATGATGAAATGTGAGGAACACACAGTAAGTTTTCAAAACTGAATGAAAATGGGAGTGGGAGATAAAAAGTGCTCCTTCATCCCACTCCCTTTCGAGCAGTGTATTTATGTATATCTACAGTATTTATGTTAACACATATCATGTATATTAGCCATGTTGGCTCGAAATACAATAATTTTACTTTTAATTGAACTCACTTGTGCATCTTGCTCCACCAGGTCTGCATCAACCACCCCGGACTCATCTCTAGTCCCCTGCAAACATCAAACCAACACAACCCACTGCTGATCAGTTGCTGTTCCAACTTGTAGCAGGCACGCATGTGTCCATCTGTTTTCTCTGTGAACTGACCTGAAGCAAAACAATTAGCATCTTCTTAAAGTGACCTGAAGTGTCCGCGGTTATATCCTCCTCTATGTTTCGGCCGTAAGCTAGAAACCAACCCAGCAGTGTGAGAAACACTAAGAATTCAATGCATGATCATGATGCCTGAAATTGATCCTCACCATCATTGTATGCTGCTACCATCTCCTGGGTCTGCTTGTTGGTTCTCGATGCCATTACTTCTATCAGACATCTCTCATTGGTTCCAGCTCCCTTTAAACAAAATATAAAGTGATTCCATCACTGACTTTCACTAGAGAAGTAAAATAAATGACTGTAAGCTGAAGACCTTACTTTCAAAGCATCGTGTATTTCTTTCGCATCATGGTAGGCAGGCGTTCTCATTAGACTCACAATGAGACGCTCAAATTTTCCAGTGAGTTCATATTTCAGATCTTCAATCAGGTCCTATTTGAAGCGTTTGAGACAAAAATAAGCCTTTTGAGGTCACTACACAACATAGACATGACTGTAATATATTGGATCACACAGATGTAGTCACAGACCTTTCCAAAGCTGCTTTTGTATGCTGCAATGACTTCTTGTCTTTGTGCATTACTACGGGAGGTGACCAGGTCTAAGATGGCCTCTTTATCACTACCTGAGAAACAAAGAACAAACACACAACTGATCACCTGAAAAACTGCCTTGAAAATGTAATTGTGTAAAACTAAAAGCATGAAAAAAACGCACCAATCCCTTTCATAGCATTGTAAAGGTTCTCAGCATCAGCGCAAGGATCAAAGTCCGGGGCATCTGTTATCGTGCCTCTGAACACCTGAGATGGGAATTCATGGACATAAATGATTAATTACACAAACTGCAAGTTCATTTCATCAACTGTGATGATGTGAGCGAAAACTACTGGACACACAGCATTTAACATTTAACAAACCTTTTGCTATGATAAAACAAAACCATTGCACTCAACTAAACTGAGCTGCTGCTGTCATTATTATGATGATTATTTTAACTAAAAATTAACATTATAAAACTCCATTTTTTATGCTTTCATTTGTACATTTCCCTCTGTCTCTCTCTCCCTCCCTCATCTCCTGCAGTGCCTTTGCGTACCCCTAGGGGTACAGTAACCCCATTTGAGAAACAATGTGCTAATATATCAGAGTATAAAGAGATGTTACTAAAGCCACAAATGTAGCTCAATGTTCAAATATGAGCATTGTGTTTGATGTGTAAAGAGTCAAATTGACATCATGAGATTAAATGACCCGTTGCCTTTGCATTGTCAGAAAGTGTTTAACACAATAGCTAAAATACATTAATTAAGTCACAATATAGAGTTAAAAATACACTCACACAACTGTTTGTGTCTTTTTTTCTGTCTGTGATAATATGAGCTGACGAATGCAGGAGAATAAAAACTCATTAATAAATTAAAGGGCTCTGCACTGAAAACATAAGGTGCAGCTGAACCATCGGCTCAGACCCTGTCCAGGACATGCACGCTCAGCTTTACAACAGCTACCACCCCTGGTGACAGCTGCAGCTTCACCCACATGGCAACAGGAGCACAAATACAGAAACAAACAAATCAAGTTTTTCATAACAGACCCTCTGATGCTATAATTTTTTGATAAACTTCTCTGTCTTCCTGTGTCACCCACAGGCCAGAGAAACATGTTTTCAATGTGTTTTGTGGCAGTTGGATGCCATTTGTCCTAAACAATTCTACAAAGCGTTGACTTTGAAAAACAACACTGTACACGACTGCTTTTATGATGCAGAAGGCTCACATGGTGGCAGATGGCAGCAGGTGACCTCACTCTATCCACATCTCATTCAGTAGCACACTAAACTATCCAGACATAGGATCCTCTCTGGGGATTATTATAACCTTCCTGTACTGACATTATACACGGGGGTAAGAGTGATGAATACTTGCCATTTCTGCGCAGGGTCTTGTTTATCAATCGTGCAGGAGAACGTATTACTTTGGGGCTGAAAAGAACAAAAAACTTTGATTAAATTAATTATCTCAAACATAAAACACAACAAAGAATATAAACAAATAAGAAAAAGAACTAGAACTCATGCAATGCTTGAAAAGGGACACAAGTAAGCTTAAACGCTTATGTGGTCCCGCCCTTATATTTCCATACTACTTCATTCTAATAAATTCCAATACCTGAGCAAATGCCACGCACGCGCACACACACGCGATTTTCTAATCGCAAAGGCTGCAATTTATTTATTTATTTTTTTATTCTTGTCCTGTCTTATATTGTCCTGTTACATTCAGATAGTGTTTAAGAAATGCAGTTCACATGTTTAAATGTTTCATGAAACGTGAAGTTAGTGAGATATGTTGAAGAGGTAATACCACAGATTTGTTTGCTTTATTGTTGTGATCTGTGCTTTAAAATGTATATTTTATATTTATTTAAAGTTTAAATAAATCTGAAAATAAGGGTGTTCCGATCCGATATCGATATCGGATATCAGCCTGAAAACGAATATCGGATTTGAATTTCCGATTTTATTTTATTTTTGCAATTTCTTTTTTTTATTTTATTCAATTGTAGAATACTGTAGATATTATGTTAAAGGTTAAAATGTATGGAACCAATTGGTTATTAATAAATGGTCAGTTTTTCTTATAGCTACGGTCACTGACTATTGTTCTCTGTTGAGTAACATGATCAAGCCTTTTCTAACATTCCACACTACATAATAAGTAATATGATTCATGCAGATATCAAATCGGATCAATATCGGTATCAGCCGATATGCAAGGCTGCAATATCTGTATCATATCTGAAATGAAAAAGTTGTATCAGGACATCTGAAATTGTCTATTATGAAATAGATTGATTTATTGCTTGTGTTCATTTAAAAACACATGACAAGAGGCCCTTGAAAAAATAATCGCATATTAAATCGCAATATTGAGAGAAAAAAAAAAAATCGCAATTAGATTATTTTCCAAAATCGTTTTAGCCCTACTACCTATACAACATCTCCGTCCACACATGTCCATATCTACCCACAATATTCTAGTTCTTTGTACTGATCTATCTTGCTAATAACAAAATTTTACCTTTTTATGTTGTTACTAACTTAACATTGGCTAAAAACCATTGGTGTTAAACCAGTGGTTCCCCAACCTTTTTCTTCTCGTGCCCCCATTTTTATATCACAAAGTTTTGGCAAGCCAGAGACTTTTTTTCTCTAAAATTATTATTCTTATTTTTTTTTGTTTTGTTTTTTTTTTATCGTGTGTTATACTGTGTTATAACTACAGATTAGCTTAGATATTTGTATACTACATTTTATTTCAAATATATATATATATATATATATATATGTGTGTGTATATGTGGTGTTTCTGCCTTTTTGCTGCACTGTATATCTATTTATGTGATATTGTGTATTGTTGGGTTGTTTTCATTGTGCAATATAGAGAAATAAGAATTTAAAAACATTAAATAAATTGCTTTTATTTTATTTTGTCTAGACATTTCAGGCGACCCCACATAGGGTCACGGCCCCAAGGTTGAAAACCCCTGTGTTAAACCTTGAACTGAGATGCACATGTTTGCAACTGATCAAGAGAAGGATATCAGCATTTTGCACCACATTGTTTATGCATGTGAAGTGTTTTTCTCCTTTGATCGTGTGTGATAGCATTAAATACAGCATGTGAGAAAGCAGCACTAAAGAATTTAGACTAGAACACATACGATTGGCCTATGGACTGGGGTGGGGGTGGGGTTTGAATTAAGACAGATGGCAGGAAAGGACTATGTGGTCACTTTTTCCACTGCTTTACTCCTAGCTTTAGTGAAGCATGTCATGCATATTAAAACACATGAAGGTCCAAACAAGGCAATTCTTCCAGAAAACCAAAATTACAACAGATTTATATTTTTTTTAAAAAGCGATAAATAGATCATGTTTGAGTACATTTTAAAGTCCAACCAGCCTTCAGCTGTAGGCTACATACAATAAGTTATGAGGCTCATCCAAAAATAGTCCCCACAGTTTAACTTCCTGTCAGAATCAAAGTATGAGGGACTGGGTCCAAAGTCACACCCAGTTCTGCTCACCTCATTCCCCAGCGAACTTTACCAAACACCTTCAATATAAATGTAGATATTCTTTCTAAAAAAAATAAGAGTTAAAAACGTGTGTACACCTTTTGGAACCTAACCAAACTACACAGTGTTAATGACTGGGCTGTAAAAGAGACGTCTCAGCACATAGTCTGCTGCAGCCTGTCGCAGTCCCGTTACACATTCAGGGTCCGACAGAGACAAAGGGAAACAGTGACCCACCTCTTGGGTGGAGATGGCGGCGGTCTAGGTTCTTGTTGGTCCCTCTGTGTGTCTTTCAATCCCGTCAGTGTTCGGCGGTCAGAAACGAGCCCACTCGTTGGTACCGTGTCCCCTGTGTGGCGGAGAGGCTGCAGCGCGCGCGCTCTGGCGCAGCTGCTCCTAATTAGTGCGTGTGCGTCAGCACGTCTGTGGACGTGCGTGTGAACTTTTAGTTTCTGTAATAGGGTTTTATTTGTAATTTTTTATTTATTTTTTTTAAAAAAATGTAATTTCCTGTAATTATATTCTAAATGTAGAAAAACATTTATATGTATATATAAAAGGTAGTGTTTGCAGAAGAGTATTTTTTTTTTTAGCTTTCTGTGGAAAGACTTTCCAAAGCTTTTGGATTGTGTAAATATTTGACCATTCTTTCAAAAAAAATATTTTTGAGGTTATTGAACTTTCAATGACGTTGCACAAAACTGGGGAACTGAAGTGAAACCGCAATGAAAACCAGGGCCATACATAATAAAACCTCTTCATGTTTGAACAGGAAGGTGTGTCCTCTAAAGTTCTAGATGTCAATGTTGGAAGTATAAAATTGTCCAAAATAGAGGGTTTTCACCTACGTCATGTTCTGACAAGTAATCCGAATGCGCGGCCATATTGGAGGCACTCTGAGGTAGATACTGCGATGGATAAATATCCTAATCCACAGAAAAGCTCCTTAAAATGCGTTACAGATGCAAAGGCATGTACAAGGAAGGACTTTGTCCACAGGAAAGGACACGATATTTGGAAAAGTTACGGTGTATTGGTGGTGCAGATCCATACATGTTGGCTCGCTCGTCTTGGATCAATGACGACCTGGAGAGTCTTCCGTCTATTGCGTATCCTGATATCGTCAACTAGGCTTTAACCCTAACCCAGGGGTCTGCAACCTGCGGCTCTGGAGCCTCATGTGGCTCTTTGACTCTTTTGCAATGGCTCTCTGACGATTTAAAAAAATAAGAAAATGAATTATTTCCTACAGAGGGTACTGGTGATTAATGACATTAACTTAAAAAAAAAATGATGATAAAACAATTGGTTAACCTAAAAATGAGTAACTCTGCCACCATCCTACTTCAGCTCCTGTAACATCTACAGACCATTAACTTTCCTAACACCAGTGGCTAACCTTCAGTTTTAAATCTCTGGTCAGATAACTTAAATAACAAAAAAGACTATTCTGGAAGAAAATACAGACTTTATTTGAGTTGGGAAAGATTTATTTAACTGCTAACAAACCGGCTTAAGCTTATGCATGCTTGATATGTTGTAAGAAATTAGCATGTGTTGGAGTTGATAATGTGTTATCAAATTCAAGTTATTTTTGTAGCCCTTCAAATCCATTAACTCGTAAAATTATTCGATACTATTTTAACGGTATAGAATTTTATACGCTGTATTGTTTTCATAGAGAAGGTTTTTTTTTTCGGCTCCGGAAGGACTTTAATCCAGTCGAGATTAGGCAAAATGGCTCCTTAAAGAGTAAAGGTTGCAGCCCCCTGCCCTAACCTAATCTGGGTCATCCTTTTGATAAAGGTCAGACCTTTTACCTGTAACCAGCTCATAGCTCATAGTTAAGATGCAATAGGCATAGACTGCCGAGGGGGGTCTGGCATGCTCGGTTGGAGAGAGGTTGGAGAGGGCGTTAAGAGAGAGGTCATTTAGGTTAGAGAGGGACCGGAGAGGGTCCCATTCCTCTCTCTAACACTCCCTCTATGTCTGCTTCTTCCCTTGTGTGTTTGCTCCTGTACTCCTTCTGGCTTTTGTCTTGCAGGTCCGTGGGATCCTTAGTGTGGAGTTACAGAGTCTCAACAACTGTGTCTCCACCCTTTCCTCTGCACACACCCAACACAGCATAACGTGGATGGCTGTTCATCATAGGAATGGGATCCACACAAGGTTCCTGCTGCTTAACAGAAGGTTTTCCTTGCCGCCATGATGAATTCATGTTGGGTGTGGGATACATATGTATGTGTATATACGTATATATGCATATGTGTGTATCCATAAAATGAAGAGTCCGTCCTTAAGACTGCTCTACTGTAAAGTGTCTTGAGATACCATTGGTTATGATTTGGCGCTATACAAATAAAAGATTGATTGATTGATTGGTAATACAATGAGGAACACAGCACATTTTAGCTCTACATTTTCAGAACTGTGTTGCTACAGTAGCAGGCTGGAAAGGATGGGGAAGAGTTGATTATTTTAAAGTTAGAGTGAGACGTGAAGTTGTAGTTGTGCATATTGTGCTTATTGTGTTGTGTAATCAAGCCAGTCTGGTGACAAGTGTGAAGCTTATTATAATGATGGTGGCTGTATAGAGGTGTAGAGGGAAGGAGTGAGTGGTAATACCTAAAACAGGTATTTGGGATCAACGTGTCTAAGGTTAAGTCCAGTACGAGTTTTATCCCACAGCCCAAGGCATGCTCGTGCATGTGCAAGAATCGCTACTGCAAACCCAAGCGCCGCCCCGGACCCAAAAATGCAGCCAGCCCAGCAAAAAGAGCTGGGGCCAAGGAGTCCCAGGCCACCCCCCACGGCCGAGCAGCCCCCCAGATGCCCCCAAGACCCCAAGCCGACAGGCAGCCACTGCCCCCCACATACACACCCGAGAAAGCCCCAAGAAGCTAAAGAGCCAAGGCCCACGCCCAGCAGACGGCCAGAGCCGCGCCGAACAGGCAGCCGGCGGGCGCCAGCCGGGGAGCCCGGAGCCAGTAGGGACCGGACCCCACACCAGAAGGACACAGAATAAAAGCTTATCTATATTATCGTTATCTTTTATGATGTTTATTATAGTTGTTGGATTGTTATCTTTTATGGTTTGTTTTTTTTAATAGTTTTAGGATGGTTATCTTTTATGGTATCTTTTAGGATTACAAGGTATTTATGTTTCTGTTTTAATCTGGGTGGGTGTTTGAAACCTTGTAAAGCACTTTGAGCCGCATTCTTTGTATGAAAAGCTCTTTCATAAAAACTGATTGATTGATTGATTGATTGATTGATTGATTGATTCATTATTCATTCATGTATTAAGTGCTAATATCAGTTTCAAAGTTTACATGGAGTTACATCTTTATATCTTTATGCACAACTCTGGGCATTGTCAGGAAAGAAGCTCAGTTTGATTTCAGCTTGCTGGCACTGGTGTGAGCGTCTGCCAGATCTAAATTTGTCCCATCAGGAGTCCATTCCTGTCAGAGCGAAAAAAAAAAAAAAAAGACAAGACACGCAAGGATAACCTAGGCAGGCTGGGGGAGTTATCTAATGCACCATGTCCACAGAATATCTAAATTTAGAAAGACAAATATCTCTTTGGTGTGATACAAGAGAGCATATCAACTGACTTAATATTTCAGGACTGCACCAGTTAACCAGTAACTGATATGAAAAATGTTTGGTAACATTGTACTTAAAGTTTTATACATAACACTGACATTTGGATGTCATTATCTGTCATTAGCATGAATAAGGTGTCATGAAGGCTGTCATTAAGTGTTGTTCGCTAAATTACGACACCTTTGGAGCTATGTTGGCATTTTTTGGGTTAGGTGGAGGGATCTAGTGGGGTGAGTATAGGCTTATGGGTTATGGTAATGAAGGGTTAGGGTAACGAACAACATTTAATGACAGCCTTCATGACACCTTATGCTAATGACAGGTGTCATGTGATAATAATAACAGCGTAATGTCAGTCTTATGTATAAAAAAAAGTTTTAGGTAAAGTGTTACCACATGTTTAATGCAGTCATTTTCTGCACTGCACAGACTCCCTTTATTTCTAGTGATTAAAAAATGTCTCGAGTTTAGATCCAAATTGATTTTTTTTCAGTTTTGCTCTGGTAGAGGAAATACATTTTGACATGACACGTTTAACCCACTCTGTATTGTATTATGTTCATTGGGGATCAAGGGAGGTTAAGACTGAAGGAGGTAGGAGTGATGAAGGGTAATTAAAGTACACTAACCTCTTCTGCTCTGACGTTGCACTGCACTCAGCTTAGGCCAAAGTGACCTGAAAAAGAAGGCAAATGTATATTCACCGACACAAATTAGCTGATGCATTTCATTTATGACCTTAAAGTTGAAACTGTATATGAACTACATTTTTGTTTCATTTTCAACAGAACGAATGGATCCCAAAAAACTACCTTTTGTCCTAATGATAAAGTATCTCTTTAAGAAAAATCTGTTCCTGGAAAGGAAACAACGTTGAATCCATGAACATTTTGCACTTGTTCACAATAAAAAAAAGGATTGGAAAGAGCAGAGCAAAAAACTCATGAGAACAAAACAACAGAAAAAAAGAGCACATGTGTTTTTCACATTCTGAGTAGGATTTGGCATTCGCAACTTTCACCCTGCTTGCAATGCAATAATGAATGCATTATGACCCAAACTGGTTGGGAGTGAGAAAGGCTACTTTGTGAGTAATTCCAAAGTGTGGGAGGGTCACACAGGCTTGTTTTGTTTATATATTGCTGTAAAAATCCAAGTCAACAGCATTGATATTTTGGTTTCAGTGCTCGGTCAAAACGTCCATTACTTTTCATTGGACTGGAAACAAGGTAAGAAGCTTGAGGAGCATCTAATGAATATAAAGGAAAACATTTTTCAGTCAGATTTTGATAGAACAGTGCGCACATTGCTACTGCAGTGGTTACGCACCAGCTCAATGTCTTTCTGGAAATGATATCTCAGACGGGAAGATATGTAGATATAAAGCCCGAGGTCAGGTTTGGTCAAAGGTCTTCTAAAAAACCACAGAGGTAGACTTCCTGTGTGCCCCAGGCCTGCGCGTGCAGATGCCGAGAAGGATTAGGTGAGCTGAAGTTCTCTGAGAGGAAATGACATAACAAAGCTGCTTTGTCAGTTTGTTGCTGCATAGCTCGGAATGCAATGAGGTGAAGTTCAATATCCCCCAGCCACTGCAGTATGCATACAACTGATAATGCAATGCCTGATTTATCGTTTTCTACTTAAAGATTTAGATATTCTACGTTTAGCAATTTTAGTTCTTCATCTATTTATTTATTTGCCATTTCTTCTAACAGGAGACTCAAATAAGATAAAAAATTAATAAGTGTCTTGACGCAGGCCAACACAAGTAGATACACCCTAGAATACTGCATCACACATCCTGTTAAAAAGATAAAAAGGTCTTATCATCAGCTGTGGCACACCTTTGGTTAGGTTTTTTTTTTCTCTGTCTTCTTAGATAAGCAGAAAGCCATGAATTAGGCTAAAGGAAGACACTTTCTGAGCGGACACGTAACAGGTGAGAAAACCTTTCACAAACATTTCTGTAAACTACGTGCAAACATCTAAAGAGGCTGTTGTGTAAGTAACTGAAGGTTGAGCAAAGTGCAGGGAGTTGTTTTTCTTCGGGGACAAGGAAAACATTAATCATCAGCACTATCATATCATATCTGAAGGGTGATAAAAACAGGGCCTGTATATAAAAGAATATTGAAATGAAGAGAAATGACGCACCCTAATATTTGTCACTTTCGAGCACACTTGTAAGGTTACAGAAGAGGTGAGTGGCAATAGATCAAACACATATCAAACAGAAATGTTACTTTGCAAAAGTTTTGATATTAACAGATTGTGTGTACTGAGATGAGTTTCACTGTGTTCTCTGTAAAAATGCATGCATGATCTAATGAGTAGCTCCTGTTCAAAGGACTGTTGAGTAACAAGCCTTACCTGACAATTATTCACTGACACTTTTGCTGATCTGCCCTTTTTTTCTCATTCCACCCCTAACCTCACTCCCACCTGCTTCGTCCTGTATAATTCCCTCATTTCTCAATATTTACCCAAAGCCTCTTCAGAAACATGCCGTGTGGTGCACTGAAGTCATTGTTGGTGAGCCTGTCTCGGAGGAAGCCTCTGGAGCCTGAGGGGGAGCAGTCCACATTCAACCGATGCCTGACCACTCTGGACCTGGTGGCTCTGGGTGTGGGCAGCACATTGGGGGCTGGAGTGTATGTCCTCTCTGGAGAAGTAGCAAGAGACACAGCCGGACCCAGCATCATCATTTCTTTCTTTATCGCCGCTGTTGCCTCCATTTTTGCTGGACTGTGCTATGCAGAGTTTGGGTCTCGGGTTCCAAAGACAGGCTCAGCGTACCTGTACAGCTACGTGACCATTGGAGAGCTACTGGCTTTTATCACTGGCTGGAATCTGTTGCTCTCTTACATCATAGGCAAGTATTATGGTCAACAATTGTTTGATAAAAATTCAACCAAGCCTAGTGGCATTATTTTCAGAAACAATTCTTTATTGTCAAAGTTTGTTCTTCACTTCTAGATCTTATACATATAATGCAATTTTATTGTTTTTGTTTTTCTTCTTCCTGTTTTACAGTTTTTCTCCTGTTATTTGGCTCATTTACATTTACATTTTCATTCTCAAAACTCTACGATCATTTGACAAAACAGTTGCAAAAGCTCATATATCTTCCAAAACTGTTCACTCATGCTTCAAAACAAAATTCATTTCCCATATAAATAGTCAGTGCCACCAAAAATGCAAAGATCCTTCTCAATTGCTTTAAATCACTTTTTACAACAAACTGGACCTTCTAAACACTCTCTGTGCTTTTGCCAAAATGACCTGTATGGTTCGGCACAACATCATGTTTCACATGCAAAATCTCACATCTCTCCCAAAACAGTTTATCCATTTGTCAAAACCAAATTCTATTCACAAATGAGTAGTTAGTTTCCCCCAAAATGCATTGTCTTTGGTATTGTGTAAGCACTGCAAGTCATAATGTTTTGTCACTATGGCAGATGACCATTGAAATATCCCTCATGTCCACCTATCAGTCCTTCATTGAAAATGGTTTTTGTGCTAGTTTTTTTTTTTGTCTAGCTAACAGAAAACAATTGTGTATAAAACTTGGGTAATTTTTTTTTTTTTTCACTCAAACTTCCAAGGAAATTGTAACTTTTTATTCATACACATTACATTGAGAAACTTCCGCACATCAGAATAAAAAGAAAATGTATACAGCATAACATTCTGTAATATAAACATCCATCTATCCATGAAATGTTGCTGACATGTTTTGAAGAGAACAATCATTAGACTGAGAAGTGAACAATCAGTTCATGTCAACAAGATCTATTGACTTGGAAATTGTGCTAAATATAGGCTATCTGTATTTAATCATTTGCAAAGATGTAATGAGCCATTGAGACAGGTATTAAGACATTTGCATTTTGATCAATTGAAGAACAACTACCATTCTGTTGTGGACAATTGCCAAGAGATCTGGAGGTTTGTCCGTGTTGTTTTGAGAATATAATTTCGGTTTCATGAAATGAGCCAAAACAATGGAAAAAAAAAACTGTTACGTCTGCCCTTTCAGATTTGGGAATTGAATGATGTCCAGTTGATAAAAGCAACATTTTATGCAAGAATTGTTTCCGTTAGAGTACAGAAAACAATGAATGATTAACCATTAGCATGGGCGTCTTAATGTCAGCCTCTGACCTTTTACATGTGACTGTGTGTTTCTTTTCCACATGGCTTGTTAAAGCCTTATTGATAGCACCATAAAAACAAACAGATTGTGTGTAAAAATCATAAAACAAATGGAAGTGACAGTCGGTGTTTTTCAGCACTTTATGGTGTCCGTGAAATCCTGACTCAGGGAGTGTTTTTATTGTACCTCTCACTCATTACCTGTTCAGGAACGTCCAGTGTTGCTCTGGCATGGAGCGGAACATTCGATGACCTCATTGGGGGAGCCATATCAAAGTTCTTTGAAGAAAATGCGTCCATGGAACTTCCTGGTCTCGCAGCTTACCCAGATGTCTTTGCTGCAGCTCTCATTATGCTCCTGTCAGGTAACAGGCCCAAATCAACGTCTGCAATAGCAGGTTGAGAAAACAAAACAAGATACACCACTTTGGCTGCTTTTCACATAGGTCTGCTGGCATTTGGAGTACAAGAGTCAACCAACATCAACAAGGTCTTCACAGCAATCAACATTCTCGTTCTACTGTTTGTGACCATCTCTGGATTCATTAAGGGAGACATCTCCAACTGGCAAATCAGTGAAGAGGTTCTGCTTAATGCCACTGCAGAGCTCAAGTACTGTCAACACACATCACAACACAATACACCACTTTTTCTAAATGGTGTGTAGAGTCCAGTATTACATAATGATGATAATGACTGTCATTCCCGATCATCTCACAGTAATTAAAAATCTTTCTCTCAATTCCACAGAAACCTCAGCTCCACCGTGAACTTAACCAGTGTGTATGGACAGGGAGGATTTTTCCCTTATGGCATTGGTGGGACCGTGGCTGGTGCTGCAACATGCTTCTATGCCTTTGTGGGATTTGACTGCATTGCAACAACAGGCAAGAGGAACTATTTTCTAGAACAATCATCTAGAACTGTGGTTCCCAAACTTTTCACTGTCCCGTAGCCCTTCAGACATTTAACTTGAAGCCCCTATGTACCCCCTGCTCGTGCATACTTAAAAAACATTTCATAGTTTTCTGTTGTCATTATGTGGTATTTTGCGTAGAGTTTTTGAGGAAAGAGATGAATTTAATACGATTTTGAATAAGGCTGTGACATAACAAAATGTGGAAAAAGTGAAGTGCTGTGGATACTTACCCCCATGACAATTTGCGTACTCCACCTTGGGAACAATCTAGAACTATAATCACCACATTGGGCCATATTTGGTGGTCAACTACATGAACTAAAAGCTGTAAAATGACAGTCAAATATTATCTATTTAAATTCAAGAAGAAACACAAGATAACCAATCGTGCAGAAAACTACAGTGAAGATTTCTCTTAATGTCTTGTGTAAACAAAGGATAAACTATTGTTTCTTCTGTTGACGTGTGCAACTTGTAAAAAGGTTACTCAGTGACCACCATGTGCTAAATCTCCTTTAAACACTCAATTAAGTACGACCTAAAGTCAGAGCAGTTTTAGTCTTATTTCATAGCTGAGACTGAAATGGCTGTTCCATCCCAAAATCCAAGTTTGTAAGTGTTCAGAGCAGTATCCGCAGCTTTAGAACAGTTGTGTCACTTTTTGGGTTGTTGGCAAAGTTTTTACCCAATAGCAATAATACATTTATTACAATGCATATACATGTTCTTTATAACTTTACCTTGTGGACCACTAGTGTGGCCTTGTGGACCGCCATTGGTCTGTGGACCACACTTTGCGAATGACTTCTTCATTTAAATGTTCACCTATTTGCACTACTCATCAATGCACTACTGCACTATTATCTTATTATTATTATTATTGTATTCTTATTTTATTTCATTATTATTATTATTATTATTACTATTATTATTATCTTGTTATTTTTTATTTAGTTTGCACATATTAGTCTAACTACTCTTATATTTATGTTTATACTTCTTTTTTCTTTTTCTTTTTCTTTATTCTAGTTGATTGTT
The DNA here is from genome assembly GCF_900634775.1 of Gouania willdenowi. Taxonomy (NCBI): domain Eukaryota; kingdom Metazoa; phylum Chordata; class Actinopteri; order Blenniiformes; family Gobiesocidae; genus Gouania; species Gouania willdenowi. Next base: position 22,476,367 of record NC_041053.1, on the reverse strand, counting down.
ATTATTTAATGTTATACTACCTGAGAGCGCACAGGTCACCAAAAAAAATTCCTCGTGTGGATTCATTCACCCCTGGCCAATAAAGTTGATTCTGATTCTGATTCTGATTCTGACTACTCTGGACTAAATTGCCTTGTGTAAATGTGAAGATGTGAATGATGCTGGGATTAAATGATGGTTTCCCTCTTTGTTTAGAGGTTTCTGATAAAAATAAAATAAATGCGGCATTTACATCAAAGCCATTGTAATATATACTGTATAATATGTCAAATAAGTACATTTAGTTTCTCCTGAAATAGAACTGCTTTACAAAGTAGTGCTCCTTTTCTTGCACAATGCTACTATTAATGTTTGGACTTCACTTTGCACAACTATTGCCTATGGACTTTGCAAAGAGCAATGAATTATAAAATTAAAAAAATCATTTTAGGGCAGATGTGCACTCATGAGAAAAGACAATTAATTAATTAATTAATAAATGATCGAATGAATGGATAAATATGGTTAGATAAATAGATTAATAGATAGTAATTAAGCAAATAAATAAATGATTCAACTTACATATATTTGCTCTTTATTCTTCAATTCCTAAATTGACTTTTATGATCTATTTGTATAATGTATACACTTATTTGATTTTGTGTATACATATGTTAGTTTACTATTTGTTCCAGTGACGTGCCGTGAGCACCAGAGTTGGGTAGGCAGGGCGTTCCAAATCGAGACCACAGAAGTCAACACCAATGACAATTTCATATGTTTTATTTGTATAGCGCAGTTTACAACAAAGTCATCTCAATGCAGCTTATCAAAATATAAAATTCATAATAAGAAAGAAAAAACTCAACAAGATCCACATGAACAAGCATTTAGCCATCTACCAAAATCAACGTCGTAAAACTGTCCTCCATACTCACGCAACAAGATATATCTCATGACACGGCAGCGCATTTGTTGTTTGTGTTGGAAACACAGAAACACTGAGAAAATGACAACAACAACAACTCAGAACAGCCTCAGTGAGGCGTATCCATAAAGCAAATCCTTCCTTTTGTACCATTCACTGTGGAAAATACAAACAATGTTCTGACTTTACCTTTGCTGAAAGTCTGGTAGCTCAGGTGTTGGTCTCCCATCTTTTAAAAGCTGTTGTTTTTCATCCAAAAAAAGTTTCTTTATCGTCTCTAGCGCTGTCATCCTGACTGTAGTGTTATCCCGCCCACTAGCTAGAGAACGTAGCAGCAGCGGTCACGTGATAACAATTCACTAATGCACTGTGAACTTACTTATAGCATTTAGCATAGCGCGGTTACATCCAAAGGCAGCAAAGAGAGCTGATTTTTTACGTAAATGATTTTCATCTTGGGGAACTGACTGCACATGCGCAAACACATAAAAATACGCTATGGGAACAGAGGCAGAGCAGCAACATGCTTTTGAGAAGGGTTGTAGCGGAAATTGAAAAATAAATAATTTATAATTATATTATAATTAAAACAAATAATCAAAATATCACTGATTTGTTTCTTTTTCTTCTTTAAAAAAAAAGAAAAATCTAACTTTAAAGTGTTAGTGTTAAAGTATTTAATTTTGATTTGAAAAAGTTTTGATTTACTTGCCTTCATAGAGTCAGAGTTACACCTGAGTATCTTATTGTGTGCAGGTGAGGAGGTGAAGAATCCACAAAAGTCCATCCCTGTTGGCATTGTAGCTTCACTGCTCATCTGTTTCTTGGCCTACTTTGCTGTGTCTGCCGCTCTCACCCTGATGATGCCCTACTACCAGCTCAATGAGAAAAGCCCTCTACCTGTGGCTTTTGAATATATTGGCTGGGGTCCTGCAAAATATGTTGTGGCAGTGGGATCGCTGTGTGCACTGTCCACCAGGTATGACATTCTTGATGTCAGTTAGTCCTGATTCAGGAGCATTTAAATGGTAACAATTTAAATCATAGAAAATAATAATAATAATAATAATAATAATAATAATAATAATAATAATAATAATAATAATAATAATAATAATAAATAAATAAAAAAATAAAAATAAAAAAATAAAAAAATAAATAAATTGTCAGGGATCAAAGGGTAATTAATATTGAAAAATATTAATTATTAATTTTTAATATGTTCGTTGCCAGAGGTGCCATCTAGAATTGAGTTTTAAGTGTCCTAGACCACTTTAATTAATTGTTACAGTTCTCTGTTTTTGTAGTGGGTTCTTGATGTCAGAATAGAGGTTTAATAAAAGTTTAAATGTCAATAAAAACACAGCGTCTACAATATGTACATGTTTATTTTACAGGCTTATTAACATGATAATAAATTAGGCAGTTTAACAATTATTCACAGTTATTTTGACTCATTGGTATCACACAAAATGTACATTTTAACACGGATGTATGGTATCTACACATTCTGAGTGTTTTAGAGTTCGTATGAATTTGAGATTTATAGGTATTTTCTAACGCTCTGAGGAGGAGGAGGAGGAGGAGGAGGAAGGAGAATGGAAAGTTAAAGTAATGAAATTAATAAAACTTTACCAAAATGAAAATTATGGACTATGAATCTAGAATTTTCGATTGAGAGAATTTGTTAAGTTATAAATCACCTTTCTGCCAGAATTGTGTGTGCGTGCAGTTTTACCCTCCATCGAATAGGCGTGATGATGACAGCTCCTTCTGCGTAACCAGCAGTGTGTGGGAAAAGCCTTTTCCTGCGTTTTTCCGAGGACGTTTTCTGATCATTCACTGTACGGGCCCGCGGGATACTGTCGGCCTGGCTGGGGTTCTGGTTCTCCTACACGGCACCACTCCTGGACGTCGATGGGTAGTTTAACTAACATGTTCTCAAATCAAAGATACTAGAGTTCGTTAAAGGTTACTCATGGGAGGCTATAAAAATTGACTGGCTCCAAAAATGAAAAACTGCTTGGTTAATTTCAAAAATGGAGATAAAACTTAAAGTTAGTCATTGTGGAAGTGGCTGGTAGGCACTTCCTGACTGGAGAGAAGTTCAATCAATTTCTCAAAAATTCTGCATCACTAAACTGAAAAACTTCTGTTTAAGTCAGATGCAAAGAGGAGGACTAGACAGAGGTAAGAGTATTGGAACTGAGCCTATTATAAACATGTCAAGAGGTTATCTGATTGGTTAAAACACATCTGCAGTGTGGGAATGAGTGAAACCTGATTGGTTGGCAGAAAGGAGCGGGAGGCTTAACTTTCCTGTAAAGAAGACAAGATGGTGGGCTGTCCCACATGTGCTTTTTAAACAAAGAGTCATAAAACTAGATAGGGCGTTACCACGTTAGGTCTAAAATGGAGCATGCGTGTGTGCAGATTGTATGAACCCTTGAAAAATGACTTTCAATTGATTATCCCTTAAATGACTGATTTGAATTATTTCTAGCTTTAAGCATAACAAAAGAGGACAAATACACTTTGATCAATGATCATGGAATATGAAGTTATAAACATTTCCCTTGAAAGGTGATTGCATTAGTGCTTAAATATGTCAGATGGAGGCACACGATGAGTCTCTTTCCTGTAGAAAAATGGTTAAAATCGAGGTCCCATGTCTGAAATTCGTTTAAATCACAGTTCTGCCTTTAAAGCATCAGATGGTGTATAGGTTTTATTTTTATTTCTTCCTTTTTAATCTTCATGTTGAAAAGGATGTCTCTGGTGTAGGGTGTCAGGTTACACCCCTGTTATCTCTGTGGAATGTCTGTTCTTTGGGGAGGATGGGTGTCAGCAAAGAGTCTGCAGGAAGACGGGCTGGGATTTGAAGAAAAGTTCCTTGGTCCATTTTTCCATTGTCTGTTTTTGAGTCATAAAAGTGTAATAAAATTCCAAATGTGCGACAGTGTTTTTACCGCCTTTTGACCATCGACCAGGGTTCCTACAATATATATATAGTAGGTTTTACAATTCATTAATTCAAGATTTGTTTTACAAAATCATTTTCAATTTGCATACATGAAGATTTTTTGATAAAGTTGCATGACTTAAAGTCCAATAAACTGAGCTGTACACTTTATAAATAATAATCATGTCTGTTTGTTCCCTCAGTTTGCTGGGCTCCATGTTCCCAATGCCTCGAGTACTTTTTGCCATGGCCAGAGACGGGCTTCTTTTTCAACCTTTGACCAAAGTGACCTCCAAGGGCAGTCCTGCTGTAGCCACCGTTGCATCTGGGACTGTGGCAGGTAGCTACAGATGTTCCAGCTGTTTGTGTAAAACACGGAGTAAGGTGTATGGCATCAAAGTTATTTGTTTCCATTATAACTCTAGCGATCATGGCTCTGCTGTTTGATCTGGAAGCCTTGGTGGAAATGATGTCCATTGGTACTCTGTTTGCATACACACTTGTGGCCATATGCATCCTAATACTGAGGTACTATTCAGCTACTACTCAGTATATTTATTTAATGTGTGTTTCTTATTTCATCAGTATCTTATTTTTCTCTTTTCTATAATTTTTTCCTTCATTGAACAAAATGTAAAAATATTTCCTATTTCTTGTTTGAACATTCATAAAAATCCAGGTACCAAGAGGGTTCATCTGAAGACACAGATCTTAAGATGAGAGAATCAAACTCCATGCAAAGCTTAAAGGCTCCATCCTCTCCCACCTCATCCACATCAAAAAGAGTCACAATCTTGACTGTAGTCACAGGTCAGTCAGTGATGTTCGCAGTTAAATTTTTGCAAAATGTTGAATTTGCATTATTTAACATGCATTTCTGTCCTAGCAACATGCTCAATAATCAACTAAGAAACAAATTGTACTAATTCCTCCCTTTCTGCAGTTGTTTGTGTGGTGGGACTGTGCATCACTCTCAGTCAAGGACTGGATGCTTTGGCTAATATGGAAGCCTGGAGTATAGCAGTGGTCTGCATCTTAGGCGCCATCATTGTGATTAACGTCTTCCTCATCTGGAGACATCCACAAAACCCCACCAAGGCATCTTTTATGGTCAGAAGATTTAACTGTATTTTTTAACCCTCCTATTATCTTCGGGGGTCAATTTGACCCATTTTAATGTTTATCATTAGAAAAACAAGTTAACTTTTCTTTTTTTTTTTGCTTCATATTTTGTAACTTATCCTATTTGAATGGGTACAATTGATCAAGCATAAACTTCACATGATTATATTTTGCAATGTGTTGAACACATATTGCTCGCATTAGTGTCAATTTGACCCCAAGCTTTTTTAGCTGTGTTGATTGATTGATCACCAACATCAATCAATATGGTTTATTTTGTGAGAGTCAAATTAGAAAAATTTTCAAGATACACTAACTCTAAAACTGTAAGTTTGACTTGCAGGAAAGGTCATATCATCACCACAAAGTCATACTCCTGTGGTCAATAATGTTGTCAGTAAATTTGAGAAGATTTGGATGAAAACTATTCAAGATAAATTTATTCTGATTTAAAAGTTTAGCCTGATGGTGGTGCTAGAGAACAGGTCAAGGTTTCATTATCAATGATTATTTATGTATTCAACAATTAAACAAAGTGCCTGACACAAAAACTTTCAGCACCATTTTCTGAAAATCCTTTTCTGGAGGCAAAGATCCCTGGGGTCAGAATGACCCCGAGGGTAAAAGGTGTTAGCAGTATTTGAGGATAACCCCGAATTATACCCCTTATACTCCCACATGAATGCATACTTCCAATGGGCACTGTACTAGTGTACATAATCGAGAACGCAATTAAAGGTGTGTTATAAACTCAACAACAAACAGATAAACATGTGAAGTAACACCTCCTGTGAAAAGAGGTCAAGACAAAGGCAAAGTACAAGACATCCCCTCACAGAAACCAATCTACAGAAACTTAAACTTAAAACTTATTTACTTTACCTAATGTCAAGTAACATCATAAATATATGTTTAAATTACAGATCATGGAACTTTATATTATCACCTACAATACCTATATCTATCTATCTATACATATATACATCAGTACTGAAGACAATTATTATTAAAGCAGAACTAAGTAACTTGCAGTTAGCGCTCCCCTAAAGGTCCCATTTGGTTATGTCACTGTCGTGAACACTCCGCACCCCGAGGCAGCAGCTCCTCCCTCCCACTACAGTGAGACGGGCAGCGGTAGGCTTCCTAAATGTACAGGGGCAAAATTAAAGCGGTTGCCTTCTTGAATAAGCCAACATTCTGAGTGAACTTATCCTTTAGTAACTCCGTAAGTTGATCACTTATACCGTAAAAGCGGCGCTGTTTATGATAAGTGAAATAATCAGCCACCTGTCTCCCCTCATCCTGCTGCACACACGCACACGCACACACACACATACACAATTGTTCCCTGGTAATGACGTCACTGGAGTGATGAAGTGATGGAGTGCCCAAAAAAAAACACTACTAATTTCAAGCAACACATCACGGGCGACTGAAGTGACTGCAGTCACTACAGTCGAGTTCGGTGTGAACGCACCTTTAGTGTATATTGGGCTGCTGTGAAACATTATGTCTTGTCGCAAGAACAAAAACAGAGCTGCAAGATTGCCACTGGGAAAGTTGCAAGTGTGGTTTTCTGGCCAGAGACAATAGGGGGAGATGAAAGACCCCACAATCACACCATAAACAAGGTTTTCCTCTGCCATGGTGTCGTCAATGACCCCTGAAAACCCTTACCTGTTGACTCCGGAACTGGCCCCGCCCATTATGACGTTTTGGTGATGTAGTTACTTGAAATATGATCTCAAGTGTTTTATTTTGAAAAGTAACCGGATGTTTTAATGTTGAGTATGTGATTATCTTCCTGTTTTGCTATATTTGCTCTGTTCTGAGTTGCTGCGTCATGTTCTGGCATCCGCCAGAAATAGAAGCCCTGCTTATATCTGCCGGAGAGCTCCGGACTGTCGGAGCTTGGACAGAGCAGATACGCAGCGCACCGGACCCGGTGGAAATTAACACATAGACTAAAATAAGCTTTGCTGGCGTGGCGGAGACGTAACGCAGCAAACCCGTACCCAGTGGAAATTGGGGGTAATCGGAGGGTTACATTTCAGATTATCATTGCAATAAAAATGCCTCACATTTTATGTTCTTCTCTAACAGGTCCCCTTACTTCCTGTGCTGCCTATCCTGAGTACGCTCATCAATGTTTACCTGATGGTGCAACTAGGAACAGACACGTGGGTACGGTATGCCATCTGGATGCTCGTCGGTAAGCTCTGATGTTTGCTTGTGTTGGTTGTTTTGCTTGTTTTAAGTTGCATTCAGTGCAATGATGCCCTCTCTTCTCACTGCAGGGTTACTAATTTATTTTGCATATGGAGTCCGTAACAGTGTCCAGAGGCAGCGTCTCAAAGGAAACCAGAAAGATATCGAGACAATCAGTGGCAAGATAGAAATCATCCATGAAGAAAAATTTTAAGTGTGTGTTAAGATCAGATGTTACAATGAGAGGCTGCGTTCACTTTCTGCTTAAATTTACATTTCAAGTCCTGATTCTAACACAAAAACATGGAACTTGTGCCTAAACCTTAAACCTTTAAGAGACTCACAGCAGCATTAATGGAAACACATTTAGACATTTTAAGATCAATCCTCTCTTGTTTTTTCACTTGTAAAAATGTTAATATTGCACCATAAATAATGACACTACTATACTTTCTATTGACTGTTTTAGACACAAAGACAAAGACATTATCCAAATGATTTAATGAATGAGAAATATTAAAAAGGTTTACACTTTTTGTATGGAGTGTGGAAAATACATATCCTATGTGTAAAACACATCAAATGTGTGTATTTAACATATCAATTGATGGTGTTAGTGAGTAGAATGTATATAAAGTAAAATAGGTGTTTTTTTTTTGTTTTTTTTTAAACACTTGTTAAACCATGCTGTATTATTTCTTGTTTCTTGGTTGTAAACACTGAAACTATTTGTTAATTGCACTGTATGCAAACATATTTTTTGATTAAAAAGAAATCATCCCATTTTCTGTGTGATCAATTTGATTACAACAACAACAACAACAACAGCAACCAAGTTGTCATTAATTCTGAAAAGTTGGTAGAATCTATTGTGTTAAGAATTTGAGTCAGTTTGGAAATGATCAGAGCATTAAATTCAACATGTTAGTCACTGCTAAATATGAGCAAAGCAAAAGATGGATTAGTTACATTATCTCCGTATTAACCTTGTGATGCTCTCTGCCCTCTCACACATACCTGTCAAGTATTCCGTTTTGGCCGGGAAACTCCCGTATTTTACCCGTCTTTCCCGCCATCTTCCCATATTAGTATTTTCCCGTAAATATCCCGTATTTTAATGTAATCATGATTAAAAGATGCCTTACTAAACTGAACGCCGTCACAAGTCTCACGAGAACTGCCACCTGAAATGGCCTGGGTGGCAGTTCTCGAGAAATTGGTGCCGACAGCGGCAACAAACCCAGAAACAACTCAGAAAAGAGATGATGAATGAAGACGTTCCGCCGAAAAAAAACAAAGAACTGGTGTAAATGCGTTGTAAAATGTGACAGTTTATCTCCATAAAGAGCAGCAGGATGGGACACAGTTACACGTTCAGTTAGATTAATAAATGAGATTTTAACGTCTCCCACAGCGGAAGGAACCACGTGGTCATCATGAAAAATCAGCCAATCACAAGCGTCACAAATACACACTGCTTTCAAAAAGTGTTAAAGGATGTAAAGTCTGCAACAAATGTGTCTAATAAGTCATTAGTGAATACCAGAGAACCACATGAGTGAGCATGAGAAATTAAAAGAAAATATATAATGAAATTAAAATGTTAATGTCTAACTTAAAGACAAGCATTGTGAAATTAACAGTAAATGTGCAACGTGTTGACTTGTATATGAACTGTAAGTATATTAAATAAACACATGTGCTTCATGTACACCTTTATGTTTTTATTTATGCTGTTTTATTATTTAGGAATTAGGGCTGGGCGATATATCGAGATTCAAGATGTATCAAGTTTTCTATTTTGGCTATAAAGAAAACTATAATATTTCATATATATATATATATATATATATATATATATATAGCTTATTATGTATCAAAATACTAGTTTTAGGAGTTGCTGCTTTTACTTTTCAAAACAACATGTAAAACTCAGTTAGATGGATTAATGAGTGCACATATTGTGCAGCTGTTTGTAGCATTTTGCATCAGCACATTTAACCCAGAATTGTTTTTCTGCTCAGACTTTATTTGATAAAATTATCAAGATTTATATCATATATCACCATTTGAGAAAATATATTGAGATATGAGTTTTGGTCCATATCACCAGCCCTAGCAGGAATGTTCACAACATTTCAATGTTGTTAAAGGTCGACCTACCAGATTCTAATCACATAATTGTATTTAGTAAGTGGTTGACAAGTGTCTATTTTAGATTTCCTGTACACCTGTCTTAAAATATAAGGGATACTGGAGCTTGGTTGGGTGGATGGGATGGATCAGAGTGGGTGCCAGAAAATTTCCCTTATTTTCAAATCCAAAACTTGACAGGTATGGTCTCACATCAACAGGCCTCGCTGGACTTTCTTAGCAGAAATTGCATGTTAAACATGAATTGGTTTCTTATAGTTGTTCTACCTATTTATTATTAGGTTTTGTCTTGTGAGAACCTCTGTTGTAATAGAAGTTTAAAAAAAAGGGCTGGCAACACGATTATAATAGAATTAAAATCTCCTTACTGTTAAAATAAATACAGTTTTATAGTCTATTTTGATTTTCACAGAACGTGTGTGCAATATCACAGTAGTTTTATGTTAGCATGATTCTATATTTTAAAGGAAGGTTAGCAACCCTAGCTCTACTGGCATGGCCTACAACATCAAGAAAATTTAATTATATTCAATTCAACTTTATTTATATTGCACAAATTACAACAAAGTCATCTCAGCGCGCTTAACAAAATATAAAGTCTATAGCAATCATTACAGATGAGACCCTGACCGCTTTAAGTTTTTTTTAATTTCTTCTTTCTCTTGTCTGCACATGCTGTCAAAGGTCAACACTACAAGAAGTGCAATTTTTTTTAAGACAGCAATGCATGTTTTGTTATTGCAATGAAATAAATTCATTTATTTTATTGCGTAATTGTGAACATCACCAGCCCTCCCTAAGGAAGAGTAAGAAACACTTAGTTAAAGGGAGAATATAAAAAGACAAGGCAGTGTTACACCTGGGTGAAGGGGTGGGGGAGGAGGAAGGGAACAGGAAGGAGAGACTCAAGGTAAGAAATGGAAAGGGTGGGGAAGAGTTGATTATTTTAAAGTGACAGTGAGATGTGAAGTTGTAGTGCATATTGTGTGCATATTGTGTGGTGTATTCAAGCCATTGTGGTGACAAGTGTGAAGCTTAGGTATAATGGTGATGGCTGTGGACCGAGGGAAAGAGTGAGTGGTTATACCTTGAACAGGTATTTGGGATCAACCTGGCTAAGGTTATCCCCAGTACCAGTTTTATCCCACAGCCCAAGCCATGCCAGTGCATCGTAGACCAATGCGCAAAAACCGCTACTGTAAACCCAAGCACTGCCCCAGGCTCGAAGATGCAGCCAGGCCAGCAGAGAGAGCGGGGGCTAGGGAGCACCAGGCCACCCCCACACAGCCGGGCAGCCCCCCAGACACCCCAAGATCCCAAGCCGAGAGGCAGTCACCGCCCCCCCACATACACACCCGAGAAAGCCCCAAGGAGCCCAGGACCCAGGGCACCCCGCCACCGACCCCAATCCCCAACCCCAAGCACCTCGTCAACATCCACACTTCCACCCCCACCCACACCCAGCCCCCCGAGGGGAGGGCCCAAAGAGCCCCCCACCCGAGACCCCAGCAGGGGAGCAAAGGCCCACGCCCAGCAGAAGCCAAAGCCGCACCGAATGGGCAGCCGGCAGGCCCAGAGCCAGAAGGACCTGGAATAGGAGCAGCACCGGGAGTAGCTCGCCCAGGGACGACAAACACATCCCCAGCCGCCTAGGGCATCGAGGGGATGCTGCAAGTCGCCCGACGGCCCACAGGCGCACCGACCGAGCGCTTTATTCACGCCGCCCGCGCGATGAGCCTTAGCTATTGCCAAGGTCAAGCCCCCCGCCCCAAAGGCCTAGCCAGACCACCATACCGGCGCGCGCAGCCCAGAGGCGGCAGAGCCGCAGGGCACCACCCAAGCAAGGGCCACCCCGAGCTGCACCCACAGGCATGCAAGGGTGCGGCCCGCGCCACTCCCTCCGGAAGAGCCCAGCCAAGAGCACCCCCGGGACTGGGAATCCTCAAGGGCGAGCCCTCAGGCGGCGCCCCCCCACCCCAACCCACAAACCTGGCCACAGTCCAGCAGGACCACAGAGCCCCAGATGGCTCAAGGACAGCAGCCCAGGTCCCGCCACTCACCGAACAGCGCAAGCCACATGGCAATGCCCCTCACTGGAGCGCGAGCGACTGGCGGCCACCCCCGCTGGAAGGAGGCACTCCAACAGCACACACACAGCAGCCCCTAGCCCTGGGCACCCCGGACCCACCCACCGGCCCGCAGAAAGCAGGAGCGACCTACCAGATAGCCAACAGCAAAGTCAACCACCGGAAGAGCTAGTGCCGCCCCCCAGCAAACACGTCCGCTTTAAGTTAACGCTATTATACAAAATATGCTTTAGCAAACAAGTAGTTTTTGAGTTTAACGGTCGCATGTAATGGTCTGAGGTGTTGACCATTACGTGTACTATTCAGTGATTGTGACCATTACAAACGCCTCCTGCCTCCTGATTGACTTTTGGACACTTTAGGAAATTCCAGAAAACCTGCAAATTAAAAGTGGAGTGTTCTGCCCAGACGCTAGGGCACTAACATGTTTTTTAGATTTGAAGATGCTTGATCATGTTGAGCAGGGCTATTCAACTACACTTTGCTGTGGGCCATATTGTTGGAAGGCTATGGTTTCTGGGCCGGTGTCACGTACTGAGTTTATCTCCGTACTGAGATTTTAACTCTAACCCAACCTAACTCTAACCCTAACCCAATAAACAAATAAAGCACGTCTGTTCACTTTGAAAACAAAAAAATAAAAAAAAATTAATTATTTTTTTTTTTAGCAAAAAGTAGTGCGCATGCACATGCACATATACAATCTCAGTACAATGCAAACTCAGTACATGACATCGGTTATTCCTGGTACAGTTGCTCTCGTAGTGCACTGACACACAGCACTATCACATTTTAAATATTCTTTAAATTCTGTAAAGAGCACCAGTTTGATTTTTGTACAAGTAATGAAAAATACAAGCAGCTTCAAGTTTGATTAAATAATAATCACAGCACCTGCTGGTTAAAAAGTGCAAGAACATGCACAATGTGCTCTCATCCCAGTGTGGGTGATAGAGTTCTACTTAAATAGAAACACATGTGTGCTGTAATAAAGTTTAACTGCAGAGCTTCCGACCTAAGTTCTCTTATTTCTGCTTTTTCTGTAACAACAGTGTTGTCTTTGGTCTGAATTATGGATTTTAATTATTCATCATTTTAAACTTCAGCAACCTGGTCGGTACCAAGTTACGAAGTGGATCAGATCTGAGCGAGCATAAAAGTTCCGCCTCCTGCTGTGCACTGCACTAATTCACTATTGCTCTTCACTGTCATTATGGATTTATATTCATTATATTTGTTTAAGCTGTTCCTCCATTAATTAATAGACCATATATATCATATATAATGGCTACATGCCTTACGGCAGATTCTGCCATGGCATCAGTGGCCATCTTTCCCCGGGAAGCTCTCTGAGGGAAGGTGGGTGATCTGCCGAACGTAAATACTTTTATCTCGCTAAAATCTTGATGTATTTACATACAGTTTGCTTTCTTACAAACATTATTAAAGTGGCTACAATTTTGGATGTTTTCAAATGTTAACATTGCAGCATTTCTTTTTAAAAAAACGACTTAATCATGCATATGATCTTCAGTCTTCGATCTGCCGGTCTGTCGGTCTGCGGGCTCGTCAGATCGTTGCGTCAGATCGTTGCGTCAGAGCGCACCGGTGTTTCATTCATAAAATTGATGAAAGGCATCCGGTGTGTCTGAGTGTGTTTGCAACTCGGCATTTGCAGCGTGGCTGCAGATCGTCTGTGTATGTCTTCGGGTGAGTGATGGACCTGTTCATGTGCGTTGGTAATTGTGATTTACTGACTTGTCTGTCGGAATTGTGTGGTTTCTGGTGCGGAGTTGAGCATTGGTTAAAGAGGATGACAGTTTACTGACAGGTGCTGCTTCCTGTTTCTATCAGTGGTTGGCACTGTATGGGCGTCCTGGTATATTAATTGTTTTGTTTTATTTCCTTCATTTTATTATTTTTGGTGGTAATCCTGGGGTGGGGGTGCACTGCGCTGGGATTGTTGCGGTGGACTGTGTCTTGGTTTTCCATGGCAGTCTGAGTTGAGTGTCGCCTCGGGCTCGGCAGGCCACTGAAGATAGTGAGTAAAATGTGTTTGTATGGTGTATAATTCTATTCTAATCTGTGATTTGTTAAATATACAGTATATAATAAAATGTTTGATGTTGCTGTTTTTGTTAAAGCACCCTAAGAGCAATATTTGGATAAATGCTCTAAGGATCAGCTGCTTAAGATAGCAGACCATTATAATGTTGAAATTTCTGATAAACGTCTAAAGGAAAATGTAGAAAATATTTTATGGGCAAATTTGAGTGAGCAGGATGTATTTCACAAGGAGCCTGTGTGTGCCCGTTTTGCTGGTCCACCATTTTCTGCTGGGGTTTCAACTTTAACGTTTGAGCAGCAAAAATAACTTCAGATGTTGCAATTAGAACGTGATAAGTTGAGGCAACAGGCTGAAATTGAGGGACAGTTGGTTGTGGAGAAGCTGCGGGTTCAGTCTGAACAGGCTAAATTATCATTGGAGCAATATCGGCTCAATTTAATTAAAGCTGGAAAATCCGAGGTGGAGGGACTTGAGGATACACTAACAGGTTGTTCAGGGTCTTCATTTGATATTTTGGGCAATGTGCGTATGCTTCCAAACTTTTGTGAAAAGGATCCAGAAACTTTTTTGTTGTTGTTTGAACGTGTGGCTGACACTATACAGTGGCCTGAGACATCTCATACACTGATGCTTAACGGGTAGGGCACAGGAAGCGTATTTGGCTTTATCCATGGAGGAAAGTCAGGATTACACTGCCGTAAAGTCTGTTGTAATTAGAATTTACGAGCTTGTGCCTGAGGCTTATCGTCAGCGTTGCCGTTCACGGAAGAAAAAAATATCAACCAGTTTCATCTGGAGTTTGCATGCGACCTAAACAATCATTTTATGCGTTGGTGCACTGCGTCACAGATCTTTCTTTTAACAATCTCTGCGATTTGGTAGTGTTGGAACCGAGGCTCTGGGTTTTCACACTTTGCAGCAGTGAAAGACAGCACACACAAGCCCAGAGGCGTCAAGTGGTGATGTCCGGGAGCTCTGGACCTGTCGGTGCAGAGCTCAGAGCAGCTAACAGACACCGTGAGTGAGAGAGCCGCTCGAGGACCAACGGGGGCCGAAGCGACAACGCTGGAGGAGAGCCGACAACCGGAGCTGGGGCTCTGAATTTCACTTACCTGTGAAGGAGCAGCGCTTACTGAGCAGAGCAAGGTAAGTGCTTTTTGCTTCTCGACCTGTTGTGGTCCACACAATGCGTTTTATACTTACCAGCGTCCGGCGACTGGAAAATCTGAAGAAATCAGCCTGTGGACAGTTTAGCCGATAAGAACGCGATATGTGCATGAGAGAGAGAAAAGGTGTTTAAATGAGGAACTGTACATTCGCCCTCCCACTTATAAAAGGTGGGAGTGTCCCTGGTGGATGAAAAGTTCTTTCCAGCCAATCAGGGCTTGGCAGATTGAGAAAAGCGCTTCTGAGGGCGACAGGGAGTGTGTACCCCATAGTGAGACATCTCACAAAATATTATGAAATAGAACCCAGAAACATCTCAGAGACATAGTAAATTCTGCCTCGTACTACTACTGCATGCACAGGCTGTAATATCAACAAGTTTATCATTGGACCAGTTGTTAGAGATACTATCTTTTCCAGGGAGTTTTATTGGGCTTTATTTATTAACGACTACTTCCTTTTGCTCGGAAACACATGGAAACCAGTTGTATTTTTTTATTTATTATATTATTATTATTTAAAAGGTTGCCTCATTCAGATGTAGCCTATATGTCCATAACAGGAACTATACAGAATAATAAAATTATATGTATAAATTTGCAAATATGCAGTAGGAGCTAATCATCCGTAAATAAAGCCCTATTGAACCAAAAAAATGTTTTCCCTTAATAGAAGATATTACCTGTTGTTTCACTTTGTTGTTTGTTACCACTTAATTGACAGCGACAATTTATTCTTTCACCATTTCTGCATCGGTAAATGACTGTTTCTTTTTTGCAAGTATCCATGCTACTCGGAGAAAGGCTATGGTTGCCTTATGGTAGGTAGACGGAGAGGACGCTAGCTCTGTTTTTTCGCTGCTTCTCTGCAAATCCATCCTACGGTACTGTATTGTTTTGCTGTAGTTACTGTAGCCCTCCCAAACCACAACCAACTTTCATCCCTAACATTCACAATTTCCTTATCTCACTCAGCACAACATATTCAAATACTCTGGTTATTGGTGACTTCATCATACACATGGACTCCAATAATTGTCAACTGGAACTCCAATTTCGAACAGATCCTGGACTGTCTCAACCTCCAGCAGCTTGTGGATGGCCCCACATACAATAGGGGCCACACACTGGACTATTTACATGCTCCCCCTGGGTCGAGTCCTCAGCAGGCATGGAATTAATTTCAATTGCTATGCTGACAACACACAATCTCAAAGTCACTCCCTTCTTTTCCTTTCTCCCACACCCCCTGCCATGGCTGCCCGCCTCAGATCCTGCCTGGATGAAATAGGAGCGTGGATGAGTCAAAACTTCCTGCAGCTAAATGGCTCAAAAACAGAAGTCATTCACACTGGAACCTCTCATCAACTCTGCTCCTCCGTACACTGCACTGGCTCCCCATTCAGTCCAGCATAGAATATAAGATCCTCCTGCACACCATCACTGTCTGCACGGTGCAGCCCCCACTTACCTCACTGAACTGCTCACACCACACACCTCAAAACACACTCCCATCATCATCCTCTCATCCTGTTACTATAAGTGATAGAACTGCAATTTAATGCTGATAAAATGTTAATTATATTTAGTTTATTCAGTTTTTTTAGTTTAGTTTATTTGAACATGAAAAAATAAGAGATATAGAAAAAAGAAAAAAAAAGCAAATGCAGAAAAGTAGTATGGACAAACAATGCAAAACAAGCTCTCAAATACCCTCCATACAAATTATAATGTACACGTCCGTTAAGGAGTGGGAAGAAGTATAAACTTATTTGATCCCACCCCTTCTACATCAATTCATACATTCTCCATTAAAATAAGTTTCCAACAAATGCATGTTTTTATATGAAATATAAATTGTACAGCACGGCTGTACCTTATTCCTGCATACATACAGCATATATATATATATGCACACGTGCGTGTGCAAACACCCACATACCGTCAAACAACTAAATACAAACATTATCATGTGAAGACATTGTTATTTAGAGAAGAAGTAAAAAAGAGGAAAAGACAAAAATAAAACAAAACAATATTTTTTAAAATAAATGAATATGTAAGCAATAATCCCTGTAAACACCCGGTGATTTTCAAAGCCCTTCTTCATCTCGGTATTTTGTGAAAAATATATTTTTAAACCTTTTTTGAACCATC
This sequence comes from Gouania willdenowi, assembly GCF_900634775.1. Lineage (NCBI taxonomy): Eukaryota > Metazoa > Chordata > Actinopteri > Blenniiformes > Gobiesocidae > Gouania > Gouania willdenowi. The sequence continues at coordinate 22,459,536 of NC_041053.1, read as the reverse complement.
TTATGTCTGGACATTGCTTAAGTTCCATATTCAGACTGTGCCACAGCTTCACTCCATTAATTGACACACAAAAGCTTTTTGTGGTTGTCTGTACACTAACTGTTTTAAAGTTAAGTTTATCCCTTAAATTGTATTCCACTTCTCGGTCATAGAACAATGTCTCAATGTACATCAATGTATGGCAACTGTTGGAGTTTGTATAAAGTTTTATGTACACACTTTTTGGTATGAGTCAAACACACAAAGAACATTATCATCCATGTCTATGTGAAAACAACACTGCATAAAAAACTGAGAAGGTGGTGTGAACTGTGTGGTAGCAGGTTATTATTTTATATAAAACCTGCTCATCTCCCATTCAGGGTGTTGGAGCATTTTATGGCTTATACAGTGCAAAAATAGAAAATGAATAAGAACAGCAATGCAAGTCTCAAATTATATATATATATATATATATAATCCGTATTTTTTCTCCAAAATATGATCTCTATGTATTCACATTGAAAGGACTTTAAGTGTATCCTTACACCCCTAGATTTGAATTGTTTACATTAATGGGCAAAATGTCAGGAAAACACAAAAAAAAGTATTAATTCTCTTATTAATGTCGCTGTAAGTTACCATTTTTCATGGAAACATTTTGTGATTTTGAATATAAATATTAAGTAACTAATAGTAAGTTGGGGGCTCTTTTAGAGGCTGAATGAAGAGGCCAACACTGCCATCTTACGGTTAAAGATGGTAGTACAATAATATTAATCTGCAAAACACAGATGCCTCTATATGTCGCTGTCTTACTAAATATACATTAACACAGCTGAACCAATGGTAGGTCGTTTTTTAAAAAGAAAAATGCTAAATTATGCTAATATATCCACAAAAAAATATAGTTGATAATAATGTGGATTTCAGAAATTTGGAAAAAAAATTCGAATTATAAATATTGCATAGTGTTTAGATGTTTTAATCATTAGGATTTTAAAGATATCTCTAATTATTTACATGTGTTATTATGTCATATTCTAATCATAGGAGTTGTTTTAAAAAAAAAAGTGAAAATGTAATAACAAATAATTCCTGAATACTAATAATCCTAAATAATAATTTATTTATGTAGATCATTTGCTAAATGGTTGTAATGTTTGTCCTTTCAGAGCCACCGTACTGAATACATGCATTTACATGTTGTGCCAGCAGAGAGCGCACTTGGTTCACTGCATGTCAGACTGCACGTTATGCTGCGGTGTCCACACGGACGTGTGTAATAAAAAATATTCCAGTGAGACAATTTATTGATTGTATAGTGAAGCAGAAGTTATGTAATCAATAAATAAATAAACAGGAACCTGTTTCCAGAAAGTAGAACAATAAAGTTATAATTAAGAGCTATTCATAAGGTTTATGAAAATATAAAATTTTGAAATGGGATACAATGACCAAAAAGAGTTTGTTAAAGAAATGTTTTTATTTATTTTTTATTGAGTTGTGAAGCAGAACTTATGAAAAAAAAAAAAAAAAAAGCAGGAACCTGCCTCCAAAATATGGAACGCTCTCAAATGGAGAGTTGTATTTGTGGGCGGAGCCTCCTGTCTGACGTCATCACGTGGCATAGTTGTCATGTACCGTTCATTTTCTGCAAAGGCTTTGAACCTTGAACAAACACAGGTGTGTCACAAGAGTTGAGAAAAATCCCTCCTGTATTTAAAAGTTTGAGAGCTTTAAAAGGTAGTCTGTGAAAAATAGATATTTTGTAGCTGCAAAATCTATATGGGAGAAATTCATCAACAGGTGGGGTACACTAACTTTGTGAGAGAAGAGCATCAGGTTCTTCGATTAGCCCCAAAATCTAAAATGGAAATGAAGGAGGGAATGGGTCCACAGCCGGGGTTAGAGAATCAGGGTTTGTTGCTGGGTGACCGCCCTAACTTTGAAAAAATTATGGAAGTGTCACAGCTTGCAGCTCAAGTAGCTCCAATAACTGTAAGGGGGATAAAGGATGAAATGGGGCAACACCAGGAGTTGGAAGACATGGAGAAACTTCTGGATTTCCCCACTAACATTCTGAAAATTATGGAAGACAAGCAGCAGACTGCTCAAATATTTCCACTGTCTATAATGGAGATGAAGGAAGGAATGGGTCCACAGCCAGGGTTAGAGAACCAGGAGTTGCTGCTGGGTAACCCATTTGACTTTCTTAACAATGTGGAAGAGTCACAGCTTGCAGCTCAAGTAGCTCCAATAACTGTAAGGGGGATGGAGGATGAAATGGGGCAACACCAGGAGTCGGAAGACAGGGAGTTACTGGTGGATTTCCCCACTAACCTTCTAAAAATTATGGAAGACGACCAGCAGACTGCTCAAATATTTCCACAGTCTATAATGGAGATGAAAGAAGGAATGGGTCCACAGCCAGGGTTAGAGAACCAGGAGTTGCTGCTGGGTAACCCATTTGACTTTCCTAACGATGTGGAAGAGTCACAGCTTGCAGCTCAAGTAGCTCCAATAACTGTAAGGGGGATGGAGGATGAAATAGGGCAACACCAGGAGTCGGAAGACAGGGAGTTACTGTTGGATTTCCGTACTAACTTTCTGAAAATTATGGAAGAGGAGCAGCAGGCTGCTCAAGTAGAGCTAACCAAAAAAGAAGCTGAACAACAGCTGCAGAAAATACGACAGGAGGAGTTGTCCCTCTTATTGCATGAAGAAAAGCAGAAACGAGAAGAGGAAGCGGAGAAATTAAGGATTATTAATCTGCTGCAGGAGTGGACGAATGATCAGCTACAAAAGGGTCAGCTTCAAAATAATTTAGTCCAACAAGAGCTGACTAAGAAAAAAGAGGAGCAGGAACAGACAGATCTCCGTTTGCAGGAGTTTTCCATGTCATTGCTAGTAAGGCAGAATGAGTATGTAGAGAGGCAGCGCCAAAATGAGCAGAGGAAGATAATGCTGACTGAGCGTTCTAAACAGCTGACACTTAATGACCAGATTCAACAGGAAACCTCAAAAGAGCTAGCTCGGCAAATAGTCATTGTGGAGCAAGAGGAACAACACCTGAAGGAACAGTACCTCTCACTGCAAGAAATTGAGAACGAGCACCTAAAGAAGTTTGAGGAAATAACAAAGAGGGAGGATCAGTCTCACGAGGACAGAAAGCAGCTACAAATAACAAAGAGGAACATGTTTCAAGAACTGCAGGTATTTGAGACGAATCAGGAAATTGATATGAAACAAATTCTGATACTGGCTGCTAAACATGCTACTTTCAAAGAAAATCAGCTGGAAGTAGAGAAGATGGCCGAGGAACTGAAGCGCTCAGAGGAGGAAACCTGTGAATTATTAAAAAAAGCTCTTAGCGCTAAGAGGAGGGAACAAAAACTTATGGAGGAGCTGTTTGAGCAAGTGGAGATACTGAAAGAACTGCGCTCCAGGAAGAAGACAAGCTTTTTCAAAAAAATAAAAAAGAGTTTATGTCATTGTTGGCGAAGGTGTCTTAACTGCTTCCCATAATCAAGGTGTGATGGGGCACAAGTAGGGGATTTTATTTTTGTTTGGGTTTATTGTGGTGTGGCTTTTGATTGCATGTTGTGTGCTTTTATTGTGGTTTTTTGGTTGCATATTTTGGACACCGCCCCTTTTAGCCTGTTGCCCCTAGCAACCCCAGCAACTGTCACTTTTGGCTAATCAATGGCCCCCTGCAATCAAACACACCTGCGACGCATCAGACCGGACCATAAAGAGGAGGGCACGGAAGACAACAAAAAACGCGGACGACAGACGAGCCTTGCCGAGGGAGAGAGCGGACGCACACCTGATTGGAAGCCCTGGAGCACACAGCAGACCCCGCGAGCTACAAACGCGAATCTACAGTAGAGGCAGGGGAGACCCTGCCTTGCCTGTAAGTATACAGACGCCCTGGGGCGGTGTGTAGCACAGTGGGTTGAGCGCCCGCCCCATGTACGGAGGCTGTAGCTCCTCACCTGCAGCGGGTCCAGGTTCGATTCCCGGCCTGGGACCCCTTCCTGCGTGTCATTCCCTGCTCTCCCTTACCCCCTTCCTGTCAAGCAACTGTCATATATAGGCCACTAGAGCCAAAAAAATCCAAAAAAAAAAAAAAAAAAAAGTATACAGACGCCCTAGGGGCGTGTCGGCTGTGGGTTCGGGGGGACGTGGCGCTGTGTGCTGGCTGTGTCATTCTGTGACAGGGAGGATCGAGACCCAGGGGCTGCGGTAGCCCACCAGAGCGGCCCGGACGTGCAAGCGGAGCGAGACGGAGACTGTACCCCGACGCGAAACTACAGTAGAGGCAGGGGTTTCCCCTGCCTTGCCTGAGAGGTCCCTGAAAGTGGATGAGCTGCGGTATTTACGCACGGCGCCCGGACTGGTCTATACCGGCCTCTCTGGACAATATATTAGATTGGTGTTCTGTGTTTGTTTTAGTAGTGTTGTGCTAGCCTTTTAGGTTTGCAAATATTAAATGGTTAACGTGCATCCACTGTCTTCTTTTTATTGGGCCAGTTGCTCTCACTACATTGGGTTTTAATATTTTATTGGTTTGACCAATTTAATCGATTTAGTATTTCTAAAACCCTCTCGGTACCAATACAAAGGGACTGGGAAAAGTTTTAGAATCACTGTCATAAGGGTTTTCTCCGGGCACAACATAGCCTAAAAAAATGTGAATGAATGAATAAAAAAGACAAGAAGTAGTGGGTGCACAGTGATGCAGTGGTCAGCACGTCTGCCTCACAGCAAAAGGGTCGTGGGTTAGAGCACTGGGGTGGACACTTGGATTCTTTCTGTGTGGAGGTTACATGTTCTCCCCACGCTTGTGTGGGTTTTCTCCGGGTACGCCGGCTTCCTCCTACCATCCAAAAAAAAGACTGTTAGGGTAGATTGGAGTCTCTAAATTGGTCGTAGCAGAGACTGTGAGTGATTGTTTGTGTTGCCCTGCGATGGACTGGGGCCCTGTCCAGGGTGGACCCCGCCTAACGACCCTGAAAAAAAAAAAATAGGAGCAAGCTGGCCAGAAAATGGATGGATGGGATGGACAAAAAAATACAAAGGCTCCACTTAATTAAATCAAGGTAACAATTTGCATCAATCTTTTTATTAAATTTCAACTAAAACTTTTCAGTAAATCCAACAAGACTTTTAATGTTATTTAAGGACAACCAACATGATTTACTTCATCCTGCAAACAGTTAATTAAGCTGAACCAACTTCATTTTAATAAAATGGTTCATGGTAAATTAAGGTATCATTTTACTTAATTTAAGCTATTCCAGCTCATTTGTTTTGCATTTCTCATCACAAATATCAATTCAAATTGTTTCCTTAATTTCTTATCAATAACATTAATTTTATTAACATTAATGCAGTTCAGTCAGTTTAATGGTCAAACGTGTTAATTGTATACAAATGCCAACTTGTCCAACTGTTAACCATCAAATAAACATGGAGGCGCTCCAAATGAAGACATGAATTCAAATATGTGCATGAGTTTGCTAATTAAACACACAAAAAAACTCAAATTCAAAATAATATTTAAATTTTGGAAGACTAATCTCTTGAACTAAATCCAATGTGTCACTCTCTGCATGTTAAAAAACAAAAAAAGCAAAAACAACACTGTCATGCAAAAAGGAATGCATAAAACAATGTTGCTGGTGTTTAGAAAAAAATACATCATATGGCTATATGTGTCCTTCCTGAAGAATAGTAAAACACATTTTCTATACATAGCGAACACATTAATTGTTAAAAAAAATGTATAAATCAACATATACTAATGCAAATATACCTAGCTAAAATTGATGCAGTTTTTTTAAAGTGTTGATTCAGCTTTATCATTTTTTATGTTGCTTAGATTGTGGTTTGTGCTTGTTGTAAAACTATAATGCATTATAGCTATATGTTTAGTTTTTTCCATGTATTTCAGTGAAAGTCAAAATATTGATAAAACCTCGAAAGTCCAAAAAATTACAATCTACTTTTCAAATGTATAATTAAATGAAGTGACTGTTGTATGTAACTGCATTTGTTTTAGCTGGGTGTGTCTGTTCAATAACCAACTGGCAACAATACAGGTGCTGTATGTTGCACCAAAAACCAACACAAATATAACAGTGCAACACTTGTGGAATTAGAATGCAGCCTACATTTTAGAACAGCAGTTTACTTTTTACAGACATTACCTTGGGACTAGCTCGTAGAGCATCCAGCTCAAGGAATATCTTTTGAAATGCCTCAAAAGTCCTCTTTAGTTCTTTTGGGTAGCTCAGGTTGAATGCATATATTAATCCCATGAGCAAGGCACATGCTCTCGGGACAGTCAGGCCATCCAGGACTTCTGCTCCCTCAATCACCACCGTTGCGTTGGCTGGTTCAGATGCCCCTCTGCTCACAACAATCTCCATCACTTCATCACCATCCTGGCATAAGTAGGTCACAATCAATGTCAGTGTTTTTTGTCATATGTAAAAACAAGAAAAATGAAGTGTATCTGAACTTTAAGGACAACTTCAGGATTAAACCTGAGCTTTGGGAAGTGCCATTTAGTAGCAAAACAAACAATATTAATGGCACACTTTAAACACAAACACTGCCCACAAAGCCCAGTTCAAAATGACCTATTCTTTCAGACAATAACACAACTTACTGAATATATCACAGATCATCCTGATTTTAGTTTTTATTATTCAGTTGCACTGTCTGCCGTCCCTAAATACAGCCCAGGTTAAATCCTGAAGTTATCAGTAGAACTGTTGGATTTACCTACCAACTGTTCTTTGAAGAGATCCTCCTCCTGTTCTCTCAGGTACACCATTAGGCTACGGATTGCAGCTTCTCTCCTCTTTTCTACAGACTGTTCCTGTAAATAATACAAGAAAATGGAATTTAAAAAACAAATCTTTAAAAATGAATAATGTACAAATCAAAAAATATAACATTTATTCATTATTGTATATCCATTCGTTTTGGAAGTGTTGAATAATGACAATTTTAAATACAAATCTATAATGTATTCCTTTATGATTTATTTATGTAACTTTTTTTTGCATTTTAAATTAACTGTTACATGTATTTATACCTCCAGCAGCATGTTCTTTATGTGCTGAATCTTCCTTTTTGCAGCTCCTCCTCTTGAGGACACCAAGGCCATTATTTTTGGGGTATACTGGTCCAGTTTTGCCATGAATGTTGTCTCAAGACCAACAGTGGTAATCCTTCTGAATTCTTCATATATCTGTATAAAACACAAATATAAATAAAAAGGCGTGATGTGTTAATGTAGAAAATTGACTGACATTGCACATACTGCAAACTTTTTTATGAAACAATATTTACCTGCGTTGCATCGAAAAAGTGCAGGCCATCGGTCTCTTAAGTCGCTGATTGGCGGTGCTTCATTGACAACTTCCTGTCTGCGAATGGAGAATGTCTTTGCCATTTTCTCACTGATGAACTGGCTGCTGTTCCTCTTCTTTACTTCATCAAGAAGCGCTAATCTTACATGTTCCAAAGTTCCTTCCGTTTCTCCTTGTGGGTGAGGAGGTAAATAGTTCACCTCTGCTCTTTTTGATATTCTTTGCTGGTGCTTTCTCATGTGCTTGCTTCTTTTTAAGAGAGCAAGCATCAAGCTCAGGGCATCCAAGCCCTCTCAATTTAGATCTATAGCCAGCCATTTTATATTTTAATCTTTGTTGCCATCCATAGCATCCTTTATATGAACCTGGTTCTTTAAGGCAAGGATGCTTCTGAATCAGTGCCTCAGCAACATCGTTCAACTGCGCACTTGTGGGGTAGGCAACATACAGAAAGATGCTTTCAGCCAGCTTCTCAAGGATGTCTGCAAAGATTGTGGCAAAGCTGAGTTGAATTCCATACTTTTTGAAATCTTCATTTCCTGAGGTCAGCACAAGCTCTGTGTTATAGGCAAAAGTAGGTAATGGAAATTTAGTGGGCCAACGCTGTGTACGCTGAGTAACACGTTCAGGTGATGAAAGACTCAGTGTGTCCTGCGATCCAGAAGAGCAGCCGCTGCTAGCAGGATGGACAGAGTTCTCTGAATTAGGGAGCGAGGTTACTAATGCACTTCCAAAACAAACTGTCCACATCAGTAAAGGTCAGAGTCACTGCAGGGGGTTCAACAATGTGAACCACCTTAATGGTATCTTTGTCTTTGATGTCACTTGTTGATGTAAGAGAAAAAATATTCCTCTCCAAAGTCAGCATCCTTATAATGCAAGGTAAAGTTCCCATCAAGCCCAAATTTCTCTCTCACAATAGACTCAAGTTCATCCACAGTACCAGGGATTCCATGAGGTAAATCCAGTTTGCGATTTTCATGGTCCTGAAGAATGATCTGAAGTTTGGCTTGAGAAGACATCAGGGTATCTATAAGGGAAAACATTAAATCAGTTTGGGTTATAGAATGCATGCAGACATCACATAAGCATTCAGTATGGGAGAAGAATATGACCGCTAAAAAGTACTCTCGATAAATACAAGCTTTGGACTTCACATTCATCATATAAACTAGTATGCAGAGAGGTACTGGTTGATTCAGTCTCCAAGAAATTAACATGACACTGACATTTGCTCATCATCAAACTTCACAACAAGTCTTACGTTTGTGTCCTTAAAAATACTTCTACAGACTCTACTGCAAAAAAAATCCTATATGTCTGCTTATACTATGACTACATGTTGAAAATATTTGTCTATGGCAAAATACATTTGTTTACTTTGACATTCCTCTCTGAAGAATAATGTAATAAAATAAAACTACATTACATTACCATCTTGATGTAAATATGAGGTCACATACATTTTGATCATTCCTAACTTCAGAAAATGCTACGTGTTTCAATAGCAAAACAGAAAAATACCTTACCAGAAGGAAACCTTTTCTATGGCGTCTCTACAAGTAATGTCGGTGTGTTAACGCATTGCACATAAACACAGACCAACACGTATAGACTTAAAACTTAAATTTCTCTCATAAAATAGTTTGTTACAGGTTTAGTTGTGACCGTCAAGCGATCAGCTTGACAGTGTAGCTAACCTACCGGTTAGCTTCTTCAATGCAGAGAAAACTTTAAATTTGGACCAAACCAAACACCAATCCCTCGTACCTTTGCAGCGACACAATTAACGTTTAATTAATTAATTTAATTCATTAAATTCATTCGGCTGCCTGCCACAGTAAACAAAAACACGAACCATGCAGCAGAAGACGTCTGTGTTTGACGGTCACTTCGGCAGGAATAAACGGTTGAGGGGCGGAGCCAGGACAAAGGAAATTTCAAAATTATGTCGCGGAGGAAAGTCGCTGCTGAAGCAGCCAAGGGTCCGTTTGCTGATACAATTAGTAGCGATTATGAACAAAATGAAGTAAAACAGGTACTTAACTCGTGATACTCCATAGAAACTCTTGTTTTCTTCTGATTTTTTAAATTTTCCAACAGGCGTTAATAACGGTAGCAGCCTGGCTCCTCTTTTCTTCTTCTGTGGTTTAATGGCGGGTGGCACTCATCAGAGAAATGTGCAAACGGTGGACGTTTTTAAGAAAAGACTTAAAACTCACCTTCTTTTGTTTATTTTAACAGTTAATGCCTCTTTTTAATCCTGTCTTTTTTTCTTCCTTTTTTTTATAGCAAAATGCTTGTCTTTTACAGTTTTTTCTCTGTTGCTTTGGTACATTTCTTGAATCATTCTCGACATTTGCAAAACAGTAAGTGCATTTCTCAAAATTATTCGTACAAAAAACAAAACACCATGGATTACTTGCAAATGTCATTCTCTTGCTCAAAATCCTTAGTTCATCTCTCAAAAGTAAATATCTGTGTCAATGAACATGTCAGTGTCATCAGAATGACAAGTCCTTGTGTCATTGAGTATGAATAAGACAGTCAAATTGCTTAGTCATGTTGTCAATATAACTGTGTACTCTGGAGGAATGTTCTGATGTAAACTTTGGCTAAAGTTTTGATGACAATAATTGTAAATTGGAGGTTACACCGGAGTTTGATTGCAGACTGGACAAAATTCACATTCACACTTTTATTGTTTGTACTGTATTTGTTGACAGACCACGTCATTGTGATACAGAAAGGAAACAACACTGCATAATACAAAGAAGAAAAAAAAGCAACTCTGTTTTGCCTCCCAACTCCTCCACCACACCTCACTCCTCTTCCTCTTCTTTCTGGCTGTTGACCCCATTCATTTCTTTCTTCTTCCATTGTCAGAAAGTGTACCATTGTGTTGTGCTCTGCCAATATATATACTTGCCAGTTGATTGATTCGTTAGAGAAAGTCAAGATTCATCTGGGAGCAATTTACCAAGTCAGGACAGATATAGAGAAAAAGTAATGAAAATGTATAGAAATATTCTGGATATATTATGACAATGTGTTCAACCAATTTGCATGTAAAGACTGATGCTATGAACTAATGTCTAAATGTTGTGAGGGGTGAGACTATTCAACAGAGACCCATTACAATACATTTTTTATCAACATTACGTAAGCAATTGATAATGTGGGAAACAGCAGAGAATTGTACATAATCATTTGCATGGATGTACATACCAAAGCATTTGCAACTTGTTCAAAGAAATGAGAAACTGCTTTTTTGATGTGCACAAATGACACATTGATGTGAAGATTGAACAGATAGTTTTGACAATTTCAATTCTGATCTGAAAAATGTATCAAAGTGACTGAGAAAAACTGTAACATTGTGTTGTGCTCCATCTATATATATACTTGCCAGTTAATTAATTTGTTAGAGAAAGTCAAGATTCACCTCAGAGCATTTTACCAAGTCAGGACAGATTTAGAAAAAAGTAATGAAAAAGTATAGAAATATTCTTGACATATTATGACAACGTGTTCAACCAATTTGCATGTAAAGACTGATACCATGAACTAATGCTTAAGTCCAAAAAGCCACGCAGCTGCACTGTTTTTGGCTGCTCTTCTCCCCCTGTACTTCAGTCAGTCGCTGCATGCCTTCATCCCAGTTATGCACTGTGGGTGGAGCGACCCTGAAATGTGGGTGTTCCCATTCAAATCTGCCCTTGCGCGCAATCTCCGGTGTGCTTAAGTCTTTTTCCTCTTACGCGCTTCTAACCCTGGAATAAGTGCAGTGCCCCAATAGCTGAAACATTTTATTGCACTAGAAATATGGACTTTGTTACATTTGAAGCCACACAGACTCATGCAATTAATTAAAACTCTGACAGGCGCAGACTTCTATCCACGTTGGTCACAGTGATTCAACTATTTTCATACTATGTTCAACATAAAGTCACAGTTTGATCCACTACAGAGTGAAACAAGCTGTCATATGTGGATGAGGATGGACCACAAACCATCCTGGGGCTCAGCTCAGGTCGTTTTAAACAACTTATAATTAAAACTGCGTATTATGGAAGCCAATAGTTCTGTTTCACTGCAAACATCCCTCTGTATTAAAGCAGGACGCTAAGCGGCCGGGTTATTTCCTCATATTTCCAGCTCATATAACTTGGTCACACTTTACAGTGATGATGATGATGATGATGATGATGATGATGATGATGATGATGATCAAGGAGAGAGATTTTAACTGGGACTCGGACAGAAGAATGCGGCTGATCCTCAGTCATACTGCAATAATCTGATCAAATCAACCTGTTACATTGTTTATCAATGAAGGCGTTTCAAATTAAAACTGAACTTTATCATTTTCACGGATTTCAATGACATTTACAAGGATTAGGAAAACTCCATGTTCTGTGATTTCTAGACAGCCCAAAAATTGACATCGCCGCCTCTTTTCCTTCAGCCCGCCTTCATTCACAGACTACGCAGTTTTGCTCTACTTACGCACAATGGGCGTGTCAGGAACCTGGACCGGAAAATACGCATATAGGAGAGAAATGCGTAACTGCAGGCGCGCAAAAAAAGCCCTTATGTCCAGATGGGAGAATAGACCCCACACTGTATATTAGTGCTAATTAGTGGAAAAAACATCTTTAAATAGTGGAGTTAGAATTGGATCTAAAAGACAAGTTGTTGATTTAGAAGCACCAACTACCGAGGTCAGTGAAACAATGCAAACAAACATGTTGGGGATGTTTCAGGAGCTGCTTTGTTTAAGACATAATTGAGCACACCTGCCGAGGGGACACCAGCCCTGTTTCTAATTGTTAGAATTTTATCAGTAAAGAAATTGATGAAGTCATAACTGCTGAGGTTGACAGGAATAGAGGGTTCAACAGAGCTGTGGCTTTTGGTGAGCCTGGCTACAGTGTTGAATGGAAACTGAGGATTTTACTTGTTTTCCTCTATCAAAGTCGAGTAATAGGAAGTTCTAGCTTTGCGGAGACCTTATTTACAAGCTAACAAACTCTTCTTCCAGACTATATTACCTTCTAACAATTTTTTGCAATGCCTGTTTTAGAAGACGCGATTCAGAATTATACCAGGGAGCGACCTTTTGAGGACATATCATCTTCTTTTTAAGTGCAACAGCTACATCTGTTGAGGTATCATATGGATCAGAGTTAAGCAGTGATGGAGGTAAATCTTTAAATCTAGCTATAGCTTTTTCAGACAGTGATCTAGTTCACTCTTCTCTCAGAGTTTAAGCATGTTGTTATTCTAACCTGCGTGTGAGCTGCACTGTGATTGCAGAACAGAACGTGGCTGTAGACTTAACCTGGGAGTACCTGGGACAGGAGGTCAGACATAATGCCTTACACTGGTGGATCCTGTATATGTTTGCCTTGACCAAATTTCTTCAAAGCACAAAGTAGAGAGTACTTAGTCCAATACATGCTGCAGGTTAAGATTTGGTTTGTGATTCAAAGATAAATATGAGCTACATTTTCTGAGCCATTGTACTGCAAAATAATGTTGACAACACCATTTTTCAGTGAACATGGCCCTATCTCAAGAATATAAGTCGATCATTTTATTTTGAAGATGAAATTTTAAGACATAACATCCATTTAAGTTCAAAGAGTTTCCTGCAGATGACAGGAGGATGACAGCGCTTATATGTAGCATTTCAGAAATATTTTAGACCCACTTCAGTAAAAAAAAGGCTTTTGTTCACTTTGTGAAGAATACAGCATTGAACCAACAGCAATAGCTACTATTCTGTGAAATACATTATTTTCTAAAAATGTGTTTAATAAAAAAAAGAAATTAAAAAAAAAAAAGCAGATTCTCACTCTGAGGTAACCCAAAATCCAGAATACAATTCTAAAAGAATTGTGTTTTGTTTTGTTGTTTTAAATCATCAATTGTTACTGTTATGGCAATTTTTATATTCATCATAATATCGTCAAATGTATGTTCATGTGTACAATTTGTGATGTTTTAATACATGATGACTCCATTACTCTTCGCACTTTTGAACAGCTGAATCATGTTAGATTAAACAGTACAGATCGTATTGTACTCAGTGCAACACAGAGTCTCTGCTGAAGGCCATACACACGAACACACACACTATCAAGGATAGATAAGAGTGGTGCCCAATCTTCCTCATAATATACACGTCTTCATCATCCTCAAATGTTTCCACTGTTGGGCATCTGACTCCCTCCTTCTCCTCACCTCAGGGTGGAACTTTTTCTGTTATCTGTATAAAAGCTTATGCTGTGAAACTTTTAGTTAGAGTGGGTCTTGCCTTTTTGCTCTGCCACGAGCCTTTTGCCTTTCATTCTTTCAGGATGGAAGCTTCTTTTTTACTCCTTTTTATTTTATTTTATAATAAATCTTTTTTATAAAATCATCAATGCTCCGACTGGACTCCATCATTCAACCAGAGCAATAAATCATGCCTCCAAATGAGGTCAACCGCAAATTTGCCGTAACATTACTTTACAGAGCAGTAGTTACATACCGTGACTCATTCTGGGCCACACAGTTGGTTTCAAACTAATTTACTTAAAGTTGGCAAAAAAAAAAAGTCCAACCAGTGCAAACGGCTTGTACCCAGTTTATTGTTTGTCATCAAGCATTCAACCTATGGATTCTCCCTTCTTAAATGATTTGCTTACAGGACAGCCACACATGGGAAGAGTGAGTAAAATACTGAGAGTCTTCCTGCTCTGCAGTACAGTGTAGATCTCTGACCAAGGGCTCTGTGTTGCTGCAGATTGGGAGGCCTCCATACACACTGGAGAGTGTCAGCCCAGTCAGTGGAGGAGCTGCACGCCAGCAGTCCCAGTCTGTTCTGCTGGTCGAGGAGGTGAGAGATGTGGACCAGGGAATGTACACCTGCACCACCCACAACCTGCAAGGAGCAAAATCAGTGTCCACCACCGTTAAAGTGCTCCCCAAAAGCAAACTGAAGAAAGTGTGATGGATGTCACCAGGAAAAGGAGTGTTTGTTTTCTGTTAGAAAGCATGTCTCTATCAAACAGTCAAAGCAAAACACACTCCCATCATCATCCTCTCATCCTGTTACTATAAGTGATAGAACTGCACTTTAATGCTGATAAAATGTTGATATATTTAGTTTATTCAGTTTTTTTTAGTTTAGTTTATTTGAACATGTCAAAATAAAAGATATAGAAAAAAAGAGAGAAAAAAGAAAAAGCAGAAAAGTAGTATGGACAAACAATGCAAAACAAGCTCTCAAATACCCTCCATACAAATTATAATGTACACGTCCATAAAGGAGTGGGAAGAAGTATATACTTATTTGATCCCACCCCTTCTACATCAATTCATACATTATCCATTAAACTAAGTTTCCAACAAATGCATGTTTTTATATGAAATATACATTTTACAGTACGGCTGGACCTTATTCCTGCATACATACAGCATATACATATGCACATGTGCGTGTGCAAACACCCACATACCGTCAAACAACTAAATACAAACAGTATCATGTGAAGACATTGTTATTTAGAGAAGTAAAAAAAAAAAGAAAAAGACAAAAATAAAACAATACTTTTTTAAATAAATGAATATGTAAGCAATAATCCCTGTAAACACCCGGTGATTTTCAAAGCCCTTCTTGACACAAATAAGCTTTTTGTGGTTGTCTGTACACTAAGTGTTTTAAAGTTAAGTTTATCCATTAAATTGTATCCCACTTCTCGGTCATAGAACAATGTCTCAATGTATATCAATGTATGGCAACTGTTGGAGTTTGTATAAAGTTTTATGTACACACTTTTTGGTATGACTGTCAAACACACAAAGAACATTATCATCCATGTCTATGTGAAAACAACACTGCATAAAAAACTGAGAAGCTGGTGTGAACTGTGTGGTAGCAGATTGTTATTTTATATAAAACCTGCTCATCTCCCATTCAGGGTGTTGGAGCATTTTATGGTTTATACAGTGCAAAAATAGAAAATAATTAAGAACAGCAATGCGTCTCAAATTATATATATATATATATATATATATATATATATATATATATATATATATATATATATAATCTGTATTTTTTCTCCAAAATATGATCTCTATGTATTCACATTGAAAGGACTTTAAGTGTATACTTACACCCCTAGATTTGAATTGTTTACATTAATGGGCAAAAAGTCAGGAAAACACAAAAAAAAAAGTATTAATTCTCTTATTAATGTCGCTGTAAGTTGCCATTTTTCATGGAAACATTTTGTGATTTTGAATATAAATATTAAGTAACTAATAGTAAGTTGGGGGCTCTTTTAGAGGCTGAATGAAGAGGCCAACACTGCCATCTTACGGTTAAAGATGGTAGTACAATAATATTAATCTGCAAAACACAGATGCCTCTATATGTCGCTGTCTTACTAAATATACATTAACACAGCTGAACCAATGGTAGGTCGTTTTTTAAAAAGAAAAATGCTAAATTATGCTAATATATCCACAAACATATATAGTTGATAATCATGTCGCTTTCAGAAATTAGGAAAAAAAAAATCTAATTATAAATATTGCATAGTGTTTAGATGTTTTAATCATTAGGATTTTAAAGATAGATAGATAGATAGATAGATAGATAGATAGATACTTTATTCATCTCCAAGAGAAATTCACAGTTCCAGCAGCTTACAGGTATGGGAACACAGGGGCATGCAGGGAAAGTACAATGTAGAAATTTAAAAATTTAAAAATTAAGAAAAAAATTTAAAACAGTGCAAAGAAAGTACTAAGGTAAAATATAATGGTATAATATCGAAATACAGTATAGTGTGTGCCAGTCCAGTTGAAGTGCAGTTGTGCAGATGACAGTGTGCAAGATACAGTAGATGTGTGTGTGTGATAAAGTGCGTGTGTGACAGAGTGTGCATGGTGTGATTAGCATTAAGTCCAGTGTTCTATGGTTGATTTTATCGCCCCCCCCCCCCCAGAGTTGTTAAAGAGCCGCATGGCGTGGGGGAGGAACGATTTCCTCAGTCTGTCAGTGGAGCAGGACAATGACAGCAGTCTGTCACTGAAGCTGCTCCTCTGCCTGGAGATGGCGCTGTGCAGTGGATGGTGTGGATTGTCTATGATGGACAGTAGCCTGTTCAGAGTCCGTTTCTCTGCCACAGATGTAAGGCTGTCCAGCTCTGTGCCAACAACAGAACTTGCCTTCCTCACCAGTTTGTCCAGGCGTCCAGCGTCCTTCTTCTTGAGGCTGCCCCCCCAACACACCACTGCATACATGAGGGCGCTCGCTACTACAGACTGGTAGAAGATCTGTAGCAGCTTCTTGCAGATGTTGAAGGACGCCAGCCTTCTGAGGAAGTACAGACGGCTAAAGATATCTCTAATTGTTTACATGTGTTATGTAATATTCTAATCATAGGAGTTGTAAAAAAAAAAAGCGAAAATGTAATAAATAATTCCTGAATACATTTATTTATTTTTAATTATAATCACAGTTAAATAAATATTAATTTTTTTATGTAGATCATTTGCTAAATGGTTGTAATGTTTGTCCTTTCAGAGCCACCGTACTGAATACATGCATTTACATGTTGTGCCAGCAGAGGGCGCACTTGGTTCACTGCATGTCAGACTGCACGTTAACCTGCGGTGTCCACACGGACGTGTGTAATAAAAAATATTCCAGTGAGACAATTTATTGATTGTATAGTGAAGTTATGTAATCAATAAATAAATAAACAGCTAACTGTTTCCAGAAAGTAGAACAATAAAGTTATAATTAAGAGCTATTCATAAGAAAGGTCTCTATGAAAATATAAAAATTTGAAATGGTATACAATGACCAAAAAGAGTTTGTTAAAGAAATGTTTTTATTTATTTTTTATTGAGTTGTGAAGCAGAACTTATGAAAAAAAAAAAAAGCAGGAACCTGCCTCCAAAATATGGAACGCTCTTAAATGGAGAGTTGTATTTGTGGGCGGAGCCTCCTGTCTGACGTCATCACGTGGCATAGTTGTTCATGTACCGTTCATTTTCTGCAAAGGCTTTGAACCTTGAACAAACACAGGTGTGTCACAAGAGTTGAGAAAAATCCCTCCTGTATTTAAAAGTTTGAGAGCTTTAAAAGGTAGTCTGTGAAAAATAGATATTTTGTAGCTGCAAAATCTATATGGGAGAAATTCATCAACAGCTGAATTTAGAGAATGAGAAGGTGCTGGTGGGGTACACTAACTTTGTGAGAGAGGAGCATCAGGTTCTTCGATTAGCCCCAAAATCTAAATTGGAAATGAAGGAGGGAATGGGTCCACAGCCGGGGTTAGAGAATCAGGGTTTGTTGCTGGGTGACCGCCCTAACTTTGAAAAAATTATGGAAGTGTCACAGCTTGCAGCTCAAGTAGCTCCAATAACTGTAAGGGGGATAAAGGATGAAATGGGGCAACACCAGGAGTTGGAAGACATGGAGAAACTTCTGGATTTCCCCACTAACATTCTGAAAATTATGGAAGACGACCAGCAGACTGCTCAAATAACTCCACAGTCTATAATGGAGATGAAGGAAGGAATGGGTCCACAGCCAGGGTTAGAGAACCAGGAGTTGCTGCTGGGTAACCCATTTGACTTTCCTAACGATGTGGAAGAGTCACAGCTTGCAGCTCAAGTAGCTCCAAAAACTGTAAGGGGGATGGAGGATGAAATGGGGCAACACCAGGAGTCGGAAGACAGGGAGTTACTGGTGGATTTCCGTACTAACTTTCTGAAAATTATGGAAGAGGAGCAGCAGGCTGCTCAAGTAGAGCTAAACAAAAAAGAAGCTGAACAGCTGCAGAAAATACGACAGGAGGAGTTGTCCCTCTCATTGCATGAAGAAAAGCCGAAACGAGAAGAGGAAGCGGAGAAATTAATGTATATTAATCTGCTGCAGGAGTGGACGAATGACGAATGATCAGCTAAAAAAGGGTCAGCTTCATAATAATTTAGTCCAACAAGAGCTGAACAGCAGGAACAGACAGATCTCCGTTTGCAGGAGTTTTCCATGTCATTGCTAGTAAGGCAGAATGAGTATGTAGAGAGGCAGCGCCAAAATGAGCAGAGGAAGATAATGCTGAATGAGCGTTCTAAACAGCTGACACTTAATGACCAGATTCAACCAGTGGCGGATGCTTTAAGACTACAAGGGAACCTCAGCTTCCCCTAAAATCAGTGGTCAAATATGTAGTGTTGTGTGTACATTTCATTGACTAAATATATGACAGTCACAGAACACATGTATGTTTAGTTCCAGTGGCGGATGCTTTAAGACTACAAGGGAACCTCAGCTTCCCCTAAAATCAGTGGTCAAATATGTAGTGTTGTGTGTACATTTCATTGACTAAATATATGACAGAACACATGTATGTTTAGTTCAGAATCAGCTTCTTATAACAGGAAACTGACAGTGACAGCGTGACGTTCTTCATTCATTACCGCAGCGTCACAGTGTTAATAAACAGTGGTGAAGTTCAGCTTCAATTGACTTCAATGGGAGAGAATTTAGGGGTTGATCAACTGCAGTCAAACTAGACGCTCATTGGATAAATGCTCGGTTATGACGCACTTAGTCCCGCCCATCGGACGCCGGGCTTCACAGGAGGTCTATGGAGCAGTGGGCTGGATCTGTCTGTTCCGGACGCTGGAATAATGGATGATGATTGGATGATCTGTCTCAGGCTAATTCAATTTTGATTGACAGCGAAATGAGCCAATCAGAGAGTATGACGTTGTAAGCACACAGGCGGGTTTTTCAAATATTTCAGTCCATTGCTCTGTGTTGACACGGAGACTTTGCTGATCCTCTCATAGGAATTAACTTCTGACAAACCTAGTGTCTGTTTTTGGTGTTTGTGGAGACTGTTACTGCTTGTGTTGTGAGACTTTTGACCAAACACTCACACTCCAGCGCGCAGCAGCTACGCGCGTGCATGCGTGTGCGTGTGTGATAATCTACAAATAGTTGTTGACAACAAAATGTGAATTCTACTAAAATTCACATTTAAATAAACAGATACATTTTCTGAAGTAGGCAGAAAATGAGCTTCCCCTGCATGAAAGACCAGCATCCGCCACTGTTTAGTTCAGAATCAGCTTCTTATAACAGGAAACTGACAGTGACAGCGTGACGTTCTTCATTCATTACCGCAGCGTCACAGTGTTAATAAACAGTGGTGAAGTTCAGCTTCAATTGACTTCAATGGGACAGGATTTAGGGGTTGATCCACTGCAGTCAAACTAGACGCTCATTGGATAAATGCTCGGTTATGACGCACTTAGTCCCGCCCATCGGACGCCGGGCTTCACAGGAGGTCTATGGAGCAGTGGGCTGGATCTGTCTGTTCCGGACGCTGGAATAATGGATGATGATTGGATGATCTATCTCAGGCTAATTCAATTTTGATTGACAGCGAAATGAGCCAATCAGAGAGTATGACGTAAGCACACAGGCGGGTTTTTCAAATATTTCAGTCCGTTGCTCTGTGTTGACACGGAGACTTTGCTGATCCTCTCATAGCGAATTAACTTCTGACAAACCTAGTGTCTGTTTTTGGTGTTTGTGGAGACTGTTACTGCTTGTGTTGTGAGACTTTTGACCAAACACTCACACTCCAGCGCGCAGCAGCTACGCGCGTGCGTGCGTGATAATCTACAAATAGTTGTTGACAACAAAATGTGAATTCTACTAGAATTCACATTTAAATAAACAGATACATTTTCTGAAGTAGGCAGAAAATGAGCTTCCCCTGCATGAAAGACCAGCAGCCGCCACTGGATTCAACAGGAAACCTCACAAGAGCTAGCTCGGCAAATAGTCATTGTGGAGCAAGAGGAACAACACCTGAAGGAGAAGTACCTCTCACTGCAAGAAATTAAGAACGAGCACCTAAAGAAGTTTGAGGAAATAACAAAGAGGGAGAATCAGTCTCACAAGGACAGAAAGCAGCTACAAATAACAAAGAGGAACATGTTTGAAAAACTGCAGGAAATTGAGAGGGATCAGGAGTATGATAGGCAACAAATCCTGATACTGGCTGCTAAACATGCTACTTTCAAAGAAAATCAGCTGGAAGTAGAGTATATGGCCAAGAAACTGAAGCGCTCACAGGAGGAAGCCTGTGAATTATTAAAAAAAGCTCGTAGCGCTAAGAGGAGGGAACAAAAACTCATGGAGGAGCTGTTTGAGCAAGAGGAGATACTGAAAGAACTGCGCTCCAGGAAGAAGACAAGCTTTTTCAAAAAGATAAAAAAAGAGTTTATGTCATTGTTGGCGAAGGTGTCTTAACTGCTTCCCATAATCAAGGCATTTTTTGAATTTCCCTCCTAGTGGCAGGTCAGGAGAAAGCAGGGGTTTAGTTACTCTTTAAGTTATGGAAGTTGTTTGGACAAATTCACCTAAAACTAACAGTACTATTGCTCAATAAATATTATGTTTTATTGTGATATTTTAAAACAGCATTATTTTATGCTGTAGCGGCCTTTTTTCACACTTCTGACAATAATTACTATTGAAGTAATTACATAAAACCTGTAGTTAAACTAATATCCACTTTGAATAACTCGTTTTGAATTTGTAGATTAATAGTTAGGGAACCAATGTTCAAGACACATTTAGGGGTTTGGGAGAACCCACTGTTTCACAAATAAAAGGCATATGAAATTATTGACTAGGGTACTTATGAGATGAAGAAGGGGTACAAATGATTTGACAAAAATACGAAGGGGGTACACAGGACAAAAAAGATTGGGAACCACTTGTATATGACATTACATTATTATGTTTTTAAGTGTGCAGGAGTAGGGGAAGGGGTACGGGACTGGGAGAAGTTTTAGAATCACTGTCATAAGGGTTTTCACCGGGCACAACATAGCCTAAAAAAACGTTAATGAATGAATAAAAAAAGACAGGAAGTAGGGGGTGCACAGTGATGTAGTGGTCAGCACGTCCACCTCACAGCAAAAGGGTCCTGGGTTAGAGCCCTGGGGTGGACACTTGGATTCTTTCTGTGTGGAGGTTACATGTTCTCACCATGCTTGTGTAAGTTTTCTCCGGGTACTCAGGCTTCCTCCATCCAAAAAAAAAAGACTGTTAGGGTAGATTGGAGTCTCTAAATTGGTCGTAGCAGAGACTGTGAGTGATTGTTTGTTGCCCTGCGATGGACTGAGGCCCTGTCCAGGGTGGACCTTGCCTAACGACCCTGAAAAAAAAGATAGGAGCAAGCTGGTCAGAAAATGGATGGATGAGATGGACATTGTCACTATCAAACAGTCAAAGCAAAACACAATCCCATCATCATCCTCTCATTCTGTTACTATAAGTGATAGAACTGCACTTTAATACTGATAAAATGTTAATTATGTTTAATCAGTTTTTTTAGTTTATTTGAACATGTCAAAATAAGAGATATATATAAAAAAATTAAAAAGCAAATGCAGAAAAGTAGTATGGACAAACAATGCAAAACAAGCTCTCAAATACCCTCCATACAAATTATAATGTACATGTCCGTAAAGTAGTGGGAAGAAGTATAAACTTATTTGATCCCACCCCTTCTACATCAATTCATACATTATCCATTAAACTAAGTTTCCAACAAATGCATGTTTTTATATGAAATATAAATTTTACAGTACGGCTGTACCTTATTCCTGCATACATACAGTATATACATATGCACACGTGCATGTGCAAACACCCACATACCATTAAACAACTATATACAAAGGCATTGTTTTTTAGAGAAGAGGAAAAGAAAAAAGGAAAAGACAAAAAGAAAACAATAAAACAATACTTTTTAAATGAATGAATATGTAAGCAATAATCCCTGTAAACACCTGGTGATTTTCAAAGCCCTTCTCAGTATTTTATTAAAATTGTATTTTTATAACCCTTTGTGAACCATTTTATGTCTGGACATTGCTTAAGTTCCATATCCAGACTGTGCCACAGCTTCCCTTCATTAATTGACACAAAAGCTTTTTGTGGTTGTCTGTACACTAAGAGTTTTAAAGTTAAGTTTATCCCTTGAATTGTTTTTTATTGGTTTATTTGAAAGGGGACAGTGCAATTTCATATAACCCATGAACAAACGTGGTTAAAAAAAGCCAGAAGGCTAATTGTATCCCACTTCTCAGTCATAGAACAATGTCTCAATGTATGGTAATTGTATGTTGAAGTTTTATACACACGCTTTTATGTCTGACTGTCATACACATGGAGAACATGATGATCCATGTCTATGTGAAAACAACACTGGATAAAAAAACCGAGAAGGTGGTGTGAACTGTGTTGTAGCAGATTATTATTTTATATAAAAACTGCTCAACTCCCGTTCAGGGTGTTGGAGCATTATATGGTTTATACAGTGCAAAAATAGAAAATAATTAAGAACAGCAATGTAAGTGTTACACCCACTTAACGATTAACAATACAAAAAAAAAAAAAAAAAAACAGTCAAATAGGTAGTGAAATAGAATCTTTATTATTAAAACCAGACAGAGCTTACCTGGTACTGGTGACAAGGGGGGAGCACAAGTTCAAATAAAACGCAAAACAAAAAAATGAATAAAGAGAAGAAGAAAATAGGAACTAGCCCGCCCCATGGGCAAAACCCAGCAATTTGCCCTTGACCGGCTCACGTGTCAAGGCAGACTAGAGCAAAGGAAACAAAGCCTAACGAATAAACAAAACAAACAAATTATTCTCAGCAAGAGCAGCGTATGGACCCCGATGCTCTGCAAAAAAAACATTAATAACCATAAAAACACTTTAATACAAAAAACATTAAAACACATCAATAAAAGATGAACTACAAACAAACTTTAAAATACCTGGTCCGTCGGTACTCTACCAACAACCAGCTGTATTCAACTCAAGCAGGGAACAAGCAGGGAAGCACATCTGAAATAATAAAGATGGTAAATGTCATGTGCTAGACACTAACACAACATACCATATACACACCAAACAGAATTTCCTACCAGCTTTTCCTGCACCTTCTGCATGCTCATGTGAAATAAGGTGTGCACCTGCCCTATTCCACGGTCCTCATACAATAGCTGAACAACCTGTGTTCTTCCTACAGGTCATCATTTGCAGCAGTCTTGATTAGAGCACCTGCCACATTCCACAACCCAGTAGCTGGCATATCTGTGTTCCTCCTGCAGGTCACTATTTGTAGTGTTCTTAATTAGTGCACCTACCTAACACCTGTCACATCTTACCCCCTCAAAATGCATCGGCGCCTCGACGTTGAAATGATTCCAGAGTAAAACAAATAAAATACCATGTCATAATAGTAATTTTCAATTACAGTTATTATGAAACATCAATGTAATAAATTTATTCCCACAGATTGCGGCAAACGATAGGGATTGGTATGTTTGCCTGCAGTAATTCTAGTAGATTTCCGGGGGCCCTCTGAGACTGGGGGGTCATTTGGTTCTATACACCGTTCTTCTCTCACATCAACCTCAACCTCTGGGCAAAGTTCAGACTCAGACTCCTCACTGTACGATTCAGAAAATGACAATTCTGAAGGTTCAGGATTTCCTTCCTCCTCACTTCCTATATCAACCCTCTCTTCAACTAAACCCTGACCTGTGTTCAACCTCAGTCCACCTGTGGGCATACCTCTCAACTCAGTGCGATGCACTTGCCGTACTGGCCCATCGTGGACTGTAGGGGTGATAGAATAAACAACACCAGACTCGGGGGACACCGGACTACTTGGTAAAGGGTCGAGTCCCATACATCCTGTACAGAATCACATTGCAGGGGGTACTCGGAACAATTTAACAATTAATTTCAAAATAATCGGTAAATGTTCCTCGTTTATTTTCGGGCTATTTTTGGGCAAATTCACCTAAAACTAACAGTACTATTGCTCAATAAATATTAAGTTTTATGTTTTGAATATACATGGCACAGTTATAGCTTCCAGGAAGGCAGAGACAGGTCAGAGGTCAGGATCTGAGCTTTTCAGATCCTAAAAGGTGCTGCTGCACAATCACACAATGGTTAGGTGTGGGTTAGTGAGCTTTTAGCCATGCCAAGCTCAATGTTATCTGTAGCCCATTCACACGTGAGTGGGTAAATATGAAGCTGAAAAAAAAGCAGGAAGTATTAATTAGATTCTCCTTTCCTGGAGCAAGGAGAAACGTAGCTGGAGTTGTTGTCATTGTCAAACTGTGGTACGCTGATACCTGGTGAGATGCAACAATTTGAGAACCACTGTTAACAGTCGGACGGAGGAGGACAAGCAAGTCAGACGGAGAAGTGTGGAGCGTGACTACATGTCTTCTCAAGATGAATGCATCCAATTGGGAGACATGGAGATGTGAGAAAGCCAAATAAGTTTTACCAAATGAATAAATAAATAAATTTAAAAATTTATTTATTTAAATTGTTTTTTTGTTTTTCTTTGCTATCTCTTATTTATGAAGGAGAAATCGTATTCTATCCTTTATTTATTCTGAAAAATGTTAACATTCCACACCTAATAACATAACCTAATTATTTTATAGCGCTGAATTTGTCAGTTCATTTATTTCATTATTTTCCCTAGAATTGTTATTTGAGACTTAATTTACTTAATTTTTAAGCTAAATTGGTGGCAAAAGTGTCTCCTATTCTGCGTCTGAACCAGTGTTAAGCAAGATTATCGGCCCTTTTAAGGTTAAACAGAATTAAAGTTAGGTTGAGTCGAACAATCATATTGTCTTTTTCTCTCTGCATTTATCCCATTCGTAGGAGTGATGAGCCATAGCACGGTTTGGAGAGCTTCCTTAAATGCTCGGAAGTTACTTAACTTTAAACTATCTCATTTATATTAATCAATTATTAAGAATTTCAGGAGGACCCTGTTTAAATCTCAGGCGACCCAGATTGGGCCACCAACCCAATGTTGAGAACTATTAATTTTACTCTTAAAAATGTCTAAACCCAGTGAAAGTGTTTTGTGGCCTTGCACGCTAAGTGCTGGTGGGGAAAGAAAAAGGTTGGAGGGTTTTGAGGTATATCATTTTCCTATGATAAAATACAAATCAAAAATCAGAGGGATTCTTAAAATTATATGATAAATATCATTGGAAAATCACTTATCTGATCATTTCGGATGTGTCTCCATTTTCCTCTGTCTTGTGCCTCCTCCTCCTCAGCCATAAAGGTCAAAGCCAGGGTCAACTGTGCGCTCCTTTTGGAAATTTTAAGATTTGTCCCCACTTTCGCAGTTGGATTGGAAGTCTCTGTAGTCTCTTTAATTCTTATCCTTCGTCAAAAGAAGCAGTGACCAGGCATGACGGCTGTAGGAGGCAGGATCGGAGTCGAAAAGGCGGTGGCATTTTCTGTTCGGAAAAACTCAGAAACAGAAAGAGAGGAAACATTAACACTTAGATGAATCATTTAAAATATCGCTTTTCTTTTGTTGGATTTGATTCATCTCCTTCAAATATACCGCCAGCGTCCTGTATATTGGAAAAAAAAAACACAATAACAACGAAGGCGAAGACATAGACAAGTGCACACAACAACGAATATACACATACAACAACAAAAACATGGACACTGAACATGAATAGTAAGATCAGTCAAGGTCAAAGCAAGTCATTCCACTGAAAGTGGTATTATATAGGGATGTAACGATTCACTCAACTCCCGATACAATTCGATTCACGATACTGGGTTCACGATACAATTCTCTCACGATTTATTTTACAAATTGGGACTGTAGACAAATTTTTTTTGGGAAAAAAACTAGAAAATACTGTATTTTTTTCCTTTTATATTTCATTGTCAAAAGAATCCCTTGATAAACTATTCAAAACAATGCAATTTAACTAAAAATAAATCTTGAATGAAATAAATAAAGTAATAATACAAATGAAAATGAAGCCTATTAATTTAAATTCTGGCTCTATAATAAACAATGCAAAACTGCATTATAGTTCTTTTTCTTTTTAAAAGTGCAACTGAAAATGTATTTTGTGCCTTAACAATTGGACTTTAAAAAAAAAAAAAACCGTGATTACACTGATTTACGCCATATTTGTTTGGACCAGCAGAGGGCGCTGATAACCCAGTGGTCGGTTGGCATGCAGAAATTCTTGCAGTGAAGAAGAGAAGCTATGCTAGCAGACAGAGCTAATCGAAAAACGTGACTTTTACAGATATTCAAGTAATATTACAGATATTCTTTCAGTGCTACAGGGGCAATGAATCATTTATTAACATATTTAAGAGTAGAAGGCGGCCAGAAAGAAAGTATTAGCAGACTCCGCCCGCCGCCTACACTTGTGGATACTACCTCTGCTGGTTAAAAAAAGTACTGCGATTCAATTTTCAGAAAATCGATATCAACCGTGATACCTATGAATCGGTTTTTAACTGCCTTACGATTAATCGTTACATCCCTAGTATTATATATAAAAATGAACGTCGTTTTGTGCTTTTAAACACCCAGAAAAAATAACCTTTAAAACCTGGTAAACCATTTAGAAGGCCCAAAGCCAAAAATCATAATTCCATTGACAAGCAGCAGTGAAATCTGAGCACCCCACTACATAATTGGCAAAAACAGGGAGAAGATCTAGTGCATCAAAACCCAGGAGGACAGGAAGGTGAAACAAAGGAACATGTGTAGTCAAAACAGCCATTCATCGATCAATCACTCAATGACACGTCCGCGGCACATTCGCACCCACAACGCAGTTCTCTCAGGCATACGTAACATGTCATCATTCAGTCATTCATGCACCGCACACGTTCATGCCTCAATTTTCACATCCATGCATTCACAAGGTTTCGCTGTGCAGTGTCTAAGTAGAGTACAGGCCTCATCTAAACCCACCAGCGGCGATAGCCAGTCCACCTCCTCTCTCGGGGTCAATGAGCTCTTATTGGCCCCCATGCTTGGCAACCTTTTAGCGTTGATTAATTGCTTTTTACTGGCATTCAACTCAAATAGGTTACTTTTGACAACATTCATCATATCTTTTCTTCATCTGATTAATAAGAGGTGCGCCTTCAATCCACTTCCCCTTTGGGGGACGATTAACTTTGATTATTGCCCATAATTCTCCTCACCGTCTGTTCTGTGCTGATCAGGCACTTTACACTGGCCAGTGGTTCGGAATGTCGTCCGTAATAACACACACACGGCTCAACTGAAGCAACAAAAGAGCCCTGTTCAACCCAGTCGTTAGAAGAGAAAAGGAAAATTATTTCTCTCTAAATAAAGGGGAACCTCTGGCACGCGGCCAGAAACAAATATGACATAGCCGGTTCAACTAAAAGTCGCACGAAACAACTGAAGGAACCCCTCTCAACGGCTTATGTTCCAGACTTAAAAAAAAATCCAAGCAACCGGAAAACCACTCAACGTACACCTTTTTAAAACAAAAGATTGGGAGCATTAACACAAAACCCTAATAACAGACCGTCAGGACTCTGGGCACTGTAATATTAATTAACAGGATTGGAGCCAGCCTCTAACAACCCTCATTCTAAGGGAACACACAATATTAATATCTTAGACTGAGAAATTTGTTCAGAACGAAATTCGGTTACCAAGCATGTATCAAATCAGGTGGACTGCCATCCCCTGGCAATACAGTATGATGCATGTTCAGCGAGTCAAGGATGGTGTCCGGGAGAGAGAAGCTTTCCCCAGGAATTGTTCCGCCTGTCAGAAAGGAAAGACCCCCAAAGAGCACTTCCCCTCGCAAGGTTTATCCTTTTTCTGCACATTAAAACCAGGACCGCTTGTTTGAAAAGTAATTGCCTATGAACTCATAGCAACTAATAGGACAGTTTTCTCCGGAAAAATTTGGTCCCCCGCTGCTGTCCAGTGGCTTCGGGCCGGCAAGACAGTTCGACGCGGTAAGAAGGAGGCGCGCAAAATAAAAACAATAAATGTTAAACTAGGCTGCCTGTCGCAAGCAGCTTCAAAAAGGGTAAGGATACAGATTGTTTACGAGGGTATCGGTAAAAAAAATGTCAAAATGTAAACTTGGTTGAGGCTGCAGTCCTCAATGTCTATCTCAATTTTCCTGAAATTGAGTAAAAACAAAAGGGTAAAAGAAGAATCGTTCAGAAATAACAAGGGAATTGAAAAGAAGAAAAACATGTGAGCTCAAAAAAATCATGGCCAAGAAAATAAATAAGAACTTCAGCTCCAAAAGCTGAAGCAGTACAACAGAGAGCGCTGTCTACAATGGATGTAACCATATCTTGCATTGTGGGGGTCCTCCCCTCAATAAGAATTTAAAAAGAAAGAAAAGCAAGCAAAAACAAAACCATTAGTAACACTATTTTCCTCCCTTTTGTTGGTCTTTCTCATAAAGGCAAAAATTAGCAACATAATGAATAAAAGCAAAGATAAATGATGGGCACACATGGTCTCATGTGGCAAACAGGAGGGTTCTGTGTGAAGTTACGGCAGTCTTGTGTTTCAGTTCAGTGTGACTGTATGTCTGATCTGTCTGCTTAGAGCTCACCTCCTTTTAAGTGTATCTCAAAGCGTGTCAGAGAAAGAATGAAAACAAAATAATCTTGTGTATAGTCAGAAAATAGAGGGGTTAGTATTGTCCTATCAAAGGAGAAGCTTGTTGGCTATTTGCTAGTTGTCCCCCCCACCACCAGAGTTCAAGGCGAAAGTGATATAGCACTACCACCAAAGGCTGTGGTGGACTTCATGTGAACATTCTTATGGCTAGGTATCCTCGTGGCTTGTGAAACAGGGTCTTTTTTGGTGAAGGTGTTCCAGCAGACGTGAGACATGTGAGTTGCAGCAGTTGCTGCCGTGACTTTCAGGCAGTAATCGTGGCGTCCAACCCACCAACTCATTGGTGGGGGGAGTGTCCAACCAACTCGGGATTGAGCGAGTTATTTCGTTACAGCATTGTTTTGCTGAATGGGAGAGTTGAGTCCTTTGATAGTCGATTTCCTTCTGAAGCTTGGTCCTTTGAATGCTGTTGACATTTTATTAGCATAAGGGTTGAAGGTGGTTTCTTTCATTAAGGGCTTTCATTGAAGATGTCGTTTTCTTCAGGGGACAACCGCAAAGCCAACAGAAACTAACAATAAAATAAAAAAAATTATAATGATAATAACAGTAATATTAAAATAAAATTAAATTAAATACTGTAATCATCTGTGTGTGTGTTTGAGTGTGTGTTGTTCATAGGCATTTTAGAGTGGACCCCAAATTTATCAAACATGAAATAAAATGAAATAAAAAAAAATAATAAAAGTGTTTGTGTTGTAATGGCTTAGCTATT
Source organism: Gouania willdenowi (assembly GCF_900634775.1). Classification (NCBI taxonomy): domain Eukaryota; kingdom Metazoa; phylum Chordata; class Actinopteri; order Blenniiformes; family Gobiesocidae; genus Gouania; species Gouania willdenowi. The sequence goes on along the minus strand of NC_041053.1, from coordinate 22,429,837 downwards.
CTGCAGTTAGTTTTGGGAATCTATGTATTAATAGCAGACCGAATTACAAGTATGTAGTGTCTCCGACAGTGTGTGTGTATGGTGTGTGTGTGTGTGCCTGTCTCTCTCTCTCTGTGTGTGTGTGTTTTCTCCGTGTGTGCGTGTGTTATACATGCGCACGGGGGACAACACACGTCCGTACGTTCAGCTGAGAGAGAAACCAAAACGCACAGAAGACAGAGCAGCCGATCCAAAATGAAAGCAATAAAGCCAAACAAACAAAGGGAGAAATTCGATTCCATTCACACGTTTAAAAAAATAAAAATAAAGAACAAAAAAAGTAAAACTCACCGAAAGCTTGCCGGTTTCATGATCTGAGTTCACATCATACCGAGTGTCACGCCCCTGGGCGTGACTTTGGTCCTCCTGTGTTCCCCACTCCCTTTTCTTCCCTGCTTGTGTGATTGGTGGAGTCTGCTGGAGCTACACACCTGTTGGCCATCTGCAATCAAGCTGCTGCAGTGAAAGACCCAGCTCTCCAGACAGACTCTGCCAGATTGTTCCGTCAGCTTGATGGTGATTTTGGCAGTCGGCTACTAAGTGACTTACTACACTTATCTGTGTCTGATAACCTGAAACTTACTTTCATCTCCTGTGCTCCTAGTGCCTGTGTGGGGAAGACTCCGAGGACCTGAGACCTGCATTGCTGGAACTGAAAAAATAAATTGTCAACTTTAACTCCTGTCTTGTGTCTGTTTTGGGTAATAAACTACTAAACCCTAACACCGAGATTGTATATGCGCATACATATATTATTTGTTTATTAGATTCTTCATATTTAAGAACTCATTTTCTATAAATAGTACTAACTTATCCAGTAATATCCCTATATATATATAAAAAGGCAGCTTTACCTTATTAGTCCGAATTGGTGTTGAGGATCAACCGATGGTTCGTGGTCCAGTCTCTGTCGAGAGGCAGACTTGGAGTCCCATACCATTAAAAGCTGGCTTTGGGGTTTTAAGCGGGTCCGCTCTCCGGTACTGGTCCGCGGTAGAAGCCCCTCAGAGCAGAAGATGGATCCTGTTACGGTGACGCCAATTGGTACGGTGAAATTTATGGTTACCTTGTCTTTGACTGGAAAAAACACTCTCTGCAGTGATAAATGATGAAGACCAGGCTGGAGAGATGATGAAGTTATAAAAACTGATTTATTCTAAACTAAATAAAATTTTGCCATCACACTGTCATTTTATGTTTTAATTTGTGAACTGAAGTTGGCATATTGTTTTGGGGCTATTTTGAGTTAGGTGGTCTGTGAGTGTTTTTTTATGGGTTAAGTGGCCCTTGGTCTGAAAAAGTTTGAGAAACACTGGTGTAGGCAAAAACCTGCTGCAAACGCATTGCCAGGACCTTAGCCAAAATTTTCTGATCCACACTTAAAAGACTAATGAGACGGACTGGCCTGTACTCCCTTCTCAGACTGCAGCCTCGACTTCAACACACTTGTCTGCCCAGGCAAAAAAGTGGACATATGTTGAAGGCAGGAGTTTCACCAAATCACAAACCCATTTTCATGTACAACTGGATAATCGATTTGCCCCACTGCTGAATGACCTAGGATCTTGCTCTAATGAGGTCAACACACAACCTTCTGGAAATGCAAGGACTGACAGTGCTTCAGGAAAACAAAAGCGACTTGGTAGGCCAAAGCATCAACTTCAAACACTGATAGTGGGGGACGTTTCTGTTAAAGATGCCCAGAAGATTTATAGCAACAACGTGAAAGTTATCTGCTTACCCAAAGACAGTATCAGACCTAGCTGACAAAATCTTGCATATTGTTGCAGATTACCCACATTTGAAAAATGTTGTGATTCATTTTGGATTGAATGATTTAGCCAAGGAGGAGTCTGAGGTGTTTGAGCAGGATTTCACGCATCTGCTAAAAACCGTGAGCTGTTTGCAGCCAAACGTGTTCATCAGTGACCCCCAGTCCGCAAAGGAGATCTGAAATTCTCAAGGATTTACACTCTGAATAAATTTTTGTCTTCGGCTTGTGCTGCCCTTTCACTAAATTTTATAGAAAATATTCAGATTTTTTTGGGAACGTCGTCATCTTTTTAGAGCAGATGGACTGAAACTTTTCACATTCAACTTATTTTACTTCACCAGTCACTCACTATAGGTTCCCTTGGCAACATGATACATACAGTGAGCTACTCAGGGCTGGACTGGGATAAAAAAAAAACAAGTTAAAAAAAAAATTCAATTGGGTCTCAAGCCTTTATTGGTCATGTATATGTTGTTACACATATATTGAAATTTGTCCTCTGCAATTTAACCCATCCCTGGGGAGCAGTCCTAGCATAGTGGCCCACCACCATACAACATGCGATAAGCACACAATATACAAGAGGATATATCTGCACTTTGTACTGTTTTAATTAAAATTCATTAAAATAAGGTGTAGGAGCCTATGTGGAATAGAGTAACCAATTAAAAATTTAATATGCTGTTCCAATACTTTAAAGATGCTTATCTTGGGAGAGCTGACCACAGTGTCACAATTCCCATCTTGAATAGAGAAAGTGAATGTCAAAAGACCACTGCTAGAGATGTTTTTTCAGTGTTTAATGAAATGTAATGTTTATTCAAATACACAATTGTGCCCACGGTAAGACCATTTATCCATGTAATGTGATAATAAAATATATACATATTCAATTCTATCTCTCTCTTACACACACACAACATCGTGACCACCTCCAAACCAGCAAAGACAAGGTTGTAAACAAAACTCTATAGACTCATTATTATGCATGAATTGAGTTTGACTGAATACAATGAGTTGAGCATTTGCACACTTTAGCCTAAAAGTTCCCCAAATATTATTAAGGGAAGACGTTCCGATCCGATTAACGGTCACTTATTCAGCGTCCATCTAGTCATTTAATTTGGTACTTTTGTGCCGGTTCACGGTAGGATCTTACGGCTGGGTTGCCAATCACCCGGAACTAAAACTATGACCCCGTCTTGGAGGCGGAAAACAGTGGTGGGCTGGTAAGTTTTCAAGAAAAAAAGCAATTTAAGTAACATGCGTTACACATGTCAAAATAACCATTAAAAAACCTACCACAACGGTGTCACGGTCTGAGTTAGCATGGTGATCTCGCAGTTTTAAGAGAGAGACACCTGTGACACGAAAAACTCTGGCTTTATGCTCAACATACCTTGCTTAGTGGTACACGCCTCAGCTCTGATGGAAAAGTGCTATGTTGTGTGTCCAGACAAGGACTGCAGCTCCTGCAGACACGAGTTCAGGCTACATATTAGCACAACAAACCAACGTGTAGTAACAGGTTGAGGATACAAAGTTAGTAAGTTTTGTGAGACCTCAGCAGATAGGCTACCCGTTGTAACAAAGTATTAAACATAAGCCCTGTAGCTCCTTCCACGACATCACAGACAGGTTGTTTTCTCACACAGACGTTTATTCTCCTCTCCGTCTTTACACGCCATGAAAACTACCACGTACATAAAATAACAAGAGAATGAGCACATTACACAAATCACACTACAAATGGAGGTGAAAGCTACCTTCCACACTTGGAAACCCGGTTCCCACAGGGGCTCAGGGCGCCTCACAAGAGCAGCATTTCCCCCTCTATGCAAACTCCCATCGATAGCCTAACCCAGGGACAGGGCAGCAATTAGTTATTGGGTACGTTAACACAAAAACTTGCAGAGACTATTATTCACATTTAGCATCCGACAGTACAGCCTAGGAGCCCCGAACACGCAGACATAACGGCGTACACACCTGCTTATAATCCTTCTAATCAGAGGGTGCGGTTAAGAAAGCGTCCGGTAGACGGGGATGATGCGTCCACGGGCTATCTGACGGTGGGAAACTACCACACTTTAACCGCCTGGTTACACAGGAAACACGTCATCACCAATCAGACAGAGATTAAACGAAACAACTTCATACATCATCATTATTATCTATATAATATTTATTCTGATTATCTAAATACAGATATACATTTGTTTCGTAGTATTTTTAATTCATTATTAATCTTTATTATTTTTGATGTCTCACTCAAACAAAAGTGGTAAGTGGTGGGCCGGTGCCCTCGCGCCCTCTATTTGCCAGCCACCATTGGGAAATGCATGTGCCTGAAACGGTTTCTACAGAGTGATGAGTTATGACTCGGACAATGAAGATAGAATGAAGTGAAAACACAGAGAAAGAAAGGTTGGAGGATGTCGTTCAATATAAGTAAATAAACAAGCCAACAAAATGTGATGACTAAAAAACTAAAAGCATTGAGTGAAACAGTAGAATAATGTGTTTGATTCTGATGTTGACCTGAAGGAAAGCATCTGTTGTCATGAGCTTTGTGTCAGCCACAAACTGACTTGCATGACTAACATACCATCAATTCACAGTACATGCTACAAAACAAAACGCATTGGAACCATTAAACACAATGTTTTGCTAAAAACACACCACAACATAGCTTAATGATAACTCTGATCCACATTGAACACTAATTACTAATATAATTATTGATTGAATTCCATTGACAACATGACTGAAAGGAAAATGAGATGGTTGGCATAAACAAGTGCTCATTATAGGACCGGCTGATGCCAACGCTAAGCAGTGACTTACCACTTTGCTCCGTTTCACATATTGAGCGACTTGATCGCGGTGGTCGGCGTTTGGCAGTCAGCTCTTATGAGTTATCGCTTAATTAGATCACTTTCATGGTTTGTCACAACAGTTTTATCATTAACTGAAGTCTACCTACCTGTAGCAACAACATTCAAAGCGTATCTTGCGTGTGTCCGCCGTGTCAACAATTGAATGTTTTATCATCTAAAGCACATTGAGTTGCCTTGAGTATGAAATGCGCTATACAAATAAATTTGCCTTGCCTTGCCTTGCTATACTTTCTAATTGGTCGAGCAGAGTCACGCGACTGCACGCAACCCAGTTGCCAGATACACATTATGTTTTAAAATCTAAACACACACAAAAACCCTCAAATTTCAGCCCAATTTGGCAATAAAAGTGTTGGCTTATTATTGCTGCAGCCTGCCGATTCAAACAGATGCAGTGGTATTTGTTTCGTTCCAAGGCAGGTGAAGTAACACTACAATGTTACCCACCAAAGTTAATATTTACTCGCATTTGGCGGGTGTTCATGTTTAAAGCCCTCATGAGATGGACATTGTTACTAAGCAGTAGAACTTGATACTCTCTTTATTATCCAATAGAGGGTTTTCATGGTGCGTCATCAACCTGGAAATCGTCATTTTGGAGGAGATAAGCAGCAGGTTTACAAACAGCGCACACCCACAGGCAAATCCTGTATTTTAAGAGAAAATGGTGAACTATTGTCATGTTTTTGGCTGTGCTAATAAGTCAGACCGTGAAAAACGTGGAGTTTTATAGATAGCAAAGTTAAATATAAAACAAACTAGGGAGAACAATGTCTACATCAGGAGAGCAGTGACATGAGACTAGCTCACCGTTGTACCAATTGTTATTGGTGTATAACAATTCAAGATTCTGGACTTCTTGTGTATTTTTTGGCGTGGTCTGAATAATATTTTTTACTTGTGTTGTCATGGTCTACTTCTGTGTCAATTTTCATGATTCTACAATGAATTAATTTTTTTGGCAATTCCTATCTCGTAATGCATTTTTGGCGTACTAGGGAGCGCTGGCGCGTCAAATTTTTGCATTTTCAAAATCAGAAATTGCCAGAAATTAGAGAAGCACGCAATTGAATTTTGTTTGAATTTTTGAGACTACAATATGTTTGAGTGGGTGAAAAGTAGGTGAGTTGGTTCCGACACCGGGAAACAAAGACAAAAGAAAGAAAATAATAATCCAACCCAATAACAATGTTTCCCCCTTTTTGAGTACAATGAACTATACATTTTCGGAAAGTGCGGGGGCATGCCTACGACTTGACAAGAGTACCTGGTCACTGACGGGCACGTGGTGTTTGCATAGGCTCCGCCAATTCCCTCGGAGTATGGCCACTATGAGAGCAAGAGGCCCTTATGGCGCACGGGCCGAAATACAAAAGTACAAATATGATATACATTCAAAATGCTGTCAGGTTAAAGTGAGGCGTTGTAAAGTTTGATCGCCACAGGCAGAAATTATTTCCTGTGTCAGAAAAAAAGCGTTCGAATGCAAAAAAAAAAAAAAAATTGACACTGAAAAAAATTTGCATTTCAACATTTTTTCCTTTGATTCAAATGTGTTTTTTGATGGTAGTGAAGTTTTTATTATTATCATATTGAAAATACCCTGTGTAAGTTTGTTTGTTTTTTTAATCTTTTTTTTACATTACAACAATAGGATAACATACAATAACTAAGAATAAAAGGAAAGAGAACAAAGAAAACGACACAACTATTAAAATTAAATTAAATGAAAAATAAATAAAAAGAACAAACAGCAGGAAAACATTTAGTGGTCTTCAGCTTTCAAATGTTTACAGGATGAAAGTTGTGTAGGGTGTATGTGCTCAGTAGATGGCGCTGTCACTCCCCAGTCCCTGCTGTCCAGTGTCGGTGGGCCAGGCATGTGTTGTCGGGGACTCAGTGGCTCACTCAGTCCGGTTCAACCAGCGTGTCCTCGCTGATCGTGGTCTGCTGTAGTTCTGCTGGAAACCTTCCTGCACACACTGTTTGTGGTTCAGAACCTGCAGCTCCGGACTGAGGGATGATGTCCTGCATGCAGAACACGGTGAGCTCCACTTTCTACCTCTGTCTGCTTTCTTTATCAGTGCAAAGACGATCAACTCTGCAAAGTTTCTGCAGAGAATGGAAACAAGAAGCTCCAGTGCGCACAGGAAGGCTTCATAGGTGCAATTTCAGCCTTTAAACTTCTCACATTTCTCTTATTCATGTGTTTCATATTTTCACTTGATATGAAAAACGTGAAGTGGAGCAGCATGTTAGTGCCATTATTCTCCTGTCTCCCTGCAGCAGCCCTGGTGGTCTGATCTGCTACACCTCCACTCACTGCAGTCAAGTGTTTTGCTAAATGTTTAGTGCACCTTATGGCTTGGCAATATGAACCAAAACTCATGTCTATATTTTTTCCCAAAATGGCTATATACAATATTAATCTCAATATTTTTAACTCAGTAAAGTCTGACCACGAAGACAATTCTAAGTTAAAATTGCTGATAAAAAATACCACACAGGCACATTTATTCGCAAACGGCTGCACAAAATGCGCCACTTTTGGCTTTTTATCCTATAAGGGACAGCACGTGTGAGTGAGTTCTGTAGTGTGACTTGTTCAGGGGAAGGTCTGGGTTAGAACACACACAGTAATCCATCTAACCGTGCTTTCCATGCTGTTCTGAAAAGTAACGAAAGCAGCGAATCCGAAAATGAGTATTTTAATACAAAATAAGCTATGAAATATGTATCTCTGAAATATGGAAAAAGTATAAAGGACACTGTTTGACTGCACTCTATGAATGATATTAAATATGTGTATGATGTGATTTGTACTGTGTGATTATATTAATAAAAACAAGTTGAAAAATATATTGTTATAGGCGAGATTGTCATTTTCTATATCGCCAAAATAGAAAACTCGATATATCTTGAATAACAATATATTGCCCAGCTCAAGTGCACACACACACACGCACACACACACACACACACACACACACACACACACACACACACACACACACACACACACACACACACACACACACACACACACACACACACACACACACACACACACACACACAGTGTTGATGCTCAGGAGTTTGTGTAGAATAAAAACACTCATTCTGTGTGGGTGGGTGGCTGACTCCTGCTCAGTTTTGGGAACTGCCTGGCTGTTGTCGTGGAGACCAGAGGCCAGGCAGATGAACTCTGACCTTCAGCCTCTTGGAGTTTGCAGGAGGAGGCTTTGAGCTTTTTCTGTTATGGGTGTGCAATGACGCAAGTGAAGGAGCCGATGTGACAATAGAGAAACAATGGATGTGTGGGCATGTTGTTGGAGATTGTGTGATAACCATGGACGGTGATTTAGGAATGGCTCATGGAGGAATTCAGGGAGTGGACTCTGCTGTCTACTGTGAGACAGCTCCACTGAAACAAAATATGTACACAAATGCGTATCTCTCTGATAAAACTCAAACAACGCTACCTCTGCAGGTAGGGGAAGTTTGCATGTTCTCCCTAAATGTGTGGGGTGCTTTTCAAAAACATACTAAGGTTTCCTCAGAGGATCATATGTTCTAGTGCTGGGCAATATTGACCAAAACTCATCTCTCGATATTTTTCCTCAAAATGGCGATAAACGATATAAATCTCGATAATTTGAATTAAAATAAAGTCTGACCAGAAAGACAATTCATATTTAAATTTGCTGATGCATAATGCCACAAAGGCGCATTTATTAACAAACAGCTGCACAATATATGTCACTTTTGGCTTTTTCTCCTGTAAGGGACGGCACGTGTGTATTTATTTGTAAGTATTTTATAACAACATAAAAAAAAATATATATATATATAATATAAATCGATATAGGCGATATTGTAATTTTATATATCCCCAAAAAAGAAAACCCAATATTTCTTGAATCTTGATATATTGCCCAGCCCTAAACTGTTCCTAGCATAGGTGTGAGTGTGTTATTAACAGAGGTGTAAAGAGTACTGGTATATCCTACTCAAGTTGAAGTACTGTTACTTGATTGAAATTGTACTCAACTACAAGTACAAGTAAGTCATACATAAAATACTCAAATACAAATAAAATGTAGCTCCATTAAATAGTACTCAAAGTAAAAGTTACTAGTTACTTTCACCCCCCACGTTTATTTTGATAATAAATCTTGCCACAGTTCCCTTGCATACAGTAAACATCTCATGTATAAAAAGGAAGAGATGAGATCTTGTGCAATTGGAACTTAATTTATTTTCCACAAATGCATATGTGTTAAATAAAATTATTTTTTAAATAAATAACACAAATGAATTCAATGCAATATAAAAAAAAAAATATATCAGGCTCTAACTATAGCTACATTTATGAATTCTAAAACTGAGAAAATAACCGTTATTCAATGCTATTTTGGTGCTGTGCATTACGTTAAATCTGGTTGGTCAGCTATGATGTGATGCAAACAATTGTTGTCTGGTCATTTAATTTTTTGTAGTTTATCAATGTCCGTTGATCATTTTAAAACAAAAAAATTGTAATTTACTCAGTAATGGTTCGGTGTAGAAATGCAACAAATTACTTTACTTTTAAACGTACTTAAGTACAAGTTAAATGACTGATTTAGAAATATACTACCCATAAAAGCAACTCATTTACAGTAACGTGAGTCCTTGTAATCTGTTACTTTCACTTCTGGTTACTAACCTCTCCAAAATTTGGATTTTGTCTACAGACTATTTAATTGTCTCTATACAATGCTAATGATGTAAAGAAATGCAGCAGAAAACTGGTTGTCTAAGCATCTTTTGGATTTTGTGGACTAGAATATGAAGAAATAATGTGCTATGTATTTTATTGCAACATTTTAGAGAGACTAAGACTAAGCTGTTTGGAGAGTTAAAACATGTCAGTCAATTCTATTTTTTTTCATGCAATTCATGACCTGTGTGGGATACTGTAATAAACAGACAATACTTCAATTATTTGCTCATCAATATTGCTGAATAGTATAATGAGCATTAGACTGAAATGTTGTTGCATGTTGTTTTTTTCCTCCAAGTAACAAATGCTTGGTTTTGAGAGCGGTTAATTGTAATGTATAATTTTTGTCATTTTTTTTTCCTTAAAATGTGAATAATGTCCAGATGTAAAATGTGACAATCATTAAAAGTTTGATGTTAGTCTTTAATTTATGGGAAAATATAATTTCTATCCCGACTGTGAGGTCAGACTATACTGGGATGAGATGTTTGACGTTTGCAGAGTTTGTCTCGTTGTAGCTTTGCTCTCAGCAGACAGCTGACGGGATGTCTTGGTTCAGCTGTTGCGAAACTCCTCGGGGGTTTGCAATTCCTTGCGTGCATGTGTGTGCATTTAAGTGCACGTTTTACATGTCTGCTTGAAGAGTTGACAGCTGATGAAACGGTGATTCTGTTGACGCTCCGAGCTGTGCTGACCATTTGCTCTGCGTTTTCAACATAAACACCACAGGATCCGAGCTCTGCTTCACCAAAGCGTAGCAGTGTTGAGTGACGCCTACATTTTTCTGGTTTAAATAGAACAGGCTTTGATTTTCGTCTGATGAATTCCCCTCATAAATTTTGGATTGCTGTTTGGATGTCACACTGCAGCAGACAATGCAGCGTTTTGTTTTGTAGCATTGATGGTATGTTAGTCATGCAAGTCAGTTTGTGGCTGACACAAAGCTCATGACATTTCCTTTACAGATGCTTTCCTTCATTTCAGCTTCAGAATCAAACACATCATTCTACTGTTTCACTTCATGCTTTTAGTTTTTTAGTCATCACATTTAGTTGGCTTGTTTATTTACTTATATTGAACGACATCCTCCAACCTTTCTTTCTCTGTGTTTTCACTTCATTCTATCTTCATTGTCCGAGTCATAACTCATCACTCTGTAGAAACCGTTTCAGGCACATGCATTTCCTCTGCTTACTCTCACTCATCCCTTTCGCCTTTCGTTGGCCTGATCTGCACTCTTATCCGTATGTTGATGTGATTAAAGCCACGCAGGGTTTAGAAAATCACTTCATTGCCTGGCCAGCCATGCAGACAGAGCTGCCGGTCTAAAATATGCCTCAGTTGAATATTACATCTTCAGCGTTTGCGGATCAAAACTATCCCAGCAAAGGACAATCATTTGCTTCATCTTATCTATCAGGAGGGTCAAACACTGGTTTTGTCCTTTCAGGTAACTGCTCTCAAATTGGGTTTAAATGGAGCTTTGGACCAAGTGATCATTTATCTGTTCCCACGCTCAAACAGTGACTCATTTCTTGAAGTTCTTAACAGGATCAAGTTACATTGAGTTACAAGCTCAAGATTTCGTTTGGAGGGAAGTTCTCAAACACACCCAGATAGGTTAATAATTCCAAAGTGACAGGTGTTTCTTTATAGCAGAAGACATGTGGAAGTATGTGACCATCCTGGTTAGATTGTCACATACTTGCAATGTTCTTATGGCAAACTTGTTTTGCTTCCGTGCCATAATTTGGGGGAATGTGACCGTTACGGCTTCTCTGCGGTAGAGAAGAAGAGTGCTTCGTGAAGTGCGTAACCTCTTCGTAGCATTTCAGGAGCTATTTACTCCACCTTGAACATGCTGCTCCGGTGGGTGAAGTAAGATTTTTATGGGTCACAGATTTTGGCACAACAACGGAGGACAGAGGGGAGGGGGGAGGGAGGTAAAGGCGGAGCCGTCGGGGAAGCTACATTTAAAATCATGCTAGCTTTTGAAAATTGCCTACCCTACCTTTAATACATAGACATGTTAACATTACAGCTAACATTAGCATGTACATTAGCCCTAGTATCTGCCTACCAGCTGCAATTTGAGCACAAACAAGGAAGGAGCGAGAAACGCTTGATGTTGTGCTGCCTTACCGTGCAGGGGTACTAGGACCCTTGTTTGCTGTGTTGTGCCACCAACTTGGGTAAAAGTCAGGTACTGCGACTAGTCGACGTCCCGTGGACAGAGTCGTGAGACAACACTAAAGTCGACTAATTGATTAGTCTGTTCAACCCCTAATATGTATGTAATTGTAGTTTTTTCAAATGGCATCTGAAATGATAGGTCACATGCAAGGCTATGACACTACAACTCCCACAAATAAGAGAAAAGATGATGAGACGAAGGAAGAGGAGACTAAAAAGAAAATAATTTTCAATTTCAATTTCAATTTGAAACTCCAGGCATCAATTTGTGGCATATTGGAAGTAGGGCTGCAGCTAACGATTATTTTAATAGTCGAGTATTCTATCGATTATTCTGGCGAATAATCGAGTAATCGGATCCAATTAAAAAAAAAAAAAATCATTAAATTACTTAATTCAATAGTAATACAAATAAAAGAAGTCAGTTAAATGACCAACCTATTCAATTCCTCTTAAGATAAACATTTTTATTAGACTTAACATAACTGCACTGGTAGCTGCTTCTTTAAAGAAAGAAAAGAGTGCATTTGAATTGGATTAAAAGTGGCAATCATCTTCTGTAATCCTTCATCCGCCACCATGGACAGTGGGCACATGTCTGTGACAATCATGTTCAGAATGCTGTCTGTGAACTCAGCAGCTTGCACGGTTGAACATGATGGAGCCCTCTGTACGAAGCTGTCCAAAGTACCACTCTGCGATTTACTGGAAAATAATTGGATAATTAATTATTTATTCATTGATTAATAGGCCTAAATTAATGGATAATGTCCATACTATGATGTGCTCTCCAACTGATGACCCTACTCTCTCCAATACCATTAAAATGAATAAACCCAATATCTTGTCGTATCTTGTCACCTGGTAGTGGGTCGTCTTCTGATCGAGAGGTTGGGGGTTCGATCCCAGTACCTGACTATGTGTCGAAGTGTCCTTGGGCAAGACACTGAACCCTAAGTTGCTCCCAGTGGTCGACTAGTGCCTTGCATGGCAGTCCTGTCCCACTGGTGTGTGAATGAGCTGATGTGTAAAGCGCTTTGAGACTGCTTCAGTGTGGTGATAAAGCGCTATATAAAATCAAGTCCATTTACCATTTACCATTTAAGTATAATATACTTAAACAAATAAATAACAGGCAACGACCAGATCTGACGACCTCTAATGTGTGTGAGTGCGTGCTTGTGTGAGAGAAAGAAAGAGTGTGCGTGCATGTGTATGGCACAATCATATTAATAATGAGAATGAAGCGTAAAGTAACTGTAGCATTTTATTTTCTAACAACACTTCACTAATACACTTTTTCACATAATGCCTTGCCATGTGGCCACTACAACTATTTCCCCTGTTAATCAGACATTATTCAGCTACATGCAGGGCTCTAAACTAACTTTTTCAGTTGGTCGCACCAGCACAGAATTTGGTTGCACCTTTTTTTGAGCGGGGTGGGGAGATTGTACAGCGTAGACATGCATGCTACTGAATAGTTGACTTAACTGGCGTACCGTAGTTTTGTATGAAGTAAAGATTGACAAGGACTCGAGATATATTTGCTAAATGTTTTGATGTTTTAGTGTCAATATTCAGTGGCTGAAATAACAGGTCATTTCTTTTATATAATTTTAAAAGAAGACGTAACATTTTTTAAAAATAACAGCAAAGCATAACAACAGGTTACATGTATTCTGTTTTTTTATTTTGCAGAAATGCTGTACTTGAATTAACTTAACAGTAGCATAACCAACTTAGCATCTGCATTCCTTCACCCCATGGAATTAAATTCAGAGGGTCCAGCTCTTATCGTGGGGTCTCCTAATCTTTACTCTACAAGGAACCATTTAACCTCATCTCACCTGGATTAAAGTCCTCCTGGAGCCGAAAAAATACCTTCTCAATGAAGACAATAGTGTATTAAATTCTATACAGTTAAAATGATATAGAATAATGTTTGATTTAATTTGATGTGATTTATATTGATCATGTAAATGGAAACTTAAAAATGGTTTAAAATAAAATAAATTGACATCAAGAAATAAAACAGTATCTTGCATCTTAAAATTCTTACACATCTCAGTTAACATGAACACAATGTTATATAAATTAGTTTTTTTTTTAGTTAATGTATTTGAAAGGCTACAAAAAATAACTTGAATTTGATGACAACACATGTTAATTGCTCTTTTCTTGCCACACATAAAGCATGCATTTTTAACTGGCACATTGGTGGTTAAATTAATCTGTTCCCACATAATTAAAATCTCTATTTTCTTCCAGAATAGTGTTTTATTGGTTTAGTTATCTTACCAGGGATTCAAAACTCAGTCATTGCACAATGTCATTTATTTTAGGCAAACAAATTGTTATATCTTGTTTTTTTTTTGTCATTAATCATTAATAGCCTCTGTAAAAATTAACTATTTCAATAGTTGTTTTTTTTTTTAAGCTATAGGGAGCCATTGCAAAAGAGTCAAAGGGCCACATTAGGCCCCAGAGCCGCAGGTTGCAGACCCCTGCCCTGGGAGAACCACAGCTGAACATCTGACCTGGCATCATAGTCCATCATTTCTTGTCCATCCATGCTGGTTCTAATGAACGCGTACGTTCTATCGCACGTTTTTCCATTTTACTGCTGCCCTCAATGTGAGTGCGCACTCAGTGAAGGACTCGTTATTCCTGGCTCCGTTGGCGGACCGCTTTCACTCCAAAGGAGCACATTGGTATTTATACTCGGTGCATTACCCGGAGCAAAGTTGCGTGAGCGTGCACCGTCTCCTCACCTGCAGCACTGTGGTCAAGCCAGCCTCCACTCCGAAATCCTCGGTCAACCAAGCCGTCAGGCAATTTACAGTGTCTTGCAAAATATCCACCAGAAATCACGTTAGGAATGAAGTAACAAACTTTCAGGCGGTAACCAGTAGGCATAGACATTCTAAGAGGTACATGTAAAAAGATGCAGGCCAAACTTCTAAAAAACATTGAAGATCCCTTAAAATATGCAAGAAAATGTGTCAGTTAAGGAGAATCCTTCATGTTCACGTGCTCTCGACTCACCAAGTTTATTCCCGTAGTATTACAGGGTTATTCTCGCAATAAGCTTTAATGACTTTATTCTGGTAATATCAAGGTTCTCACCAAGAATTTTTCACAGCATATTAGGATTGTGTGGCAAAATGTAGTGAAGTAAAATTAAAGTTGTTTTTTTTTTATCTTTGTTCCAGCTTTACTTTAAAGCTAAAAATTATTTGTTGGATTGGTGAAGGGTCAGTTAGTCTTGCTTAGTATAGGTCCTCGACTAATACTCACACACACTGTAGAGACAAACAATAACATTTTATTCAAAAGACTGATTTCAATATGTGCTTTTCAAATTTAAATTAGATATTGTGTGCAAAATGCAGAAAAATTGGAACACACACACACACTCGCATGCGGAGGACACACACACACACACAGAGAGGATGCACACAACACAGCTTTAATCGCTCCCAAAAAAAAGACCAGTTTCGAGTTATAAACATGACGAGCATCTTCACGTGCCGCTATATGCTACATCCGGTTGAAGCTACACTGCTCATATTGGACAGTGATTACGGTGACCAAGCGGAGAATCACACAGGCAACATCAGGGGCAACTAAGTGGTGGCAGGGGTCCTTGGGGTCCTCATGTGAAGACAGCTGCATCTGAGCAAATCATCTGTATTAAATAGACGGTGCGGCTGATGTACAGTATGTGTTTCTCGGTTATGCAGATTAAAAAGAGCAAAAACAACCCGTGCGGGCCTGGAAGTTGCTTTTGTGTCCAAGTGCAACAATTATTACAACGGTACCGATTAAAAATTGAAAAAACGAGAAAATCCCCCCCCTCCGTTGCTGAAAACTGAACAGAGGGGGCGACATCACTCCGTAGGGGAGCAAATTTACAATGTCAAGGGGCCCTACGCTCAACAGCACTGGTGTGAACCCTGAATATTATGACTTTAATCTCATAATGTTACGACTTTATTCTCATAATATTACAACTTTATTCTCGTAATAGTACAAATTTATTCTCGAAGTCTTACATTTGTTATTATTGATTTGGTCCTAAAACACAGTCGAACCATTGCTTGTCTCACGAGTGTCAGAAAAGTAGAAATCGTCAACTATACAACAATATACATAGGGCAACAAAATAAAAAATAATCACTTTTAATGTCCCTTGTACCTTTTAATGAACACATACACACACACACACACCGTTTTCAAAGACGTATGCTGACGTTCAGGTGATGTTTAATGAGGTTCTAATAGCCTGAAAGCTTTCTGTTGCACAGTTTGCATAAAACATTGTCACTGTTTAGCCAAAAGTATTTCCAGGCAGCGCAAGTTTTCCTTTGAGCCGTCATCTTATCACTGCACAGCAGCTGCATGTGAGGGTGTGTTTTTCATATGTATCGCACTGAGCTACATTTATTTAAACCATGCTGATGTTCAATTATTACAGACAAATATATTAAAACAAACAAATAAACAACTTGTTTTTTGGCAGTCGACTACAAGTTGACACTGTCAAAAGCCAACTTAGGACTCATTTATTTGTTCAAGCTTTTAATTAGCTACTCTTGGGTTGCTATGATTTTATGTTGTCCATTTTGTGTACTTTTTGATTTTAAACGTACTTCCAATGCTGTCGACGTGTACACGTGCATTTACGCGCCAACATCCTGAGTTTATTTTTACCTGAACACAAACCTGAGAGACAGACAATGACCAACACAGGATGAAGGTATTACACATACAGAGAGCCAGTAAGCCCCCCCACCGCTGTTTCCTGTATGGCTTCTGTCCTCAAAAGCTTAGGCTGAGGAAATGAGTCCAGCCCAGACTGTCATGTTGTCTGAGGGACTGCATGGTTTGACATTACACTGTCTTGAAAAAGAACTCATCTCTTTCTTCTTAGCCTCTTCTGTCCTCCTCTTTAGCATTTCCACATTCTTCTTCTGTCATCATGATACTGTTTCCTCCTCCTTGAAAGCAGCAATCACAAAGTTTTACTTTTGGTTAATGAGGACTAAAAAAATGCAATTCTATAAAGATTATTCCATTTTACATTAAAAAAAATTGTATTTTTTGTAATAAATTCAAGTAAATCATAAATGTTACCCCCAAATAGCTCCATAAGGCTTTGCAAAATTCCACATTTATGATAATTTCCATGTCATAATGTTAGCGAACAGGCTAATTTCTCCAATGTTTTTAGCAGTTTGCTGTCTTGAGATCCCTCATGACCGTTTCAATGTACGTGTTACCAAGTTCTGTTAGTTAACATTGTATAAACCCGACTTGTGGTGGATCTTGCATCGCTAAACTACTTTGCAATGCTTATTTCAAAGGTCTCGCCTGTTGCACGATTTGCGGCTGGGCTTGTAGAGTAAGATGTGTAGCAGTTATGAACTGTGTGTTACAAGAACCAAGGCCAAAGATGCATTGCTTATGTTGCTGCGAGAAAAGGACGTTTTTAACTCTTCCCTTTACACTTGGAAGCAAAAAGTGTGAGGGGAACTTGGATTGAAGTTTGACAAACGGACTAATAAAACCAATTCTGTCATAATCCCGTTGGATTCTGTTCCCTGTGTGTTACGGTTTGTTTAGTGATCATGTTGTCGTGCGATTGAAAATTAATGCAGAGCTCTATCTTAAGTGTGTTTTTAATGTGTTGGGATAAAAGAAAGTGCTTCAGATTACTATGACGGCCTTTGAATCTAAAAATGCACTGGTACAAAGACAGGTTTAGCTGATGGTGTATTAGTTGAATGTGAGGGTGGCGGTAATTAAAGCTTTCACAAATAATGTTTTGGGCCCATATCATGCATTTCCATGGTATTTTTCCCATGAGCTTCAAATGAGTGACTTCAAGAGTGTGACGAACAGACATTGTAAAGCTTTCGCTACGTAATCTCGTGTGATTTCAGAGTAACGCTCCCAGAGTCCGAAAGCCTATCTGAAGCATATAAATGTGAAATTAACAACAGTAGTTGATTACTTATAACCCTATTTTCCACGTTTGGTACAATTTTGGGACATTTTATTGTCAGTAAAGTCATCTAAATAGGGACAGATGATTAAACGGAAATGGGTGAAATTTTTTATTACTTCAGGTTCTGCCTGGGATGATGATCTTTAAACTCTTGACTAGAGCCACCATTCTAATCCCTCATCTTGCTTCCTTTCTGTCTCAGCGCTACCAGGTAGCTGGGTGACCCAAATCTAGCTATCTGTGGAATTTGAGACTGGATATGCATGTGAGGCCTAAAGACGTAACGACAGATGTTCATTGGCACCTGTTTGAATGTGGGTTGAGGGTTGTTTCTGTTGTCATTTTCCATCAGATTTTCTTTCTATTTTACACAGCAGGCCAAAGTGCAAAGATAAAACATGAGACGTCTGCTTAGGAATGCCTTTAATAAATTTGCAATCACTACACTGTGCCCCCCTTCACTGAAAGGTGCTTAGCTCGGATTCTTCCACATCTGCTCATTGTAGCTTTAAGAAGACTCGATGCCTCTTTGGCTCAAGACGGAAGAAAGGAGTTGTGTTCTTCTGAAGAAAGGAGTATAGAACAATGTCTTCTCTCTTCTCCTTTCTCAGAAACAATCCCTGCCATTTTGAGTTACGTAATTTGATAACAGTGCAGAACCTTTCCAGTTCCCCAGCCTTCATAAGGATGTCTTACACATGGACTATTGTCCAGAAGGTGCACTCTGACTGACACAACCCCCTCCTGTCATTTTTTCCTCTTTCCACTCCATTTTGCACTTTTCTTCTTTTTTTGTTCTTGCTGTCACACGTGATTGTGTTTCTCTTTTGTAGAAAAATGGATGCACTGTTTGTGTTTGCTCAATGAAACTGGCGCTGGTGTTTGAGCGTGGTGATTAAATTGAAGGCCTCAAATGTGGCTGACATGCGGGGCTTTGTTTCCAGAACTAGAGAAACAAGTCTGACCACACAGGTCCCCAAGAGGGCTCCGAGCGCACAAAGAGATGAGCAGGAGGGAAAGTGGAGGGTGTGCTCTGGACGGGGAAGTACGCCTTGCCTTTCATCCTTCTGCCTTTCTTCTCTGAGATCACATAAAAATACCAACAGAGTGCAGCTCAACTGTCTCTGCTTTGTATCTTCGAATGGATGCCTGTATGGAATTCATCCACACACACACCTTTAAATCAATTTAATCTTCCACCGAGATGAAGGTTGTCCTGTGGTGGCCCACAGGTGAGTGGTTGTGTGTTTTTTTTGTTTAATCCTCATCCATGCACCTCCCACCTGCCGTCAGATGCTGAGAAACAGGAAGTCATGTGGCAGGATCAGTAGGGGCAAAGAAGAGATAGTGAGAATTAAATTAAAAAGTGTTGGATCAGGAGCAGAGCGGTGAACAAACGCAGGTAAACAAAGGTTTTATTCATATTTAGACATTTTTATTTAATCTTTGTGAAAATGTACTTCCTTTTTGGTGTTTTGTCTTTAAAGAAAACATGACTTTGGATATACTTAGGAAAACATCTTTATGGTCTTTAGCTTGACACTCACAATGCATACATTTCTAAATGTAACTAAGCTTTTTCCATTAAGGGTTGTGGTGCCATTGCGTTAAACTCTATGTAGTGATTTGATGTTGTATGGACAAGGAGCTGTAGAGCCAGGGGAAAGCTGCTAGATTGTTCATTACTTTGGCCATAAGGAATGCAGGGTTGTTCTTTAGCTAAAATTTAATTCACAAACTTGTTAACTGAAGCTTTTCTTGTGGGAAAATGACATGATGCATGCAGAGCATTACACTGCAAACCCGAAGTAATTAAATAGATTAGGTAGTTTATACTCAAAGTTATAGAATAAGTTCTACAAACTTAATTATGTCAATTGGTCTGACATGTTCTTCCTTTCTGAGTGTCTTTAACTAATAATTTTTGAGTACATTTAAGTAAGCATAACTTGAAAACACAACTTAACAGAATTAATTAATCGCAAACTAATAATGATAAAGTCCTATTGTTTTAAATAAGGATTATTTAAAAGATAAACTTAATTCATATAGCACTTTAATTTAACTGTTATCAAAAAGTAGAAGTATCTAGTCATCCAACCTTTTAAGTTCCGGAAGATTTTGACTTTTAAGTTAATCATCTTAAAAAAAAAATTGAGGCAATCAAGTGCCTTCATTTTTTTGAGATCTTGTAACTTATTTAGGTTTATCTTTATTTTGTTCCTTGTTTTAGCTTTTGCTGTGTTTTTGTTTTCTTGGAAATGCTCTAAAATACAATATAATACCGGTACTTTTTTATTGTACTTTTGCTAAGTAAAATTACTTTTGTTTTTTTTGTTTTTTTCGATTTCCTTGAACCTAAATTCCACTACCACACTATAAATGTCTCCTCTTTTGTTTGGTATGTCACTTTTGTTTTGCATTGTTGTCTGTTGAAACCTTTAACTGCAAAGTTCTGTTTTTATCTGAAGAATAGTTCCCTGTGAGCTGATCCATTCGACAGTTGCCTTCTTTAACATAAAACAACTCAAGAAAAGTGCTGATCCTCTCACTGAGCATCAGCCCGCATTAGCATCAGGGCTCAGATCATCCTCTGGTCTTAGAGTGCAGAGGAAATCAAAGCCAAGCTTGTGTAGGAGGTTTACTTAAGGCTGCATTATCGATAGGGGATGTTTTAATCGGTCCATATCTGCGTCTGCGCTGAATCCTGATCAATATTGAGCTACAGACCACACATTTTTCTATTTGTGGTGTGTTAGCACTCGTGTGTGCATGTGCCAACACTGGAGGCGTGTGCACATTCAAGTGGAATTGGTTCAGGTGTGAGTCGATATGGGAACCACTTGATTTGCATCACAGGAATCACAAGCACAGTGACTCTGACATGAACAAAGGAGCCAAAGACAGAGAGGAGGATCTCTGTACCCCCTCCACCATGTAAAGAATATAATAAGGAACTGGGCCTCTTATGTCCCTGCCTTTATTCGCTCAATTAGCTGTGTATTGCCATGCATGCTGATTATACGGCTTCGTTATTTCATCATTACTTTTCTCTGTAAGGTTATAATCAAGATTTAGATCAAAGCCGAGACCTGCAATAGAAACCATCCACATGGACTATCTCGGCGCTGCATGTGTCCGTATCATGGCACGTTAATTATTACCCGAGTAGCAATGTGAGGAATGCAGGGTTTGCTTCTTCACATGGCTCCGACTGAACTTGTGCTATGTGGTGAGCTCAGCGCTGCTGATAACAAATGTTGGCAAACATTGTACAGTTTTTTTCTGCTAATAAGGTGAACAGAAACCAGCGAGAACTTGAAATGAATTCAAGAGTAAGTGGAATAAACAGCACGCCTCTGCTATTTGCTTTCCCACGGATTCCAATGGAACTACCCAAATAGATCTTTTTGTTCACAGTTGATTCCTGTTGATATATTTATGTGGGTTTTCCCAGCATAACTCAAACATAAATCCAGCAGTTCTCCTCTTATTAATATAAGGTCTATTTAGAAATAGAGTATATTTTCTTATAGCCATGAGTATCTACTTGATATTCTAAGTTTTGGTTAATGCAAAATCCCTTAAAAAGTAGTCATTTGAAGTCCTTGCGGTCTACTCCATTTTTACAACAAACCGTTTTTAAAATTCCTAAACAGACTGGTCACTGTCAGTCTTCATTCTTAGTAGCCAATCAAAGTAATGTAAGAACAATTTGGCTACATTTTGTCGTATTTTGTTTTTATCAATTAGTCCATTGAAGCTTTCTGCCTTGTAACCTAATAATACTGTATATACAAATAATTTATTAAAACAAATAATGGCATACTAAACTCCTTTTATTCAATTGATGATGGCGGTAGAATACTAGTCAGAGCACAAGCAGATGTGTTTTGTTAAAGGTCTCATATTATACTGTTTTTCATCAAATTCACACAGCTGTCAAAGGTCCAACAACACTGTATTTGATAGGCATTTCCCCAAACCCATCCGTGGTCCTGAAATCAGCTGTCTAAAAGTTGCTCAAATGAGCTCTGTGCCTGCACCTTTAAATGCTAATGAGCTCCGTCTGTTGACGCCTACTTGAAGAGACTTGTCCAGTGGCCTTACCTGCGACACGCCCCTCTTACGGAGAACATGCCGCTTACACTAGTATAATATAGGCACTTATGTTGATTTGTACAACCAACAACAGAGCAATTTGCATGTCTAGCTCTGAGCGACGACATTGCGAAACACTTCTGCTATCTCACCGCTGGACACACCAAACTTCACCTCGGTCGGCCTATGAAAATGACTCCTTTGGTTACGTAACGACAGGAGCTGAATCTGAACAGCCTGTAGGAGCGCCGTTTTACCAGTGGGTGGGCTGCAGAGACCATGCATGAATCGCTTGTTTTCCTCATTCTGGGAGTTGGCAGGCTCAGGGAGGACCAATTTATAGATGTAGAGACCAGAAAAAAAGTGTTTTTCATAGTATGGGACCTTTAAAGTTTAATTGCAATTAGGGCTTAATAATGCGTGTATTTCTAATGAGTGAAGGGCCAGCAAATGTCATGCAAAACAATATTGAGGTCAGATACTTATCCGTGTTGCTGTTGGCATTATCTCTTTTTATCTCAGATTAACTCTGCCATGCGTGTGCGTGCACACATACACACAGACGGGTTTACCATCCAATCGAGCTGTGGTGTTAATCGTGGCCCTTTTGTTTGAATAACTAAAAAGAGTAAATGATTGTGGTAAAATTTTAAAAAAGGAAATAGAAATGTAATCAAACCATCTGAGGTAGGAGGGGGGCGTTGTTACAGCGCACCCAGAGGTGCTGTTTTCTCATAACGAAGCAGGTTTACGTAACAGCAGTCAAATACAAATCAATAGCTTTCCATGAAACACCATTGCAACCTTTACCCCCAGATAACCCCATCATGTCTCCTGTCGAAAGAGCCAGTAATAGAATTCTGTGCCTGAAATACAATACTGTAAAGTCAACACTGGCAGTAGAAGCTGGAGCACAACGCAGCCTTCCATCAATGAATGAACAGATGCCAAAGAAGAAAACCTCACCTTAAGTCAAACTGCTGATTTAGTGACTTACAGCCAAATCCATGCAGTCAAGATCATGCCAAACACAGCTCAAGTGTTCTCACAAAGTTAACAGGATTTACTGAAAAGGAAAATCACTTTTTTCTCCAAGGGAGATGATTCTCAGTTTTTCTCAAGTTTTTGGAGTTTCTTGTCTGTGTCAGTATACAATAAAGAGACTCGTAGGAAGGCAGACATTCACAAGATTCAAGGCTACATGATTTGTGACAAATAATCCAAAGATACATCGGTCACTGCAGTTTTGACTGGATTTTGTAACAAAAAAAAAATCTATGATTAAGGAGCATGGCATAATATACTATACACTGTAAAACGTATCTGTGCGATTACAGTGTGTTTTTTAAAGCCAAGAGAAAAAAAAAGTATGAATGCAAGGTTGGATATGGGTTATAAAGAGCAAATAATGTTCTTTATCTGAAAGGAAAAACTCATTTTAACAAACTTAATAGATTATATCAAAATGGCGATAACAGCGATTACTCCAAGATGTCCTCATTGTCCAAACAAGCAAATTCCACAGCATTGACCTAATTCTGTAAAGAGATGGATCTCCTAAAACCAGAAATCCTCTTAAAACAGATTTCTATCAAAAAAAAAATTTTATTTTTATATTTTAGGAGGTTAGTCAAACCGTAACTGACGCACAATGTTATGATTTTGCGTTGGACCACACTTTTGTGTCACACAATTGATATATGCTGCCTGAATCCAAGTAACAAGCAGCAGCAGATTATATAACATCAGGCTAAAAGTTATAAAGTGTACCTGTTGTCTGCAACACCAAATTTTCTTATCTGTGTTTTTATGGACTTTTCTTTTTGCAAATGTGCTTATGTCTGTCCAGAAAGGGGGCAATTTCTGCCAACCTATGATTAGTCCTACAAGTGGCAGCACTAAATTATTTCAAATATCTTTGTTATCAGATGTATCATAAGTTCATTTCACTGGAACTGAAAGGCTGAGCCCAACCACTGAATAAAAACCGCAGACAATATCTTCATTGAATCAAATGGCAAGTAAAGTTTCGTGAACACCCTGACTCATCTATGCATCTGTCATTCTGCGTGGCCACCTACTTAAGCGCTGAGTAATTGTTTCCAACAGTTGGTGGTGGAAAATTTAGTATTGATTGAATCACAGATTGCAAAGGCACCCCACTGATGGTCATCCTTTTTTCTCTATGGCTGGATGATGGATTGAATACATCTGTAGCCAAGACATTGATCGGGAAATGCACCATTTGGAGAATGTCCAATACTTTTGACACTACTTTGTATTCTCTAGCTTTGAATATTGTCATTTGTCATTGTCAGACTTTTGTGATGTCGCAAAAGTCTGACCGCTCATTTTTTTTCAGAAGAGGCCAGAGCAGCAGCTCAGAGGGCAGGATTAGCGAGGATTTCTCAGAGATGCAGGAAGGAAGCCCAATAATACTAAAGGGGTTCATTTAAATAGGGCAGTCTATATACGTAGCTAATATTTGTGAATTACCCACAGCAGGTGAAGAAACAGCGCCACCAAAGGGTTTAGGGATGCACCTGGTTTACCACCCTTTATTTCAGATCTAGTGAATCCAACCTGAATCTTCTGTTTCCACTTTTTCTGAACAGCAGCTCATCATATACATAGTTCTCGTGTGACGTCATCACGTCCGGTTTGTTGCTGTGTCTGCTATTTTTTTTTGGCAAAGTAGGTTACGGTTATGGACACTGCAATGCTCTAGTCATATTTGTAGCAAATAAGTGCTCTTTTTCGTTACTTGAATGGTTATTTCGTGTTGGGTACGTGGGTATATTAACAGAGCTGGGACTGATTAGTTAGGATTCTACTCCATCCCAAAGATCCAAGAACATGAAGGTGATTTTACCAAATCGCTCAGCGAGGACCGTCGTCGGCTGTGGTTAGCCAATATCAACAGAAAGGATACACCTATTTAATACTTTAAGGTGTGCTCAGATCACTTCATTACAGGTAAAAAAAAAATTTGCATTCCTAACGTTTATTCTTTAATTAAGCCTATTGTTTAGATTTTTGCACGTGTAAAAATATGTAAGAATCTATTGTAAATAATAAACTACAGATTATTGATTCAGGGAACAAACGAGAGCTACATACCTCTCCCTGTACGACTAACTTTTGAGGGATCATTGCTGCCCGTTGTTAACATATGCATCCTTCCGAGAAGCTTCTTCTTATTAATTTGTCTATGCGTCTAAGCTGAAATGCCAAACAAAATGGTGGGCGGAAGTGAAAAACCCACACCGGCTAATAATGTGGGAACTATGTATCGAGTCATGCGTAAAGACTTGACCTGTTGTGTGCTGTTGTGTTTACTCTATCAACAGACAAAAATCCGCTTAAACCTATTCACTTGAGGTAAAAACCAAAAAGATCTGTGTCCATACATCTAGTTCTATACTGAAAGAAAGAACACATTTTTATGAGGTGCTTTTTGACATGTTGGTCCTTTCATGAGGGTTTACGTTTGATAGAGACCAATACTGTCTGTCTTAACTATTTGTAATGAATAACCTGCAAAAAATTAGAGAGCACGGAACAGCACTTTGGTGCTGCTTTGCCCTCCAGCCAATGTCTCTCACACGCCCCCATTACCTACTAGCACTAGTAAAAGTCAATCACAGAGTGAGGCTCTTTTTTTTCTTTCTTTTAATGCTTTGAGTCCTTCCTGGTTTGCCTCAGGCATGGCTGACCTTGCTGCAGTGCTGACAGAATTAGAGTCTAGGTGAAAAGAAAAAAACTGTGAGCCCAGGAATGAAATGGTGCATTTTTAATTGAATTTGTGTATTTGGAGAGACTGAATTAACTGGTAATATACTAATATACACGAGTCATGTTTTGTGAGAGCTTTAAAGGGCCAGATTTGGCCCCCTGGGCCTTGAGTTTGACACGTGCTGGATTTATTCTTTGAAGCATTATTATTGTTATTAATTAATGCAATTGCAATGCTTTGATTTTAGTGTGGTTAGTATGCAGTCATAGCCATAAATGCAATGATAATACTAATTGGCATATTTGTTTTTTGGCCTTTTCAGTTACCGCCAATATATTTCATTTTTGTACATTCTTACTAATTATTCTAATACAGTGGTTACCAACCAGCGGTACATGTACCCTCAAGGATACTTGAGTATATCTCAAGAGATACCCAGATTTGTAAATTCAATTTTTGACATTATATGACACATTTTTCCACCCACACAGATGGTTTCCACATCCACCGTGAATAAATTGTGGCACAACCTTGTTAAAAAAATTACATCAAAAGGTAAAGTTTAAAATAGAAAATGGTCAAAACATCAGTAATGGCTGAATAAAAGGCCTGAATCTGAGGTTAATGTTTCAGACGAGCCTGCTGACACAAATAAACAATGCATAACATGAACTAAGGGGTACTTGCGATATGACTGAAAAGATAAGGGGTACATGGGACAAAAAGGGTTGGGAAAACACTGGTTGTTGATTTAACTATTGAAATAATGGATTGAAACAAACCTTGATTATTTACGATGAAACTGTTCAATTAAACTCTGTGGCAAATTTGCTTTATATAAATTATTTATTGGAAAAATAAGCAACTTAAGGATACATGATCAATGCATCAATTAGGCCTTAATGCTTTACTGATATAATTTGCTATTGTAACATGAGGTTATGTTTTATTGTCTGATTCATGCACAAATTACAATTCTTAATGCTTTTAAATTTAAAAACCTAATAGACCGCCTGGTCTGGTTTAATACTTCTTTCTAATAAGCTTGTTTCTGCAGTAAATGTAGACGTCTTTTGTTGCAAGAATGTGCCCATGAAAGCTGTCAGGTCCCTACAGTTCTTTGCAGGGAGAGATCTCCAAGTTGTTTTGGTAAATGCTCATATTTAGCATATAACACAACTAACTGATATGGGGAAGTAGAAAGCAAGGCTCGGATGCAGCTTATATAATGTGGCCAAATGTGTGTCTGTGTGGGAGTTTTAGATGTAACCTCCAAAGTTGCCCCACAAATAAAACTTTGATCACAGGCAGCAGAGAGATGCAGGGAAGAGGATGCATTAATACTTTTTGCAGGACTGTGTTGAGTAACACACACAGGTATACACAGACACACTTTGGTTTTTATGCACTAAAGCATCAGTGGTAGTGAGTGTTTAGTGCATCATAAACTGACAAGCTTAAGCATGTGTTGTTGAAAGCATCTTTGGAATTTGGCTCCCCTTTCTCTTCTCCAGTGTGTCCAGAGAGATGCTCCTCTTCACGCTGTTACTATCTCACTGAAAGCTACTTCTACTCTCAGTAAAACTGATTACAATATAGCTGTCCCTGAAAATCCTCCTTTTAAAAGGATGAATGCTGCACTTTGTGCTGCTTTTTAATGGAGTGGAAACTTAACTGTGAAAGGTGGTACTTTCTGCTTGGTTACATCTCATACAACAATGATATAGTGCAAACAAACCTTTTATTTATTGGCAGTACACTTTTAAATGAATATTTGGGGGGGGGTGGGGACCCATAGGTTGTGCCGAATCAATGTAATTAAAAAAAAAAAAAAAAAAAAACCCAGTCTATTAACCTTTCTGAACTCACCAGAAACAAAAAGAACTTCAAAAAGCTGAGTTTTGGTAAAAGTACAGCAGGTGGCACCAGCCTCTTACCTAATGTGTATAGACACCAAGTTACCTACGTGCTGCAAATGTAGGGTACCCAACTTGCCTGAACCCCTACCTTCTCACAATGAACAACAGAACTTTTCTTTACCAGCTCATGCAGTGTTAAGACAAAGAGAGACCAACAATCTGACAGTTCTTTATAAAGACTGGCTCCAGAGATGATTGGTGCAGCCACACACAGAATCGATCAGGTGTTTCCAATCACTCGTTAGTCACTGCAAGACAGGGAGAGAAATCAGAAAAAACCTACAGGCCTGTCAGGCCCAGCCTGCACGTAACAATTAGTGAAGGTGGTACGAAATAATATTTTATATACTTAATAATAGCTCATGAGTCGATGTTATTATATATTCACTTGTACCTAATATTATTATTAAATTAATAATTAAATATTATAAATATACTAATTTAGGACGTGGGTTAGCTGCACTGCAGTGATGTCATTGTCTTGATGTCATTCCCTCAGCCAATGTATCCACTGCAGTGATGTCATTGTCATGATGTCATTCCCTCAGCCAATGTATCCACTGCAGTGATGTCATTGTCATGATGTCATTCCCTCAGCCAATGTATCCACTGCAGTGATGTCATTGTCATGATGTCATTCCCTCAGCCAATGTATCCACTGCAGTGATGTCATTGTCATGATGTCATTTGCTCAGCCAAGGAGTGCATGCCTGTCCCATTCCCAATCATGAGAAGCCTGTTCGTTTTATTGGCTCAGCCCATGAGACTATGAAAGGCAGGTGTGTCCGATCATACTAGTATGCTCCAAGCTGCAGGAATGTCGGCCTTCTGTACGGATGTGTCGACGTATCTGTTCTCCAAGTATGTGCCTGCTTGGGAATTAGCACATACATCTTACTTTTTTTCTCTAAAACCCGTCAGACTTCATGCCTAATTGATAGCATATCATTGACATAAACAGATTTCAGTGGAATTTATAACAAGACATGGCTTGAGAAGGCCTACAGCCTGGTTTAAGGTTCAGTGTCAGGACCTACCGTCAACGTAACTTGGAGGTTGGCCCTTTTACTTCTGCGTGTAGGGAACGCCTCACTATGCGATTGGCCGCCCTGCCGCTAAGGGGTGTGTTGTTGTTATAAATGAGCATTAACTCGTTCAGTGCCAGCCATTTTCAGAATTTCTACCCCCCTCAGTGCCAGCCTTTTTTGAGCAATTTGACTGATTTTAAAGACCCACAGAACATTTTGTACTATGACTATCTGAAATCTGAGATTCTGAAAGATTGAAGCCTCGACTTTCGTCAGAAATGTTTTTTTTGTTTCTGGCTCATTTTGTTCTTTTGTAATCAGCCGTTGAATAGAGCAAGTTTAACACAAATCTTCAGTTTCAGAGCGAAAAGCTGGGAAAACAGCCTCTTTCTAAAAAAAAAAAAAACCCTGTCAGTGACTTTAAAGCTATTTTTTTTGCTTTAGTGACAACTCTAATATCTGAACATTGTTTCCTTATATAAAACAAAACAAAAAAACACTGAGACCAGGCTTTTGATGAGAAAATTATTATTATTTTGATCTCTAGGTGAGAGTTGAATGGATTTCGTACTGTATTTTTGGCATTCCTCCAAGTTTCTCTCCCGTCAGTCTGCACACACGCAACTTCCTCCTCCTCGCGGACATGCCGAGTCTCACTGCTAGCCCTGTTTTTTTTATTGTTTTATCTCACCATCGCCACACTCCAATAATCCGCTAAAGTTCCACACATGCTCTGGTCGGCTGTGCACTGGTAGGAACATCCACATCAGCTCTCGTTGCGCCATTTTCTGTCTCATAAACTACTTTCCTCTCCCTCTGAGCTCTGCGATCAAAGTTGCACTGCTACGACCTACATGTCACTTATTATTTTGCTATCTGACTCTCAGTTGAGGCCCACCCATATGGAATCAGAACAGCATCATAATGAATAAACTCGTGCAGTGTTTTTCACGAATGCACATGCAGCAACATAAGGGTCATACTGAAAAAATGAAACTCTACGAACTCAAGAAAACATTGTTTTTCAGACGTGTTTGTCACTAGTTCCAGCCGAGTATCAGGTTCAACCCTACTAACCATATTGTTCATTGACAGCTTAGAGCATTATATGAAGAACTTGCCTCACCAGACTTACTTGCAATAAATCAGAGCTTTTATGTGCTCCTTGTAAATAGATTAGATTAGAATAGATAGAACTATATCAATCCTTTTGAGAAGTTCCCTCAGCATAGCATACTCCCAACCATACTTTTGGTTTGCTACATTTAGTAACTCAAGATTGCTGCAGAAATTACTGTTGGTAGTTGGTACCAATGCAAAGAGCTCTACATCCTAACAAGAAACCAATGCATGGAAAGACGACTAAGGGTGTTGTTAAGACTTTAAAATTGGATGTTTTAGGCTAAAATAATGATGATGTCTTCTTGGTCCCCGTGGTGCTACATCAGCCTAAAGGGAGACTGCTTCCCTCTGGTCCTGTTTATTGTCGGAAGCCCTCTGGCCTGTTAGTGTATTTTATGGTCTTGAGAATGTTTTATGGTTGCTGTGGGTGTTTATGCATGTGTAGAAAGAGGGTCACAGAGGTGAAATCAATAGTAATCCTTAATGACGTTGTATAGAAAAGAAGGCCTAGCAGGACAAATGGCGGCGTGTGTGAGTGCATGACTGGTAGTAGCAAAGGACTGATGAACATCATTGTCGAATAAAGTACTAATGAATCTCACGTGGGTATTTGGGTATTATTCTGTTAAAAAGTAAGTATATAATATTAAATTAGTATTTAAAATGTTTGTGCTCATTGTGACTGACTAAAGCACCCATGAAGTCACCCACGCTAATTGTTAAATGTGTCTATCATAAACTCAGCAAAGAAAATGAGATCTCACCACAATTGATTAAAATGTCATCATGTTTATTGTTCACCAAAGCACTTGTATGTGATTTGTTCCTCCTCTTTTTAAAGAAATGGGTTTTGCAGCCTCGCTGTTTTGGAGTTGTATAACAGGCTTATGGTGTGACATATGCCATTGTACCTCAGAAAAAAACAAAAAAAAATATTATCCTCACGAAGCTCAGGTTTCACATGCCATGGGAACAACAACAAATCTGCTCAGAAGCTGATTGTGTAAAAAAAAAAAAAAAAAAAAAAGGAAGAAGAAGCTGATTGTGTAACATTAAATGCAACAAGGAAACAAGGTTTGTTCATCTGTTTTGCATGACCTTTTCCAATAATCGTTTACCTTTGGAGTTTGCATGGGGGTCAGGTTGTGTTGTGTTTTTAATGAAGGGTTTTTAGGGAGATGTTTTGTGTTGGCTGTGCTCTGAGGCAGCTGTCAGTGCACAAAACACAGCTGATAAAGCACGTGTTGACTTATCCTCTGAGAATAAAGATCCAATTTAAAAGGGGGTGGAGCTTCTTTAATTGGGGCTGGAGTTATTCACAAACGTTTATTGCAAGCCACGGTCCATAACAGGTAATTACATTAATAATAGCAATAGTGGTTTGATATTTAATTTGGGGTGCACGTGGATACTGCTTTGTTCGTATAAATTTTGCTTGAGGTCCCGACCCCAAGGTTGAAAAACTCTGATTCAGTGGCTCCTGACTGCTGCCGGAATAAAATATCTTCTGAGCAGGTTCAGTGGAAAACTTAATTAAAGACCTCCTTAGTTCATTAAAAGGCCTGTGAAGAGGATGGTCTTCAAAGTTTAGCACAGTTTTAAATTTGTTCCAGTCCTCCTTTCATATATGGTGACCTCAAGTTTTGAGATTCCTTCTTTTATCTAAAGATGTGCCTTTACTTATTTTGTAACTGCCTCGCCCTACTTACGTCTGTGCTCTTCACATATTTCTGCCTTTCAGAGGACCCTACCTCCTCACGGAATCCTGTAATCAATGGCAACCTCAGTCCAGACTCTTCCTCTGACCCGTGGCCCTGGCAAAAACTTACGCAACCCTTTCCCAACAACGCCCCTTTCCCCCCACTGCACTATGGGAAGTGTTGGCAGCCTGGTGGAGAAGCCAGATGTGTCTCCAACCAAAACAAATCGGGCTGTTCCTCAGGTGAGACCGAAACAGACCAACGGCCTTCTAAAAAAAGGCTTCACCCAGCGAGAGCTCCTCAACTACCTTAACATTACAAGGTGGGCAGAGCTTTTAGAGGATAAATAAGGCTTTAATGGCTTTAAGGTGACATTACTTGAACTACTGTTTCCAAACAGAAAAGAGTCTAAAGCAAATCCAAGCAGAGACGGCAACAATGATATCCTCTCAGGCATCAGCTCAGCCAGCAACCATGAGGACGACAGAGTTTTTGCCAAAGTCTACCATAAAGATGGTTCTGAGGTAGATTTGACAAAGAACTCTCTGCCAAGTGGGAGCAAGTATGAAAAGGTGAGTCTTTTGGAATAAAACTTGAGATATTCAACCCTACTGTGATTTATGTAAATAGAACATTTCAAACAAAGAGAAAAAAGATGGAGAAAAAGTGACTAGTGCCCAATGTGTTATTAATGATGTACATCATATGAGAAGCCACACCCACAGCCTCTAATCAGTATCAACATTTTTTATGATTGGCAACTAAGGATGGGAATCAAAAACCGGTTCTTTCTGTGAACCGTTTCCCAGTAATCCAATTCCTAGGAATCGTTTGTTTGCTTGTATTTCAATTACGCTTATCGGTTCCTCTTACGTCGCAAATACGTAAGAATAAACTCCTCCAGGTCCTGTATATTGTGGGTTCATGCTAGCACCAAGTGAAGCTCCTTCCACTATATAGTTTGCTGTCCACCACAGAGAATCCACCTCCTCCACCTGCAGCTGTGCTGTCCTCCGTGCTGCGTTTATAGTGTCTTTGTTGCTACACTAGTCACTTCCGGGTTCTGTGCACTCTCGCAAAAGTTGCTTCTTGCACTGACTTTTCTTCCGAAAACAACAAACTTCAACAAGAACACACAACTCATCGCCAGTTTATGTCCTAATAACAAGTAATCAAACACGGGAGACGGACTGGTACTGATCGTTGTCTTTAGTTTGCTCTTTCACACGTTCACACACACGGCTGATGATGTCACATGTAACAACGGGGACGGCGTCTCTGAATGTCGATTTATAGAAATGTGAAGAAAGGCTAAACTAAAGCTTTACTGTTTAAATGCATAACGATAAGTGCAGCTGTACTTTTGGTTAATATGTTCTTTTTTACAGAAGAATGTCTGAATTATTTTTGGATCAAGTTGTTGAAGTTCAAAAGGAACACTGTAAATATTTTCAAATGTTTGTAGCCAAAATGTGTCATATGTTGTAATATTAATAATAATTCATCAATTTTGTATAGTGCTTTTTATTATCCAGTGAAAACAATCCATACCTGGTGGATTAAAAGAGAGCTGATATACCTGCAGGAAATTAAAGAGACAAAGATAATATAATAAAGAGTTAAAGCAAACAAATCTATTTGTTTTATTTAATTCCCTCACCCAATGAGAATTGATAAGAGAATCGGTAAGGAATCGAATCAATAAGCAGTATCGATAATGGCATCGGAATCGCTAAATTCTTATCAATTCCCATCACTATTGGCAACACAATCGAAACATCACATTTCTCCTGTTTAAAATCAACACTGAACATGGAAGGCAGTATAGAATTTAAGAGAGGTTGGGTTTTAAGATATACTGTTTTTTTTCTTTAGGGTCCTTTCAGGTCTTCGGCCTTTAAGCCTGTTACTCCAAAAAATTTCAGCTCCATGCAGAACCTGTATCCAACCTCCAAGTCAGAAGATTTGGATCACAGCCTTTCGAATGGATTACATAGAACGTACGGCCACGTCTCTAAAACCGTATCTACTTCCTCTTCTTCATCCTCACCGTCCCGTCATGGAGGACCGACCTCAAGTGCAAACAAGGTATTTCTTTAGTGTTATAGCTCTACGGATAAAGCCAAATTTCCTATTATTGTTGCATCTCCTGGTGCATAACCGAAGTGTATCCTTTAGCTAGTTTATAAATCAAGACCAAACTTTTGCACATTAATTACAGACATAGCAAAACTAACCATTTCTTTCATTTTATTTTCTTTTTTGGGCCACGATGTCGCCTAAAACAAACTTTTCTAAGATGTTGTGATGAACTGTGTCCATTTGACTGTGTAGGGGCTCTCGTCAATGCGTGGGACAAGTCAGGAAGATGAAAACTTGTCCGACTCAGGTCATAACTCGATGAGCAGCCTGCCACCGTACCGGCCGCCATTCCGCCCCCACCTGACTCAAATCAGGTGTGTTACAGTTTAAACTGAGGAGCATTGTTGTAAACCTAATGGCCAATGGTAATAGGGCGAGCTTTGATGTTGATCTGTGTTAAGTTATTTTCTTTTAGTTGTTATCTCCGGAAGCCCTAAAGGGCCATGCTTTCATACATTTTATTTCCTCTGTTTTCTCCTGATAACGACTTAATTCTCTCGAGATAACAAGACTTTGTTTTCCCATGATAACGAGTTAATTTCATTTGTTTTCCTGAGATAACGGGATGATAAACGAAACAGTAGTGTAGTAGTATAATAAATCATTTCGTTTCATTAGTTCAATAACTCGCAATAAAAATGTGATACAAGCATGATCTACACCTCTATCTACTCACTGTAACACAGAGCACATACGACAGAACTGTTTTCTTCACTCAGAGGTGTCTATCGTGCTTGTACCACTTTTTTTTTATCGCAAGTTATGGAACTCATAAATCCAAATGTGCCAATGTTTTTTTAACCTTACATGACGACATGGTGCACTAAGATCGCGCCGCAGATAAAGCGGAAGCCTTGCTAACTGTCTTTTTACAGTACGCACAGTACGTGTATATTATCTGTAATAGCAAGGCGTATTGCTATTTCAGCCTGTGTCAGGCCTTGATTGAAATGAAACCTGATGCGGTGATCTATATGCTCCTGCTCCTCTGACATTGTTTCACTGAATGATGTTTCCTGCAATGATTTATTATACTACAACACCGTTGTTTCGTTTATTATGCTGTTATCTCCGGAAAACAAATTAGATTAACTTGTTATCACGGGAAAACAAAGTCTCGTTATCTCGAGATCTCGAGAACATTAAGACGTTATCACTGTAAAACTGAGGAAATAAAATATATGAAAGCATGGCCTGTTAGGGCTTCTGTAGTTATCTTCTTCCTGTTTACTCAGGTTTTGTCTGTTATTTATTTACTCATATAATATATATTCCTCATTAATCTTCTCTTCTTTTAGTGCATTACACTCTACGTGTCGTAAATCTGTTGAATAAATTAGGCTTGAACCCATGACCTTTCTACATGAAGATTATACACTAGACATGTTTTAATAGCATTTGTTTGTTTTTGAAGTGCATCTATGGGTCAGATCAACACTATCGGCACTGTGGACCGTGGCCCTCTCTGTCGAAAGCCAGCAGCGTCAGGGGGTTTGGCCATAGGGCAACTGGCGTGTCGAAGCATGGCTACTCTGAGTCGATTGGCTCCCTACGGAGGGGAGGCTCCTCCTCCTTATGACTGGACACTGTCCCTGTCTGTGGAAGAGGTGGTGAGTGAGTGAGTGAGTGAGGGTTGAGGTCAATTAAATTTGTAATTGCGTAATTGAGCATTAATTACAGTTATGATGTAATTATATTTGTAATTGGCATGGAAATTCTATAAAAACTGTCTATATGATTTAATTAAACACAAACCTGGGAAACCATGTTACAGTTCTATGGCTTACACATATGTAGTAAATAATTATTAAAATGTGTTTCATATCAATTTTTCTAACTACCTGTCACTTCTCTTCAGGTGCGTTTTACTATTTAAAAAAAACATAAATCAAGGTTTATACAGACAAAAAAAGGCTCAGATGCCCACACCAAAAATATTAATACCAATATTTTCATGGATAAGGAAGCCTAACAAGGTAACCAAGAGATGAAAAACAAATTAGATGATAGATAATATTTCAAGACATGGGTCAAACTTTTCAACCAATCACGTCTCTCTGTCTCCCTGCTCGTTCTCGATCCCTTGCATGCACGACCTCACACTGAAAGTGCTAAGAGTTAAAACAGGTTTTTAACATATATAATGGTTAAGTTTATTGTTTACTTACTGCTGAATGAGACATGAGACAACGACGTTTCTACACAATGCAAGAGATGAGCTGAGGCCTGCTTCTGGAGCAGCTGTGCGCATGCATGTGAGTGAGACGGAGCACAGAGGGGATGAGAGAGGCTGCTAAAGCCGTCGGGGAGGCTACATTCAAAATCATGCTAGCTTTTGAAAATCGCCTACCCTACCTATAACTTTAGTAATTTAGGACGTAATTGTACTTTACTAATTGAGAATGTAATTGTACTTTATTAATTGAAAACGTAATTGCATTTTACTAATTGAGAACGTAATTGTAATTGACTTTTAGGGGATCCATAATAATTGTAATTGGAAAAATGCCAGTCACCGTAATCATAATTGAGTTGTAAGTGAGTGAGTGAGTGAGTGGATGGATTGTTTCATGACCAAATCTCCAGATGATTTATGCCCAGCAGGCCTTGAAGTCACTTAATGATGCTGTCTGTTCCAGGTGCGTGATCTGGAGGAGCGCCTGGTGGAGAAAGAACATGAACTCAAACAGATGAAAAGAAACCTGGATGAGAGCGAAGGCGCCATCGCTCAGGTGAAAATTTCCACCAGTTCTTTCCCATCGACCCTTATCCGCCGTCCTTGTTTGAAGCCTCACTGACCCTCCATCTGCTCACCGCATGCAGGTCTTTGAAGGAAAACAGCGTCTGTGGGAGAGGGAGGTGGAAGAGCTGAAGAGCCTGTACGCAACAAAACTGCGTCAAGTTTCCCAGCATGCACAGCGATCCCAGCGCAGCTTACAGTTGCAGCTGTTCAAGGCCCAGCAGGACAAGAATCGGCTGCAGGAGGAGCTTGACGGCCTGAAGAGGGAGATCAAAGAAGAGGTTGGAGCTGTGCCAAAGCCAACCAGCCCAACTCTGGAGGAGACCCAGTGGGAGGTGAGGCTGGTGTGAGAGAGGCCAGTGACGCCTTCAAGTACTAACTTAACTCCTACACTTGTGTCTATCTATTCCTCAGGTTTGCCAAAAGTCTGGAGAGATCTCGTTGTTGAAGCAGCAGCTGAGGGTCTCTCAGGCTGAGGTTACGCAGAAGCTCAGTGAGATCTTCCAGCTGAAGAAGCAACTCAGAGAAACTCGTACTGAGCTGAGCAACAAAGACAGTCAGGTGGATGCTCTGAAGCTCATCCAGCAGTGGACTCAACAGCGCACGTGTCTCTCTCAGACATCCCCCGAAGAAGGAAAAGGAGCAGAGGAGCCTCCTTCCTCAGGTAGTGATGTTCACCTGTCCCAGTGTTTTCTTAGCCAAGGTCCATATTTTCATTGAAAAATAATCTTTGTCTTATATTTATATAATATACATCTAAAAAAATTAGAAGATCATTATAAGGTTTAATATTTTTGGTCACTCATTTCAGAAAGTCAAACCTATTGAGTCTCGTGGCACATAGAGTGAATTTTGATGGCTTACAGATTAAGAAAACCCAAAATTCAGTGTCTTGGAAAAATAGAATATTACATAAGATCAATTAAAAAAAAGGATATTTTAAACAAAAATAGATTATCTATGGGGATCAGGTCAGTTCGCTGGCCAATCAAGCACAGTAACACCATGGTCATTGAACCTTTAGCACTGTGGGCAGGTGCCAAGTCCTGCTGGAAAATGGAAGTAGCATCTCCATAAAGCTTGTCAGCAGAAGGAAGCACTTTAGAAGTGCTCTAAAATGTCCTGGTAGATGCTGCGTTGACTGTGGACTTCAGAAAACACAGTGGACCAACACCAGCAGATGACATGGCAGCCCAAATCATCAAAGACTGCGGAAACTTCACACTGGACTTCAAACAACGTGGATTCTGAGCCTCTCCACTCTTCCTTTAGACTCTGGGACCTTGATTTCCAAATAATATGTAAAACTTACTTTCAGAAGTCCAATCTCTGGAGGGGGGTTGGTGTTAACTCTGCTCTGACCTGGCCGCATGGCTCCACCTTGCCATAGCATTGGTGTTGTACCGAGTCAGTCTCAAGTTGTGATAGCAGTTGCCTTTTGTGGATGTTGGAGGATTGAGCTACTAGGTGTTTCACCATGAGTTTGGACTGTGGGTTTCTCCCACATCCTTTGCATGTAGCCCCTCTGACTAGGGTTACTGGAGTTGTAGCATTCCAACAGAGCCCTGTTATCGCATCTCGCCCATTTCAGTCTTGTTCCAGTAGCCCATTTTTCATCAAGGTGCTTTGGTTCCCCAACACCTGACGCCGACCTTGTTTGGCCGGGCGACGTCTGAGCCGGCATGTCATTCATTTCATTGTCTCTCATCATTGTATGAGGTAGGCAGTAGCGTGAACGGTCTTGCCCAAGGACCCACACTGGCAGATGGTATATTGTTCATTTTCCCCAGTGGGGATTTGAACCAGGGACCTCCTGTGTGCAAGTCCAGTGACTTATAAATAAATAAATATATTTTATTGCTATCCAATGTAGACTTTTGTTTGCTTCCCAACAAAATTACATTCCACTTAAGTGCTTTTTCATCCTGGAGCTTCAGAATCATGGTGTTATCCCACGTCTTTGCCAGCAGATATACTGTATGTCAGTAATGTGTGTTTCCTTTTTTAAAGACAAAGATTAAGGATTTCTGCTGTATTAAAAGCAGCTGTATCTAACCGTATTGAATCCATGCAAATATGTTCCTTTGCAGGATCAAGCGGAGCCCCTACAGAGGAGCGACTGCGTGCGGAGCTGCTTCTGGAGCGGCGCCAGAGTGAGGCCCAGGCCCTGGCTTTCGAGGAAGAGCGGCGCACATGGCAGACGGAGAAGGACAAAGTCATTCGGTACCAGAAGGAGCTGCAGGCCAGCTACTTAGACATGTACCACCACAACGCAGCACTGGAGAGGCAGCTGCAGCTGCTAAGGGAGCCTAAAGCAAGTGGGAATGGGACACTGGAAAGAGAGGTGCCTGAACTGAGGAGCACCAGAGCTGGAGAGCAGCAGGAGGAGGAGGAAACACATTCACCTGGTTTACCGTGGATAGAGAGGATGGAGTCGTCTGAGATTTAAATGTCACAAACACTGCTTTGCAATGCAAACTCTTCAGGAAGTCGATGGAAGACTGAGGCTGCTTGTGGAAGTGTAGAAAAGCCAATACAACATTGGCTAACAGGGAAATTACAACTAAGTGGCATGTTTTCTTAAGCCTCAGTCAAAATGTAAAATATTCCAATCCTGTGGGAAAAAAAACTACAAAATTTTACATTTTCTAAACCAAAATAAAGATGCAACTAAGACATTTTGGGGGTGCCTGATGTAAAATCCTATTTATATAATGCAAATGCATTCAAAGTTATATTTGTA
Source organism: Gouania willdenowi (assembly GCF_900634775.1). NCBI lineage: Eukaryota > Metazoa > Chordata > Actinopteri > Blenniiformes > Gobiesocidae > Gouania > Gouania willdenowi. The sequence goes on along the minus strand of NC_041053.1, from coordinate 22,390,923 downwards.
GTTTCAACCTTTACACCTTTGACACCTTGGATTAATCAATGAGTCCCAATGAATCTTTATTGATCAATTTTGTAGAAAATCCGTCCATTTTCAACAACTACTTTTCTCTAAGTGCAAAAATACTTTTTCAGATGCCTTTTAATTCCTTTTTCTCTACCCCATCTCCCTTCTCCATTGTTTACTGCGGTATTTGAAGGCTCAGAGCCCAAAAGCTCGATTAACAGAAAAACTGTCTGCACCACACTGTGTCAAATACATAAAATATTTCCAAGATAATAAATTGTGTTTCAAAACTGTAAATTAACAATCTGATTCACAGATTGAGTATTTTTGTGTACATAGTGCCGGTATGTCTTTTTGCTATATTGTCTTGAGAGTAACCAAAGGACTGTAATGTGATCCAGAAACATCTCACACTTGCCATTATATTCTGAGCACACAATTGTCATTAAAGTGTATTCATGCCCACCTTCCCCTGACAAATGAAAGAAAGCAATAGGTGTTGACAATGTGAATGGCCTGCTTAAACATGCCAACAACATCAATTGCATGGCCTTAGTGAAAGCATGTTCGATGATACTCTTTATCAATATATAAACTTTCACAAGCCAGCTTCCCTTTAACATTACAACATAAGCCTATTGTGATTCCTGTTTATTTACTGGAAATAAACTTGTACTACTTTTGAACGAATGAATGTGGGTTTACTTCTAAAAATGTATACAGACAAATTAACACATCTGTTTGGTTGTGGTTAGCCACCCATTTGAATTCACTGGAAAAACATATTACTTATTGATTCATGTTTGATGTAATAGGAACAGGTAGTACATTAAAGATGGAACGATATACCGTGCGACAAGATATTGCGCTATTAAATGGTCACAAGATGTATCGACTGGTATCCTTTTGAGTTGAAAAGGTGGTACCCAGAGCATGTCAAAAGTTAAAGTAAAAATGAAGTTTTACAATTGTAATTGTATGTGACTTTTTTCATTTCAAAAAATATTATTATATATTGTATCGTTATCGCATGCCCAATATTTTCTATCGTATCGTGAACTTAGTGTATTGTCCCACCACTACCAGGTGACACAGTGTTTATATATAGCTTGTGCTAACTTACAACACTTGCCCCTTTGGAAAATATTGTTCACTAACTTAAGTCTTACACTTTAATCCAAGTTAAAATAGAAACATGCACCTGTAAATTCAAATATTTCCCTCTGCAGCTGCTTGTGCAACGCAAGCTCTTTTAGTGCTTTTAGCTTGTTGTTAGCTTACAGCTAATATCTCCAACTAAGAAGAACCTATATTTCTTTCCTATAGTCTAATTTGTTGTCAAGTGACATGGCGCTACACAAATTCATTTTTGCAACTATTGTTTTATACAATACTTTAATACCCGTCCATCCATAACATTTTGTGGCAGCAGCTAGGTAGCGCAATAAATCTGCAATGTCACTTAGTAAATTGATGTAGTGCAGATGCAGAACATTTCTTCAAGAACAAAACCTTGGTCTTTTTGACCAATTGGTGCCTTGCAAGGCAGCTGCGTTTTAAATTCTCTGCTCTGAAAAGCCTCGATCTGATTAAACAGGTTCTCATCCAGCTCTAAAAAAGGCCTGATAAAGAGCCACCGACTGCAATCAGGGCCACGTCAAAGACCTGCAGAATACTTGTGGTTATTCTGAATGACTAAGTGCAACAGTTGCCACGTACTATACAACGGCTCTCCAAAGGATCACAGATGAAGAAGCTTTGAACCTACAGTAGTAGGCGTCTTTCACCTGATGACTACAGTTCTATTGTGCCCATTGAGTTTTTACATTATTTCAGATGGTGTTTAAACATAAACATAAGACTTATCTGAAGCAATTTCGGTTTCTTTATGAGAGTGACAATTAAAAACAAACTACACAATTTCTTTTAGACCATGATGAAGTACCGGTAGTTTTTAGTACTATGTTGTTAAATAAAAACTAATTGAAACTCTGAGCTGAAGCTTAAAACTTGATTTTAGATTTCCTGGCAGCTTCAGTTAGAGTGTCGATGCTTGAACACTCTTGATAAAATGTTAAGATGCAATCATGGCTCCTCATGGTATTCAGCTCCTAAAAGCAAACCTAAGGACAAAATCAACAGAGCGGCACATGCTTTTCTGACTGATGTAGCTTTTAGAGGTTTAGCCTTGGATCCTTATCAGTCTCTAACTCAACCAGCCTTCACATACCATCGTCTACATCAGGGAGGGAGACTGAGAAAGAGGAAGGTCCTTGTTTGGTGTAGAAAAAGCTATAGCACATTGATGGAAACCATCAAAAGTATGGCAGAAAATCTATGATTTATTCCTCTAATACAGAAGTGAGAAGAAATGCAATATTGTCACTGAGTGGGTAAAGAGAGAGAGGAAAAACGACAGGCCCGTGATGAATAATTGCTTTTTGTGGGGTCATGTGAACAGATCCAAGCTGTAGCTGACTCACTGAGCCTCTAACTTGGCATTGAAACTGTTACATAAACCAGAGCTTAATATAACTGCAGCTTCACCGAGGTGGAGTGATTTAGTGAAGTGGGATGTGGAAAGACCACATCACCAACACCACCTTCACTGTGGTGTTGGTGATGCAGCACTGAGCACCATCACTGCTAACATGACACAGTAATAAGAGTTCATGTTTGTGTTGCAGGATAAATAACCAGCATTTACCTGCAGTACTGACAGTGCAGGGGCAGCACCCTCAAGTGGTGACTGAAAGGAGCTGAGAAACCATCTCTGACAATATAAAGGGCAAACTCAAGGGCAGTGGGGCCAAACCCAGCCCGTTAGACCATCCAATTTGGCCCACAGTTAAGAAGACAAAAAACATAAATGATTGTCTAAATTACCAAATAATTCAGTTGTAGATATCTCAGTTCAGATATTAAGATACACAAATTCAATGAAACTCCACAATATTTGGAGGAACTGAATTTCCCTGAAATTAATTCATAAAATTGGTCACAAAATCATTGAAATTTAAAAGAGAAAATCCTGCTGGGACTGATATCTGTCACTTACTTTATGTATCATTTATACGTTGTGTAAAGTACAAACTTGTGGACATAAATGTTAAAATTTCTCATTTTCCCACATAAAATCTGCAGCCCACTTAAGAGCAAACTACTTCGTATTTGGCCCTTGAACTTAAATGAGTTTGACACCCCTGATTTAGATAGATAAGTTATTTAAACTTGATTTATAATAAATGTTGGGGCTCTTATGGCTTTCTTCGACGTGAAAGATATTAACATGGATTAAAAAATATAAAGAATATAGTGTTGTTTATGTACTTTTTGTTTAGAATCTCTGATAATGTTCAAGGAATCCAATTTTTAAAAATGTAAAAGTTCCCTTGTGATTAAAGACATTTCCAATTTTCTAGCTTAAAATAACTATTTATTTTGCAATCAAAGAAATCCACCACATTATTTGAATGTTTGAGCTGCTCAACATTTGTTGTATACAAATATTACTCCATTTTGTGGAGTCTTCTAAAAAAAAAAAAATAGACCTACAAAAAACTTGGCTTCAGAAGTTGAAAGTTAAAATCCACAAAATTGTTTAAATGTTTGATCGTTCTGAGCAGGGTTTAAACAGTATGAGATTCCATGCAGAAACAAAGAAAAAACATGTAAATGTGTTAAGCTCCTATGTTTTAAGAGGTAGATACTGTCTGTAAGGACTAAAGAGTAAATTTTAGTGGCGATTTGATACATTATTACTTTTACTAGCAAAGACAATTATCAGCAGATCAAAACTTTTGCATCTTGATTTAATGGTGAGGTTGGTTATTTTTGGAAGGATCTGCAGAAAGAAAATGGATACATGTGGCTGGCTGATAGATGATTTAATCAAGAGTAACTCCAGTTTAATCAAATAACAAGACAGACTTATTTAAAAGGTTAAATATCATCAGGGAGATCACCTTATCCATTGCTGCACACCTGCTCATCAGGGACTGCAGGTAAAAGAAGACGCTGTAAAAACATAATCTAGTGCAAAACATCTGTACTCTTTGTTTTGTACATAATCCATAATTAAATGCATAAATGTTTAATATGTAAAAATCCATCCCCCCAATGGTTGTTAGCACATTCCTCTAAAACACACTGGAGTATATTATTTTATTTTGAATTTCAGATGCAAGTATATGAAACATGTTAGAGGATAAATATTTACAATAATAGTTATTGCAAAACCAAAGCAGAAAAATGTAACATTCATTAAAAAGAACAAGACAGAAATACAAAGCATGGCGTCAACCTGAAAGAACACTCAGAGAAACGATGAATGATTGTCAACCCAGAAAAAAAAAAAAAAAACGCACACCCGCACAGAGAAAAACAAATTCAAACTGAATGTAAGTGATGATGAGCTATGCTGGTGCATTGCTTGTTGCAGTAAATAGGCCTCACTTTGATTGAGAGGTGACATCACTATCTTTCTCCAGGTGAATGATGACACATTACGGATTGAATATGTACAAACTATCTGCTCCGAGAGTGAAAACTGTGTGGCTTTTTGTTCAAGACTCCTTATATAAATGTACAGCTTTAATACTAGAATGCTAAGTGTGGTATGAGTTGTTCTGATGAGCCCTGAGGATACGTATGGATTTAAACTGTTTGGGAGTGAATAAAAAGCCAGCGCTATGTGCAGCAAGGGCATTCTGTAAGTACATATTGAACAGCCACAGGGGTCAGAGAAGACTACCCCCCCCCCCCACCAACCACAACGAGTAAAGCTCAATCACAAGCCCAGTCACAGCAAGTCAGACCACACGGCTACCGTCACACACCGATTTACGTCTCCAAGTCACATGACACGCAAGCTCAGGATACACGACGTGTGGCAGAGTGAAGCCATGGCACAACCAAGTCATTACTTCTGAAAGCTAAGCAGCTTGAGTTGATTATTCAAGTCTATATTCTTATTGTGAGATGGTGGAAGTGATTTAAAAAAAAAAAAAAAACAGAAGCAGAACACGTTTCACAGTAGTAAATGTTTTGTTGAGTTTGGTGAACACAAACAAAAGGCTGAGACGAACGGCTTTTATGATGAGGGAAAATCTTGCTGGTGCCATCAGTCCCGGATACAACAACCACCCAAAGGAGAAAAAAAAGAAAGAAAGAACAAGCTGTCTCACCGTTGGGGCAAAATCAAATCAAATGTTTTTAGCTGACAGCAAACATCGAGCTACATCCGAAAGCAATTGGCCACAATCAGAGTTCAGTTCAGGGTTCGACCTCCAGTTTCCTTCACCAGCAATTCACAAAAACTTCAAGACAGTCTGCGATTCTGGGGTTTCACGTGTGTGACATAAGTTTATTTCCAAACAGCAATCAGCAACTGCTTTTTATAAGTCATTTACGTTCACACGCATTGATTCCATTCAACTCCTCTGAATAAAAGAAAAGCTGTAATCCAAATCAAACAGGCCAGAAAAAGCTGAGAACAAACATTAGAAAGTCTTACATAATTTAAAAAGATAGGCCTATCACTCTGCAGGCTTTTGGATATAATTTCAAAGAACAATCCTTTTTTCACAGGTGCTTCTTCGTGAGAGGTTTTCAATCCTCTCTACAATGCAAGTCGTTGTTATGATGACCCTGCTGGGCTGTGTATCACGTAAAAGTTTGAGTATCCGAGATGGGTCGCATGGTGCTGTCAAACCTTAAGCCAAGACGGGCCGGGGACAAGAGACGGAGCAGGAGGTAACGCTCCTGGAAAAGCAAAGTGATTCCATGTGGCCTCGTTCCAAACACGAAGATATCAAAAGTAAATCTGCTTGGCATGTGAAGGATTCTGCTCCATGGGACAATACGGGCATTTTAACCTAAAGAGGAGAGATACAGAGGGTGTTAGTTTAGAGCAGTGCTTCTTAAACTATAGAGCATAATAATGGCAGGAGCTAGTGATAACATCTATTTTAAAGAATCACATTTTGTAAATAAGTGGAAAGAAACATTATATAGAGCAGTGGTTACAGTTGTTTACAGGCGCTGCTGAGCACTGAAGATGTAGGACATGTTTCGGAGTGGCTCCTTGAAATGTGACTTTATAATAATATAATTTCACAGAAATCCATACAATTCGTGTACACTGGGCATTATAACTGCTCATATTATACTTTTGAGATTTATGCTCTTCAGCTGCAACAACAAAAATGACTAGCCGAGCAAAATCTGCCCTGGCTAAGACGAGTCGCGCTAAATCGAGAATGTCTCCTGAGCCAACAAGGTCCTGCTGGCAAGTATTAGGACAATGATGGATGACATAATCTCCAGGTTTGACTCGTCATCTCCGCGACCGTAAAACTGGAACTATCCGCGGCTTTGGGACCTTTGGAGAGTAAACTCAAAGCGCATGGCGAGACTGTAGCAGGCCTCAAGCTATCGGCTAACGAGCACGCTACTCAGCTAGCCGACCTCCAGGCAAAGGCTGCTAAGCTAACCACCCAAGTCGAGGCACTGACAAAGAAGTGCGAGGACTTGGAGGGGTCCTTTTCTTCAACACGTCCAAAAGATTAAGTTCCCTCAGAGTGACCTAGACATCTTAAAATGTAGGATGTGTGACCAGGGTAGAGGTTATGGCAGGTCTCAACTTTTCAGTTTTCTTCTTTTTTTTGTGTAATGACGTGCGTTTTTATTTGTGATGTTATTAGGTTGTTTCTGCATTTGTTTGTTTTTTTGTTTGTTTCTGGGGGGGTGTATTTGTGAGTGTTTTTCAATTCTTCTGCGTTATTATAATTGACAGATTATGTCAATTGTTGCAACATATCTATGTGACTGAACATGGTCTGTTGAAAAAAAAAAAAGGAAAAATATATTTTCTTTTTTTTTTAATTTCAGGCGACCCCATTTGAACTCAAGACTACTCCAAGGTTGAAAAACACTGATTTAGTGGCTCCTGAATAGATTTATTTCTGTAGTTTTTATCATTTCCTGTCATCTCACGCCCTGGGGTAGGACCAAAACTGACACTTTGAAAAATGTTTCACACACTCTCTTTCAAGTGCCCCCTGCAGTGCCATCACATGCCCCCATTTGAGAAATATTGGTTCAGATAATAGAAACATTGTCTGTAATTTCCTATTCTTGGTTTTTGTTAATACAGTTTTAATATCTTTGAAAAAATCTCTGTCACAGAAAAACAAAAATAATTTTTTCCCTTTAAGGAAAACATAGTTAATTTAATAATTCTTATTCAGATAACGTTGGTATAATAATTAACAACAAACTTGTGCTGTTTCTGTTCATTTGATAGATTTGTGTGCTAATATGTTAGGTTTTCCAGGAAATCACCTTACATGTTTCAACTGTCAGTCTTCCTCAGAGGTAATTACTTTGATGAAGCCCTACGAGTCCTTATGAAAGAACTTGTATTGATACATCAAAGTAATCACCTCTGAGGAAGACTGACAGTTGGCAGTCGAAACATGTCAGGAGATCAAATTTCCTGAAAAAAAGTTGTCTGAATAAATGAAAACTTAACATATTATTTCAAAAAAGTAGACAAAGTAAACATGCTGGAATTAGTTTTGTGTGCTGTTGACTTACTTTCCTGCGTTAGTAAGTTTGTTGAGGGCATCTCTGGAGATAACGTGCCCACAAATGAGCTTCATAGGAGGATTGCTCTCCGAGGTCTGCTGCCGTAGAATCGGACACGCAAACACTGAGTGGTACCAGCACTTCTTCCCGAGATCAATTTCAATCTGCAGGAAAAAAAACAGTGTGACTTTAAACAATTGAATGTTTTATCATGTAAAGCACATTGAGTATGAAATGCGCTATATAAATAAATTTGCCTTGCCTTGCCTTGCCTTCAATTCAATAAGTAAAATATGCATTTTACAAAAACTATGAAAAGGACCTACAGGCAGCTCGTCTTTGTGCGTCCACACTCCACTGCACTGTCGCTGCTCGATCACCTGTTTGATGTTCATTAGCACGGGCAGGGCCATGCATCCTGATGCAAAACTGCAGAGAATACACCACAGCAGGTTTACAGTAAAAGCAGCCCTACAAATGACAAACTACTTCAAAACTGACAGAAAACTTAAAAATGTGTTTTACTTGGTACAATGTCACTCTCTCAATATTGTAAAAAAGAAAAAAAATATTTTAAAGTGTTGGACGGTTTATCTATTAATAATGGTTCAGACCTGTGGGAGTTTTACTAGTTACAGACAAACTGGTATACATGGATCACATGGTATTTTCCTAACCTCACACTGAGTGGAGACTCCACAGAGAGCCCCAGTAGAGCACAGGCATCCCTGGTGAAGATGTTGCAGATCTCCGCCCACTGATTGGTCTCCAGCAGACTGCGGTATGGCGAGTTGTCTATTCCATGACGTAGATACACCAGACTGCCCATCAGGATCTGGATATCTATAATCAAGAATATTAAACCACACAGGTCACTGTAGCGGAGCGGGAGGGAGAGGCTGTTGCCTCGGCTCTACACACAGTAAAGGACGGGGCAAGGAAGGGGGAGGTTTATGCAAATCTAGGAAACGCCCCCCCCCAAAAAAAAAAACAGAGCACTCTCATAGAACTAATTTTTACAGAGTATTAAACCTCTTCTGTTGCTTAATTCATGTTATGTTTTGACCAAACACCAGCACAGATATGTCATTTAGACCACAGGGAACTGGTTTAAAAGGTGAACATTTTTCATAATATGTCACCTTTAAACTCAAATGTAAGAAGTAAATGTTCTGAATGTTTGTATCATTGGAGATCTTTTTAACCAAGTGTTTCCTACCTCTCTGGTGCTGAGAGGCAAAGGGCTGGAAGTGCCTGGCGTACTGTAAGGCCTCCATCTGATTGCTGATCCCTCCACTAAGCAGGCTGATGAAGTACAAGCGGTGCAACTTGAACTCTAAACTGCTGTTGAGATCCAAAAGACGTTGCCGATTCGTCACAGCCCACCTAATAACAGACACATAACAAAGTCAGGAGTAGTCAAGGAACTGCAATTAAGATGATTTTTTTTTAGATTTAAAAAAATGAATAAAATTTGAGCCTTCAACTCTACACAACAGTAAACCAAGTATTTAATATTAATGACCCATCAAAATACCTGTCTTAAAACAAAAAACAAGCTATTTACTTAAATCAGATACACTGGAGTAGGCAGACAAGAGTTGGGGTCAATAATAACTTTAATTGCGTAATTTGTAATTAATCAAAATTACGGCAATTATAATTGTAAAAAAATGTGTTACTGTTGTAATCGTAATTGAATTGTAATGGAGTTCAGATACTGACTTTGTAATTGGCACGGAAATTCTATAAAAACTGTCATTTACAATGTAATTAAATTGGAGAACCACGCTACCATTCAATGGCTTACAACATATGTTGTTAGCAATTAAAATATGTTTCCTATTAAGTTTACCTCTCAGTTCTCTCTCTTATTTTACCATAAAATAAAAAATGAAATAAAGGGGTATACTGACACCAAAAAGACCACACCAAAAATATATATTTTCAGGGATAAAGAAGTCCAACAAGGTAACAAAGAGATGAAAAACAAATTCGATTATAGATAATATTTTTTGTGTATTTCACAGCTGATTTAAGACATGGGTCAAAACTGACCCGTTGTCACAAGAGATACTAACGGAAAGCTAACACAAGAGGAAGGTTGAGTTTTATGGGCTTATTTATTAAAGGCTCAGTAATTGTGAATAATTGTAATTGAACTTAAAATTAAGAAATCAACTTTCAGGGGAAAAATAATAATTATAATTTTAATTGTAAATGGAAAAAATGCCGGTCAACGTAATCGTAATTGAGCTGTAATTGAACATGGATAATTGAAAACGTAATTGAAAAATGTAACTGACCCGAACCCTGAGGCAGACTTAGGAAAAGGTATAAATCCACAGGTCAAAGTGGGTTGATATGATTCAGCATAAAACATACTCTAATGCTGGCCGTAGGTCCTGCATCCTCAGAGCTTCGAGGATCCTGTTTAGCTCCAGGAAAGGCTGCTTCATGCTCATGTCGATAACAACACCTGATTCCTAGAAACCAGGAAATAAAATACACTTTAAAAGCTGGTATACATTTTTACTGAGGATGGAAATTAGCTTTGGCTACAATCCTGCATATTCACAGGTAGATTATTTCTTAGCATTTTCTTGTTTTTAATATGCATTGTCCCTTGAATAAATAAACAAATCAAATAATTTTCTGCACGCCAAAGCCCCACGATTACTTTGCTTTACTTGTTTTTCATGAAACTACTGTGAAATCCAAGTGGTTTACCTGACACAGATCTTCTGCTACACCCAGCATGCCTTGTCTGTACAGATGCTCCACAATTGTCTCACTCAGGTATTTCTGTCTCTCTGGAGTGTCCCACACTGTCTCTGCCACCACTGCACTGATCTCTGCGTCAAAATTCTACAACAAAAGCAGGGATTAAACTAGGGCTGAATGATTATTGGCATTTGCGATATGATCGCGCTATCATAAAACGCAATTTTCTAATCGCAAAGGCTGCAATTTTTTCTTTTCTTCCTTGTTCTGTCTTGTACTGTCCTGTTAAGTTGAGAGTGTTTAAGAAGTGCAGTTCACATGTTTCATGAAATGTGAAGTTAGTTAGAGATGTTGAAGATGTAAAGCCACTGATCTGTTTGCTTTATTGTTGTAATCTGTGCTTTAAAATGTATATTTTAGATTTATTTAAAGTTTAAATAAATCTGAAATTGTTTATTATGAAAGATTGATTTATTGCTTGTGTTCATTGAAAACTACATGACAAGAGGCCCTTGAAAAAATATTTGCATATTAAATCGCAATTGCAATAATGAGGGGAAAAAAATGCAATTAGATTATTTTCCAAAATCGTTGAGCCCTAGATTAAACACATGGAATAGGACATTATAGCTTTTACTCACCCTGTCGATGGCTTTTCCAACTTTTGAGACACTGCCATGAATGTCCTTATGTCTGGATGCTAGCATCTGCACGGTTTCTTTGATATTCTTACAACACTGAGCCATGGTCTGGGATAGAACTGATAAGTCTGCATCTTGGACTCCTGTTAAACAAAGAGGAAAAGCACTATTTTAATCATTGCCTTTAGGCAGTCAACACAAACACATTTTACTCGGACGATGCTTTCCTACCAAAAGCAACAAGCTGTCCTCGGATCTCACAGACGCTGCGCAGGAGCTCATCCAGCCTTTCCTCGGACTGATGGCCGTACATTACAAAGCGATGCAGCACCTTCTCCAGCTCCCTCTCAACACATGCACACTGTTCCATGGTGAAGACTGGAACAGGCACACACACACACACACACCCCAGTGATGACACCTAGAAAAACAAGACAAGTTTACTGAGAGATAACTTCTCTGTTCTCACACTTCAGTAAAACAGGTAAAACTAGTTTTCATCTAAATCAGAGGTGTCAAACTAATGCAAAGTAACTTATCCTCTGTAGACCGAAGCAGAGGAGAGAAAAAACAAACCGCAATAAAAAGCTGATATTTGGGGTTCTACTTTGTTTCCAATGGACAAATATAAACAAATACACTTATTTATCTTTTTTTTTAAACCAGATATGTGACTGACAGATTTATTATTTTTAGCCCTGCCTAAAATCCCCAAAAGTTAGAAAAAAACAAATTAGTTGCCCAAAACAAGAAAAAATATTAGAGGTCTGAAAATAATAAAAATGCCTGTAAAATGCACACATTATTTACTATTAAACATCTAAAATGTACATATATATATGTTACTGTTATCTCGACCAATATCTATTTTTCCATTTTAACTTTTCTTTTATTTTTAAAGATAATTTTAAACTGTTTTGCTTCCTCTATGTGTCTTGGCTACTGTAACTTGTGAATATCCCCACTGTGGGATAAAATTAAATTAAAAAAAAACTAATCTAAAACAACAAGAAAAATGTGTGAAAAATAATTGCCAGAACGTAATTTTGAAGTTAGACTTGTGTTACACAAAACAGGGAATGCCAATATTTAAACATGTTGTTATTGGTATCGTTTTTAATATCACAGCCAATGACGCCACCAAAATCAGTCAGATATTTACATTTATAACACCCATTGTGTATTATTTGCAAATCATTTTAGAATGCTTATTTTGATTGTGATGACATAATTAACTTGTGAACAAGGCTTGTGTTGTTGTGGATTCAGTGTGCACAGGGATCTGGAGAGCTTGGCTGCTCCAAATCAAACCAGACCCAGGTCCGAGGAACACCAATGCAATGCATTACTCAGACTACAATAACAATAGATCAATAAAATCCAAAAACAGTGGCGATGCAGGTGAGAGGAATAATGAGACCGGCATGTTTTGCGCTTGTTAGAAGTTTGTCCTGGAGTGACACTGACTGAACCCAGGCCAGGCCTGATACACACACGCAGTGTCCTCTAATGGGGCCTGCTGTTTACTTTGTCCTCCGCAATGTTCTAGTTAGCGATACTATTCTTTACTATTAACTATTATTACAACGTTAAGTGTTGATGTTGAACAGGATATATAAAAAAATATTTCTATAACATCTGAGTCTTAGTTGTGACACCGCTTGAAGAAAATGTCCACCTATTGTTGAACATAGACATGAACACAGCTTAGTTCAACATGAGCCACGTACCTCTCAACTAAAGTTGACCGGTCGCCACACAACATACGGTGCATTAGCTCCGGTGAAGCTCGTAGTTTAGAAAACACAGCTAACGTAAACAAACCGAATCACAGCCGCTCGTTACAAAAGCTCTGCGTCGTTAGCAGCTAGTTAGCTCGTCGGTGTTAGCCAGCAGCTGTGTAACAAAGCCAACAATGACAACCCGTTCATCCCCATAACGTCTATGTTACATACACGGGTCGGAGCTTTAAAGATGGTTAACTACACATACAAGTCACTGTTAAAACAAAAACCCTATCCTTACAGACAATTAGCAAACATTAGCCACTTGCCTGTTATGGCAACGCTCGACCAGCAGTCGCAGGACGGATGTTCCGGTGTTGCAGCACCTTGTAGGTTGGAACTTCAAAATAAAATACACGTGTTCTCTCGTTTTACGACTGTTCATCTCACTTTTACAGGTGAAACATATGGCGAGCAGTCCATATGAGGTTTATTTTAACTTTTTATTTATTTTTGATATTAATCATAACATTCTCTCAAATTTAAGACCCCGTTTTGATCATAAGCGAGCATTATAAATGAGCCCCTTGATCTGTCTTACGCGAGTTTGATGAGAACCAGCCTTTTCATTTTTAGAGGTAAGGACATTCGTTTTTGTCCAATATATGTTCACTTTTTGATTACCTTTTTACTCTATGGGCTTTATAGAGGAGAGTCTTGCATTTCCAAAGACACACTTAACAGTAAAGGCATAAAGACATTGTGCCATTCAATTTAAATAAAGGTTTTATTTTAATCCATATATAAAAACATGTTTAAAAAAGTAATTATTTTAAACCAATGTTTAGAAATACGCATATGGATTGATTGGAACCAAAGTAACTTTGTCAACTTTGCCTTAAAACTACACAGAAGAATAAGAACTTTGACAATTTTCCTGAGTCACCTTACTTATCATATATTAAATTACATTTAAATTAATTTAGATTTTATATTTTTTGTCTGTTTTTGAGTGAATCTGTGTAGATGTTTTTTTTTTTTTTTTTCTTCCCCAAAACCCATGCAATATTTATTTTTTTGTAATAGATTGCAACAGTTAATATAATCTAAATTTGCGATTGCTCAATAGTTTACCAACTCTAGCCAGCAAAATTACATTTGTTTACTATTCTTGTAATTTTTTAAAAAACACATTTCGTTTTTGTTATTTGTGTAATAGATGACACATTTTCGCCCTGCGATGGACTGGCGCCCTGTCCAGCGTGTACCCCCGCCCAGCGCCCACTGAGAGCCGGAAATAGGCACCGGCAGACCCCCGCGACCCTGATAAACGGGAATTAGCGGGTTTGACGATGGATGGATGGATGGATAGATGGATGGATGGATGACACATTTTGAATCTTCAGTGTCACTGCTATTCCAAGATACAGTAAAGGATATAAATCAAAATCAAAGATGCTTATTTTTGACTGAAAATATAATAAATTAGTCAGATGTATGAATATTATTTCTGATTGCCATTAAGATAAATTTGGTCTCAAATGATGAATAGACATCTTTGTATCTGGTTTCTTAGATCCTCTAGAAAACTCTTCTTATCTTCTTATCTCAATATTAATTTCTTCCTAAGTTTAACACATTTTTTTTTGTGTTAAAAAACGAAGATTGATTTGAGGAAAATGGTTTCTTAGGTTAATAACGATCATAAACGTATGTAACTTTTACCAAAAATATATTAAGTACACTGTCATTTATATGAGCTCATACATAGCCCACCATGAGACAACAGTGTGCATTGTCTTTGAATAATCAGATGCTGTGGAATTTGACCTGTAAAAAGACTCAGCTTCGCCTTTAGACAATAATGAGTGACAGCTGCATCTACAGTATTTCATCTTTGGTCAATCTCATCATGCCCACCCTTTCACTTATAATCAGATGCTTTAATTCAAGGTAATAATATGATAAATTAATAAACTTTATTTGACAGTCCACATGTTATCTTCTAAAAGTTATATTTTTGTTGTCTGCTGCATTGATACGGGCAAGTGAGGTCTTCAGGCTGAAAAAGGCAGGTGTGACTAGTCTATTAGTAATGTAGAATAAAGCTCTTTCACTCGGATGCTCGCCATTCTTTCCCTCTGAGTCCTCCTCTAGTTGGCCATTCTATAACAGGGGGTCAGATTTATCAGCACTTAAGTTAATGCAGTATTACACACATACACTACCTTTGAAATATGTAGGTTGCTCAGTCTGACCTTTTAAACTTAATATCCTGAAAAAACAGGGTATATGTTTTCACATGTGGTATTAGTTTTTATGTATCACAACTGATGAAAGTGTCACCATTACCTACACAAGCTTTTAACCATATGATACATTCTCATGTTGATGGCCAGAAACACATTAATGTTAGAGCCCTTTTAAATGATATCTGATCTGGAGTCATACACACACAGATACTTAAAAAAATAAATAATGAAACAATATTAGGTGGCATACTAGGAGACTTTAGCTGGCTTTAGTATAGTTAGGTTTAAAAGTTCCATCATGATTACTGTAGGAAAAAAAATACCATAATAATATGGTATAGGTAGACAAATTATAAATTATAATACCTTGTATTTGAAGTTATTCATTACATCAAGTGCCCGTAAAGAAGCGATTTATCACTGATTTGATGTAGTGACTATGAATAATTGTGATGTCATGGAGAATGAGGTAATGAGCAGAGGGCTTATTCCAATTAACTGCCATCAACAATGCTAATGTCAGAGGGTACTGCTGCAGCAGCAATAGTAATAAGTGAAAGACCACAAATGTTTTCTTTTGTTTTGGACATCCTGATAAAATACCTTGGTGGAAGATGAGGAAAGTTATTTGCGAAGACAAAGAGGTACAAGGCTATAAACAACAGTAAGGTGACCATATTTTGATTTCCAAAAAAGAGGACGCTTGGACTGATCTCGACATGCTCAAAGTAGTTGACGTTTTCTTGAATCTACCTTGTAACGGCAGAATACAATGTTATAAATAAATAAGTTGTCATTGTCCATAAGGTTTAAAAATTGATTTCTATCTTTATAACAAAGACTTTGTTATGGCATTTTTTATATTCATCATAATATTGTCAAATGTGTGTTCATGTGTACAATTTGTCATGTTTTAATACATGATGACTGCATTACTCTTCGCACTTTTGAACAGCTGAGTCATGTTAGATTAAACAGTACAGATCGTATTGTACTCAGTGCAACACAGAGTCTCTGCTGAAGGCCATACACACGAACACACACACTATCAAGGATAGATAAGAGTGGCGCCCAATCTTCCTCAAAATATACATGTCTTTATCATCCTCAAATGTTTCCACTGTTGGGCATCTGACTCCCTCCTTCTCCTCACCTCAGGGTGGAACTTTTTCTGTTATCTGTATAAAAGCTTAACCTGTGAAACTGTTAGTTAGAGTGGGTCTTGCCTTTTTGCTCTGCCACGAGCCTTTTGCCTTTCATTCTTTCAGGATGGAAGCTTCTTTTTTACTCCTTTTTTATTTAATTTTATAATGAATCTTTTTTATAAAATCATAAATGCCTCGCCTGGACTCCATCATTCAACCAGAGCAATAAATCATGTCTCCAAATGAGGTCAACCGCAAATTTGCCGTAACAACTTTTAAAAAAAATCTGAAATCAGTGTCGACTCAAGTCAGTTACCTTTCTCATTCATTTTAACAGTCTGTCCTTCAAAAATGTCATGTATGCCTGGTTTAAATCTCTCAATCATTGGAAACATCGCCTCCTAGAAATTAAAACAATAACAAAAAACTTAAGGCTTACAGAACATTAATTAATCATTCAATTTCAATAAACAACAGTTTCAATTAAATCCACCGCTATTTGGTCTCTTTTAATCACTCTCTCTCTTTCTCTTGGACTTTGGTCCTCTTTCTCTTTTCCTCATATGTGATAATTTCATCAAAACTAAGCAGCATCTTTAATGAATATGTCACGTGTGAGTAATGAACCATAAGACTGAACTCATTAAATTTGAGAAGTTGGTGGAATTTCCCAGATAGAGCAAATATTAGCAGAGTAATAAATTTTTAAATGAATGTGTTTCCTGAGATGCATTCAGGGTCCCTGGGAAACCTGGACAATTTCAATCATATGTAAAATAAAGACGTGAAAAGAGGACATGTCCGGGTAAATCCGGACATATGGTTACCCTAAGCAACAGGAAGCCAGCATATGAAACTGTGATTGAAAACCTGTAACAGGGCATCTAACAAATGTAGCTACAGTGTATCAAATGGAGTGAGCAGCATTTGTGCACACTAGCTGTAAAACCTAGATGGTCTATATTGACCCTTGACCTGTGTTCAATGCATGTAAAGGTACACTAACTTCACTTTCACTTATGTAAAGGACAATGAACAATACTGTAAGGTAGATCATTTACATCTTCGGCACAGAATTTTGAATCATCCTCTTTCATTCCCTACCAGCACTCCCATGCAGACAGCCCGAGCTATGGCTATCTGGCTCTGATAGTTTGGGTCTATATATAGAGCGGCCCTATGACTGAGTCGGCTGTAAGTGTCGGATTCCGGCGTCCACTCATCAGCCCCGGTTGGATCAGCACCTGCTGCTAACTATAAACCATTCCAGCAGCCCCTTCTCTGCGCCCCAGTCCAGCTTTAACATACAAGCCAATGCACAACCACACTCTATGCTGAAGAAGAAAAAAGATCTGCGATAGATGCAGCGAAGGCTTTGTCTGATGCCAGCTCAGAGGGGAGGGGATGAAATAGAGATGAGACTATTAGAAGATGTAGTTTGTCAGCGTAAGATCCCCTTTTGCTCTTTCTACTTTCCACTGTGGCAGTGTCTTTGACATGCTGCAGTAGTCCAGGCAGCGTGGTGCTGGGAGACAGAGCAGCACAGACTTCCTTAACTATTGGATTCAGCACAACCACAGAGGTCTCTACAAACTGGAGTGTTTTGGGGATTTCAGAGTCAGATAATTTTTTTTACAAGAAGAAGATATTGCAACACAGAAGAACTTGATGCCCCTTGGAAAGTTTCATCATTTTCCAAAGGTACAGTATCATTCACACAGTGCTGCTCTACTTGCACATGGTGACAGGTTTTCACAGTCCAGACAAGCGTGAAACTTTTAATATAATAAAATAAAAGACAAATAATAGCGTTAGACTAAATTTGGCTGCTCAAAATATATCTTTTATACCACATTAAATTATTTATGTGGCTATCTCAAATCTAGATATATATTTGTCTACTTTTTCCTCATCGTTTCACTTTCCACCCAATCTTGAATCTAAGGATCTTTTTAGTCAATACTGCATTTCTAGATTATGACTTAATGTGTAAATTGGCCATTGATCAGTTCTAGGCTGTGCTAGTGCTGTGCAAGGAATTGTGGGAAATTAGCTTGGTGTGACTGCATATATTTTCAAACATCTGTGTTTCAAATTAAGATTTAGCAATATTGATAATCTTATACTTGTTTGCACATTCATAAAATACAGTATAGTTTCAGTATCTAGCAAGGGGTTGTGTATTTGGCACTCAGGTATATGCAAGGCTGCTGCAGATATAAATGAATGAGCCTCACATCCTTAAGGTGACTATATCTCATTTTCAGTCCAGGAGCAGAGCTCAGAGCAGACCAGAGGAGCTGACTGAACAGGTCACGGTGAGAATTTGGAACTGGTGGACTAACTATGGACAGCTGGACTCTACAGGGAGACAGTTACTCCTTCCTGCGCAGTGCACCCAGTACTTTTTCCCTGTGCCATCGTGACGGCACCCCAAACCACATTGAAATCTTCGACATTATCAACACCCCAACCCAGCACAGCGTCATATCTGAAACTACTTCTCTGTGTGACATTTTTGGAGACGAGCGTGAGTCTCAGTCTCTCTCCAGCAGCCCTGCTACAGGCACCTTTGCACCTTCTCTGAGGGAGGTGGATGGGACAGCTGCTGCATCACCCTTGGTGGACGACCTAAACGAGTCCTCAAGCTCCTACCACACCGCACCTGGCTCAAGTGAAGGGGAGGAAGGCTTTGAAGATACAAGAGAAAAGTTTTATAGCCCCACCCTGCAAAGTGAGCATACAGAAAGTAAACTAACCGAGGACACAGTGCTTGACTCCAAACTTTCAAAAGTTTGTGAGGACGGAAGCCCAAATCTAGATCCAGAAAGTAAATCACCAACACTACAGCAAAGTTCACCCAGTCCATCATCCCAGGTTTTAAACTCTGGTGAAATTACTCCCTCTTCTGGACATACCAGCCCCCATACTGTCAGTACACAGGGAAGACTGTCAGCCTTGTCCTACTCATTAGTTGAAAAAAGACATTCATCCTCGTTTCTTGAATCTGAACTAGCTGAACCAAAAACAGAATCAAGATTAATATCCCCCATATTAAAAGAGAGACACAGCAGCCTCTCACACCAGTCTTTACCGTCAAGCCCCTCCTTTGAGCTGACTCGTGACAGTTTATCTCTCTCTGAATCTGGAAACAGAGAACTACAAAAATCCCCAGAGGCAAGGAAACTTTCTTTGAATCAAGATAACACTCCACCTGAAGTCACACCTGAAGACTTTTCTCAGTACCTCACAGAATCCACTTTTGAAGCCCGATCCATTGATTCATCCCCTTTGCCTTCACCTTTAGGCAGTCAGTCATTGAGTCAGTCTAGAGAATCACTAGTCTGTCCTGA
This sequence comes from Gouania willdenowi, assembly GCF_900634775.1. Classification (NCBI taxonomy): domain Eukaryota; kingdom Metazoa; phylum Chordata; class Actinopteri; order Blenniiformes; family Gobiesocidae; genus Gouania; species Gouania willdenowi. The sequence goes on along the minus strand of NC_041053.1, from coordinate 22,371,491 downwards.
GTTTAGAAACAGGCCCTCCCTGTCTGACATTGAAGCATCATCTCCTCTCTCTGAGCTAGGAGGAAGGATCTCACTACCGGATCTCTTGAGGAGGGGCTCCACACCAGATATAGAAGAATTGTTTAATAGTCCTGCATTTATTTTAAACTCCTTTACTCCAGAAAGCCTCTCCACAACGTTTTCTGAACCAGCTGATCCCAACTGTGCTGTTTCACCTTTTGCCCCACAATATACAGCCTCCTCACCTGTCATTTTAACTGCGTTGCCAACAAAGCTCTTAAAGTGTGCTCCTTCACCTCAATTTGACAATACAATTTCCTCTGATCTCTCCTCTCCAGCTCTTTGTTGTGCTCCCTCTTCAGCCAAAAGTGGGACGAGCACTCCCTCCCCTCACCCCTCACCAAAACCAGCATCACCTGGAGTGAGGATTCAGGTGCCCTCACCTAGAATTAACTACAGCTTGACTCCATCTCCTGCAATAAGCGACAACTACTCTTCGACTGAGTACAGGCATAATTCTCCCTCACCTGAAATCAGGATTATAACATCTGAACCTGAAGTAAACACGGAAGAAGTATCTTCAGAAATTGAGACAACGCCACCCTCTCCTTTCTTGGATCCTTACTCTTTCTCTACCGCACCAATAAGCCCTACATCCTCCCCTCACATCACAGGAATTTGTTATTCAGTTGTTCAACCAGAAGACAGGGATTCCCCACCGTTTCCTGAACTATCTCATCTTTCTGCTGAAGAACCAGACAGCACACTTGAGTCTTCTGTGAGAAGAAGTCTGTCAGGAAGCAGAAACAGCTCACAAAGGAGTGTAGCACTGTCCAATGGAACAGCACAAGACTCACCTCATACAGTAGACCTCACAAACTCAGAGGCAGAGTCAGAAAACACTCAATCTAGGCACCAGAGAGATTCACCTCAACTAAAATACCTCACTCCCCCACCTGATGTGAGACAACAAAGCCCTTCACCGGGACAGTTTCAAATTTCTACACCCGAACAAAGAAGCACACATCAATCGCCAGCTGTCTCATTTTCTGAACAGCATTCATCATTGTCTTTTACAACAAGTTATAACCCCTTCTGTACATCATCTGTAATAAGTGCTCCAGAGGTAGAAAGAGAATTCCCGTCAGTTGCTGTTATAGAAACACAATTCCAAAAACTTTTGGATCAAAACGGCGAATCACTCAAATGTATTGCCTGCGACAGCGACAAACCAGGAAACAGTGACAGTCAAAGCTCTTCACCTTTGGTATTTAATCCATCTGTGTCAAACTCACCAACCTTTGAAGAAAAAAAAGTAAACAGTCCTCAAAAACAAGAGACGGTGGAAAAAGATTTGTCAAAAGAGGATAGAGTTCAGGATAAATCAAGTCCAGCTTCTTTCCCTGAAGAAAATCTAACATTTAGTGGCCACATTTGTCAGGCAGAGGAAACTTACAGTAATTCTCTCCCTGTCATCAAGTCAACTTCCCCAAATCTTATTGTGTTGAAGGAAAGGAGTCCTTCGGATACAGCTAAATCCCTCTCACCATCTCAGAGTTTAGAAGACCTTCAATCTCACTTCACCCCTTATTCTACACCATCAGAAAGCACAAGTTTTTTGAAACCATACTATACACCTCAGATCTCAAGAAAAAAGTTGCTAACCAACTATAGTCAAGACAACAGAACAAAAACAACAGAGGATATGTCACGCCATGTAGAAAGACGGCGCACACCTTCACCGCCGCTCACCAGGTTTACACCCATCCACATCATAGCCCCAGAGAAACCATACAGACATTGGCAGAACAGTAGCCATAGCCACTCTCAGTTTGTAGTCCCCTCACAAAGTGGTAATTCAAATAAAGCAGAAACAAATAGGGAATGCCCCGATGTGGCCCCTGTTGACATTTATAGCCAGGGTCACTGGGCTGAACCAGAAAGGCAATTGGAGAGGGAGCAACAGTTAGTGCAGCAGAGAGATGTATGTCGGGAGAGGCAAAGGGAACGTGGTATGAAAAAAGAGAGAAAGAGGGAGGAGCAGTTTAGTGAAAAGAGGGAGGGATGGCAGAGCAACGCCAGTTACAGAGGGGAACAGGTTGAGCTGTCATTCAGTGCCAGAAATAGAAAAGGACCTGCAAGTAGCAGTGCAGCTCCCACTAACAGAGAGAGCCGACAGCGACTGCCAACAGTGCATTCTCACTCGGAGAGCTTTCTTGCAACTAGGCAGCCACAGCAACAACAGAATCTGCTCAGGGGTGGTGGAGCCAGCAGACGACATCAATCCCACAACAAGAGCAGCGCTTCAGGGCACTTGGCCACAAAGAGGCCTTGTCGGAGTTCCAGCTCCAGCATGGGAAGTGAACTTGATGAGACGGACAATGAAGTAAAGTGGTTTTCAGATTTGGCCTTCCGCAGCCTTTCTAGTCCTGAAGTAGACTACCTTGACATGTACAGTTCCAGTCATCGGTCATCTACAAACATTTCTCAACCATCCACCCAGGAAAGCCCGGCAGGAGTCAAATCTCCCTGGCTGTCATATGCCGATTTCAAAGGCTCCACAGCTAAACTGGATCAAGATGAACTCTCCTACCAGCACTCACCTGCATACAACTCTAATGGCCTGGATCCATCCAGACGCTATGAGCTGGGAAGTTTTGAATGTGTTGATGTTGCTGTAGAACGAGAGGATGCAAGGAAAGTGAGAAGAGGAGTTCCAAAAAGGCAGATTCAGCTCAAAAGAAGGAATGCGGCTGAAGGAATTCAAGATGAAAGCAGTGAAAACAGTAGTCCAGGCATACCAGTTTTGGCAGAAAGCCCCTCTCAAGACAGTATATCCAGAGTAACTTTTTTGAGACAACATAGCACACCAGCAGTAATGCAAGAATGTTGCCAGTCCGAGTGCAGCCCTGAACGCCCTCAAGAGATAGACATTAAATCTAAACTCCAGAAATCTGCTTCTGTGGATGAATCATGCACTAAAACCAAAAAGGCTTCTCATCTTATCAAGAGTGTGCTGTCTAAGAAGATGCAAAGTTTTGACAAACAATCTGATGAGCAGGGGGAGGAAGATATTTGCCCTAAGTCAGAGGATGACAGCCCACCAACATTAAACATATTGCAACAAGATCAAAAATCCCAGAAACAAAGTGAACAAAATCTGAGTTCTAATCGCCAATCTGATTACAACCTTTCATCAGGGGGTCTTCCTCTAAAGGCTGAACCCACTGCAAAGGACGAAACCAAACCACCAAGGGGATTTTTTATGAGACCTAGTAACAGGTCAAGTTCATCCACCAGCAGCAGAAGTATTAATTTTTCAATGACTGGTAGTGAAGAGGTTGAATCTCAAAACAAAAATGCTAATTTGTTAAGACCCGAAATGAGATCAGAACTGAAAGTGCCATTTGATAGTGACCACAGTGGGCCTGTACTCCGACGAGTGAACGATAGCAAAACACATGAAAGGGAGGATGGTGACACCGCAAATGCCTCTGTTAGGAACACAGAGTCTTCTTCTGTCAGTGGACCCAACAGCACACAGGCCAGAGTTACAAACAAAGATCAGGAATCTAAAAACACAGAGGACTGCAAAAGACAGAACATTATCCCCAAAGCTATGGAAAATAAGAAAGCGTCTCTCAATGTCTGCCTTACACCTGAAGCAGAAAACCAACCTGAGACTTTTTCTTTACCAGCTGCACCTATAAGAGAAAATGGAGAAAAAACAAACAGCTGTAAAGATGAAATAGCCGAAGACTCAGATGAAAGTAATGCTATTAAAGCCCCTCTTCACAAAGTTAGGGATGTGAGAAGGTTAGTAAAAAACACCTATAATCTGTCCTTCAAGGCTGCTACCATGCCACCAAATGTGAGTGAAGAGAGGACAAACATTTTCAATGAGGAAAGGAGGGAGGTGGTCAGAACATGTGATGACAAAGGTACAAGGCAGGAGATAAAGCATGAGGAAAAAGAAAACGAGGTCTGGATGAAGAGGAAAGATCCACAGAGGGAGGAGGTGAAAACTATATCCCCCCCTGTTCCGAAAAAAAGGCAGTCTCCATCCAATCCTCACCCAATGCAAATACAATGCAAGGCTGTTTGCTGGAAGGAAGACAAAGCTAAAACCTCATGCTTCAAGAGGGTCTTGGACAATCCAGGTGAACAATCCCCAACTTTTTCAAACTCTGTCAATGAGGTAAGCAAAGAATCTTTGAATGTGCCAAATTACACAAAAGGAGACACCTCACCTATCAGCAAACATCATGATGTAAACACTGCAGCAGAAACACAGACCACAACAGAAATCCATAAAGTGGGAGATAATGAGGACAAGCCAGTATTAGTAAAAACAGAGAGAAAAGCTACGATGCTTGAAAGCCTCCCCAAAATGCTCAGTAAAGAACGAGAAGTCTCAACTGCAGTGGTGTTGATAAGAGAAGGACAATGTCAGACCAAGTGTTCTACATCTCAAATCCAGGAAGAGATTCCTACCATTGTAGAGGCTCCAGCTGTTATGCCTGATCTCTCATCCCTTGGAACTGGAGGACACTCTGTTTCCATGTTACTAAAAGAGAAAGGATACCAAGCAGATATTGGAGCAGTGGTGGGTGAAAACCAAAATACAGTTGGAGTTAAAGAAGTTCCCCATAAGCATGTGAACCACTTGGAAATTCCTCTTCAGACGAACACATTGTCATGTGGTAGTTCAACTGAATCTCATAAAGAAAAAACAATTGTTTCTGGATCCCCATCTGGTAAAACAGAAATAATCACAAAGACAAAAAATGGTGAAAATCAAATTTTAGTACGCCTATGGAAAAAGAAATGCCCAAAGAGAAAATACTAGATCCTGGAGACTTTGAAGCTGTAAAAAGACTGGACCCTACCTTCCCACCAAGGTCCCCCGCAATCCGGAGATTCAAACCGCAGCCAATTCAGGCTATGTCATTGCCTAAAGAGCCAGATAAACAAGGAACCCCCTCAAACCCTCCAGGGAGCAACAGGCCTCAATGCATAGAAGTTAAATCTATTGCTAAAAACACTCAAAAACCAGTGGTTCCCCCAAAGCCAAGCTGTAAATTCAAACCAGCAGATATGCTGTCAGCCCAAAATGATATACAGAGACAACCAGCAGCAGCACAAGCTCAAACTATTGTAGTGAGTTCCCCCACAATCTATCGAAAGATATCCAATGAGGCAGCAGGCACGTCAAATTACTCAAGGAAGCTAGCTGTGTCGACTGTGTCCAGCCTCAAACCTCCACCCCACAAAAGTGCTTCCACTACAGTATTTAGTCTCTCCAACCAATTATCCACAGCAACATCAGACACAGAAATTTCTAATGACCGAGAATGGCAATGTCCTCAGAGCTCTAAAAATGCGCAAAAATCTGTGACCTTAGCAACAGCTCCAACATCAGGCACTGCCTCAGGAGTTATCTCAGCTTCAAGCACAGTTATTGACCCAAAGCCATATCCAAGCCCTAATCCTGCTTCAGCTGAGGATAACCAGCCAAGCCAGACAGCTGTTATAGATTCAGACAACCAGTTGCTGCATCCCAGAGGAGCTTATCTTCACCAACAAGGCTTGCCAGTAATTCCAAACAGCACAAAACAACCTGCTGCTCTTTCCACCACACAAGTGCCAAGGTACTTGCACCAGCCGCTCCAGAGATCTCTCTCTAGTGAGCGCTCCCAAAGGGCTGAGGATCTGCGCTTTTTGGCCTCAGATGACCCTCCTAGTTATGACGAAAGAGAAAGCTTCAGTCCTCTAACGCTGCCTGGTTTGACACATTTGAAATCAAATTGCTACCAACCCACTTCCCGTCGTCCTCATTGCTCCTGCACAGCTGGATGCCACACACATCCTGGTCTCAGTGCCCCGCACCATCATTGCAGCCCACACAACCTCACCCCACCAGTGCCCTCACACTCTCCAGGTCAGGCATTACCCTATCCAGTGGTTCAGCCATCTCTGCGCCCTCACCAGTGCAGACCTGAACCTCAGCATATGAGCTACCAACCAGGCTCTCCTAAAGCAAGCCCTCTTGTTCCAACCCAACCGCCCACCATGTTCCAGCCTCTCCACCAGTCTGCCCCCTGCCCTCCCCATCCCTCGCTAATGCAGAGCTGCTCAGCTGACCGATCGTTGCCGCCACTACCACAGCATATTGACTCTCGTAGGCCTCACAGATCTCCTCATCAGCAGCTGCCAAGCATTGTTGTGCCCTCCTACAGTGAACCTGGCCAAAATCACTCCCCCAGCCTGCCTTCTATTGATCATCAGTACCTATGTGGCCCTCAAAGCATTGGCCCTTCCTATGGCTCTGAATATGGGGGTGACAGTTCCAGTTTGTATTCAGAGAGCAGCTATGCACAGACACCACGCAGAGTGCTTTTGGATCCAGAGACCGGGAAGTATTTTTACATTGAAGTGCCGGTCCAGCCACTGAGAAAGATGCTGTTTGACCCGGAGACCGGTCAGTATGTGGAGGTGCTCATTCCACAGCAAGCCATGTCTCACTCAGGCCTGTATCCTCCCTCAGCTGCCCCGTACCCACCTCTTCACAACCCAAACATGTATGCCCCTGCTCCACAGTATATGCCCTACACTGCTCCTCCTCCCTCAACACACCCCCAAGCTCCACTCCAGCCACCCCGATATCCAGAGGCCTCTATTACAACAATGCATCCACCTGGGCTTGGTTATAGGAACCCCCCAGGTCAGGGGTCTAAATCAGAGCCTCAAAACCACCCACCACTGGACCATAGCTATTTGGAGAGCATGTATTATGTCCCGACAGGAATTAATGCAAGCCCCAATCCTACCCCACCAGACTACTATCATAAACATCCCCCCAACTTACCCCCAACTGGGGGGAAACGGTCCTGAAATAGAGGGTAGGGCCGCCTTCCTGGAGCCTTCTAAAAATACATTGTGTATCAAGAGGGTGCATGTCCAATGTTGGCCTGAAATGTTATTTGACTTTTCACACGTACACTAAAAACAAAATTTCCTTAGTTGTTTGATATGTTAGTTTCTGTGCGGGACTGCTGTATTCAACAAAATGTTTAATTGAAGAAAAAAATGTTAATCCTTTATGAATTTCAAACTGGTGTCATAAACTATCAATATATGAACAAAACACACTCAAAAAGAAACAAACAGCCATTTGGTAGATTTACTGTGTATTTGATGTGTGTATCTTCTGAAGAAATATGTTTAAAAACTTGAGGACTTCCACAATAAAAATAACCTTGTTTATTTTACTGCTGATGATGACTCTGGTGGGAGTGAATGTCTGATTATGTGTGTGATGAAAGCAAATGTCAAATGCAAATAAAATGTCAAATATTAGATGCTTTTTTTTTTCTCTTTTCAAAATTGACTGAATAACTAATCACTTCAGATTAGTGACTTTTGTGTGTCACAACATGAACATTCAGATAAAACATGGCCATTGTATTTATCTCATTGTCAAAGTTAGAAATATATTGCATATGTAACCAAAGGCTTAATTAACTTATTGAACAAAATAGACACAGCCATCTCTTCTTATTAACTTAATAACATCAAGACTCTACGACGGTCAAATGAGAGCACAACCTCTCTACTTTATCACAGCTATGAAGGAAATTATCATTGTTTCACACTGTAAAATAAAATCCAATATAGGTGTTTAAACCTAAGTTTAATACAATTGTCATTAAATAACTTCAGCTCTATCTTATTCTTCTATATCATGTAGTTTATCACATTGCCACCTATTCCTGCAACACATTCACCAACTTTTTAAAGATCCAAAAGACACATACTAAGTGAGTTCAGGGGGCAAAAGCAGTTAAATGCTGCAGAATCACTTTTGTGGGCTTATATGTTTTAGTGTATTTTCAAACTGTTTAAAAAAAATAAAATCCAAGCCTTGCCTGAATATTTTTTGACTCCCTAAATATATTTACCAATGTACATCATGACAATCAAACCAAACAAGCACACATTATTGTATTATTTGGTTGTAGTAACAAGTCACGGGAATTTGTGAATCCCTTGAATAGTTAAGTTATAATGAAAATATATATATTATCCAGTCATCAAAATCATTTATAAACTATTATCAAGCTGCTGAGGAACTACAATATGTTGAATGGATTTCAATCAGTTGTATTTGAAAAGAGTGGATTAGTGTACCATTCTTGTATGTGCAGCATTCTGTCCACTAGATGGTGGAACAGGCCATATAGTAGGTAGTCACACTGGTAGTAAAGCTTACCAGAACTCAGGAGTAAGGAACAGACTGCCTCAATTTCATGATTTCTCTCATAAAACAGGATCCTGTTTTAGAGTTTAATTTTGGTGTCCAAGGAAAGGTTCACTGCCTGTTGTTGCTTGAAGTGAATGGCAATAAAAAGAGTGAGAGGTTTTTACAGGTAGCTGTGCAAGACTGTATTTCAACCTGTTGATCTACATGAAATCAGCTCATCTTGAGAGTATTTTCTAATCAGAAGAAATTTATATATCTGGTTTTGTTTATAAGAAATAAATACATACATATACATTCAAATATATTTATATATATTGTCTAAATAAGACTCAGATGATATAAATCATATAAATAAAACAAATTCTATAAGGAATAAATAGATTTGTTGAAGTTTTTAAGTGGGACACATCTACACTGCTTGAGTTAACCTGATCCATGTGTTAAAAATTCATTATGCCATCATGATCTCGTTTTGTCACAACCTGGACAACAACTAAAGACACACCTTTGAAACACATTCATCTGTGTAAACCGTCAGACACGCCTCGGACAAAATAATTTCCAGACAAACACCCATACTTCCACATACCTGAGGTCTCTTTACTAAGTGCTATACAGCTCTTTTGGAGAATGATTTATCTCTAATGTGTAACCGAACCCACCAACATTTCTGGTTAATCCCGAAAATCTCCCTTGTTGAACAATAAAGATGTGTGTTTAATGTCTGTTGATTTGAAAGCATTATGAAGCCAATGTCTAAATCTTCAAACACAATGATCATAGTTTTAACTTTTACTTCAACTGTTTAGCAAGAAAATATTACAAGTCAGGAACGATTTTTTTCACATTATGTGTCACTTTAATGACATACCTTCCCCACTGTGTTAGACTACAATAGGTTACAATCATAAACATACAGAAGACAGAAACAATGATATCATCCACAGGTTCCTGGGTTTTTGTTATTGTTATTTTTTACTAATCAGTTTTCAACGTGCACACACATGCACTCATACAGTCCCCTCTCCTTTGAATCACCCAGGAGTGAGTGGGCGAGTTTGACCCCGCCTGAGGCCTTACTTGATTTGGACTCACTGAAGATTTGACTAGTCACTGGAAAAATCCAAGCTGCACTGTCGTGTATCAAGAATGTCAAAAAAAAATGGGTGGCACCTGAGCCTGGTACCAAGATAAGACAAAGTTTGAAGTGATGATAAGTTAAGCTGTTTGGAATAATATGTACAATGTGTTTCCTGACATTTAACAGCGTGCTCCTCCCCAAAGGTGCAGGCAGAGATTAGAGCTCAGTGAGTCGACTTGTAACTTGAAATGACTGCACCACAGACTTTAAGACTCCTCTCAAATGTGAAGGTGTGGGGTAGAGAACAGAACTTGTGGTAAAGACTGACCCTATTAGACATGAATTAGCACCATCTGGTTGGCTGAAAGTATTCTTTATAAAAGGTTTGGAGAGGAGGAGACAATATTTTCTGATCCAGACATCATGATTATAATCATCAGCCAGATGAACAAATTCAAACATTCTAAAAAGATTTAAAAACAAGATTTCACAGTGGTAGAAAAAAAAATTGGGTTGGATGACATCTGTTAGCATTCATAAAGGTTGGTCATCTTCAGAGAAAGTAGCTAAACTTCAAATTAAGAAAAAACTTTGACTTCTTGGCTATGAAGTTTATTAGGCACACCTGTTAATGCCCGGTTGGATTCTTAAGAGCTGTAATTTATTCCTCCACTACAATTTGTTACTCTCTGTCAACGTTGTCAAAGTACAGTGAGACCATAACGTTCAATAAACCAAACAAATGTTTTACTTTTTCAAACTGAGCAATTACAAACTAAAGGCGCATGGTGGCTTAGTGGTTAGCACGTCCGCCCCACAGCAAGAAGGTCCTGGGTTCAAGCCCTGGGGTGGACTTGGGTCCTTTCTGTGTGGAGTTTGCATGTTCTCCCCGTGCTGCGTGGGTTTCCTCCGGGTACTCCGGCTTCCTCCCACAATCCAAAAACATGACTGTAAGGTTGATTGGATTCTCTAAATTGCCCATAGGAGTGAATGAGAGTGTGTTGCCCTGTGATGGACTGGTGCCCTGTCCAGGGTGTACCCCCGCCCAGCGCCCTATGAGAGCCGGAGATGGGCACTGGCAGACCCCCGCGACCCTGTTAAACGGGAATAAGCAGGTATGAAAATGGATGGATGGGCAATTACAAACTAGTGCTGTTTGATTTGACCAATCAGAGAGCAGTTTGTTGAGGAGTAAGTTATTGCTACTTCCAAGTGCCCGTGTGGCTGCTAAATAGTCACTGCATCTGAGTGAGACTGCATAAAAATACAGTAAGTTTTAATAGTTTTTTATAGTGTTCAGATGTCTGTTTGCATATTTACAGTTATTAGTTCTAATGATACAGCAAGGTAAGTTTAAAAAGTACAGGATTCATGTGCATAGGCCTGTCCTTTGGCATCCTCTGCTGGTCATTGAATTCAGCAGTATTCAATCTAAATTCAATCTAATACTGTTGTTTGTGAGATTTTTGTACATTGTTATTGTCAGAGGTTATAATTTGCTTGTTTTTAACCATTATAGCCCTTTTTTTTTAGTTAAAACCTTTTCTGTAAGTCTCAATTTATTTACTTGTTTTTGGTTCATGTTTTGATTCCTGTGTGATGGAGTGATTAGCTCCCTCCTGTTTGGCACTCAAGTGTGGCCCATTTCTAATTAGGCCTCCCTTATTAAAGAGCTGAGGATGTGTTCAAAATCGCATACTAACGTACTATGCACCACACACTCAATGAGTACATACTGTCTACTGTGTACTATTAGTATGATTAGGATGGACTGTTCCCACTGAATTATACTACTGAGGCTAAATATCTCACCACTTATTAATGTTCTGAAAGCATTTTAAGTGAGAAAGTGACCAAGTAGAATATCAACATGTGGTTATTTGAGCCATACAATTTGCAGAAACACATTTCATGCCGACATTTTGGAGATTTTCAGAGACCCTCCATTGTGGTACTGCAGGGGTGGCCAATCCTGGTCCTCAAGAGCCACTATCCAGCATGTTTTAGATGTTTCCCTTTTCCAACACACCTGATTGAAATGACCAGGATCGTTATCAGGCTTCTGCAGAGCTTGATGATGAGTTAATAATTTGAATCAGGTGTGTTGGAAGAGCGAAACATCTAAAACATGCTGGATAGTGGCTCTTGAGGACCAGGACTGGCCACCCCTGTGCTACTGACTAAACTTCTGCTTACCTTCAAAACAAGAGCCCTATTTACAAAGGCGTCAAAAACTAATGCAAGACAAGAAGAGATGCTTTTGTTTTGAAAATGGGATGTTTGCCTTTTAGCTTGAAGTCTGTCCCAGTACGATTTTACGTTCCGCTCGCAATGCATCATGGGTCGCTTAACTATGACTAGTGTGTCCACTGTGCATACTTAAAAAAAATATCCCGATATAGTGTACATCCTGGTTTTCTCGCGTACAAAATGTTTCCATACTATCGAATTAGAAAGCACTACATACTCATTTTCTTATCAGACTTAGTATGAGTAGTACATTATTTTGCAATTTCGAACACAGCCTGAGTGATTAGCTCCTTCCTGTTTGGCTCTCAGGTGTGGCCCATTCCTAATCGAGCCTCCCTCATTAAAGAACTGAGTGTTTGGACACAGAATGTTTGCTGTTTCATTGTCGTCTCATGGCTTTGCTCCTATTCTCATTCAGTGGGGGTTTCCCCCTCTCTCCAGTTAGAAAAAAACTTTGGACTTGTGTTACAAATTACCTGCCTGCTGCCTCCATCTTTCTTGGGTTCTCCAATACTCCAACAATTGACATTTTGTAGAACTACTCACACAGAATGTGTGATTTAAAAGAAAGTAAAGGACAACTCTAAGTTTGTTTCATCTTTGGCGGCTGCAAACGTTGAACCCAAGTAGTTAGTGAAACAATACAAATTCTAGCCAATGTAAAGGGCTTGTCAAAGAGAACACAATCAAAGATGGAAGAAAAAGCTCAATGAATGTGTTTGTCTAAACTGTATACACAGGTTTATTGCCAAAGAAGTATTTCCTGGTGGAAAAGGGTGTGTTTATGATTGTGACAGTGAGGGATTAAATCGTTGAATGAGAGAGAAGATAAGAGAAAGGAAGGCTTCACCGGATGTAGTTAAACACCTGAAACCTATAATACTGTTTACAGACATTGTTTCCAAGCAACCACTGAGCACAGTAATGGCTTTGCAACGTGTGTGTGTGTGTGTGTGTGTGTGTGTGTGTGTGTGTGTGTGTGTGTGTGTCAGAGTCAAACAGGCTTTCCTCATTGATGACAGATTATGGACCGAGTTAAGACCCAGCACCTTTTTTAATACTAACCATGACTCATCCACTCGCTCACTATTGATTGACTGTAAATGCATAACACAGATAAATGGCAGACACAAGTGTGTATGAGACAGACAGGCTAGGCTGAAATGAACTGTAAAGGAGAAAAAAAGTGAAAGAACATGTCATTTATAGTGGAAATCATGTGTCTAGACAAGTCTGGTTCTTTGAGAGTCCCAGGACCCCTCATGTCTACAAAGGAAATAGTTGCTTATATGAAGTCTGTTCTTTTCTTCAAATCTTACTCACTCTCTCTCTCTCTCAGACACACACACACACACACTCACACTCCAAGAGTATAAACAAATTTGTGTTCTCCAATGCTTCAGATGAGGTAGCCAGAAATGATGTCACAGCCTGATTTGATCACTATACCAGGCTTCTTTCTAACTCTTCTCGTCTTTGTCCTATGACCTGGCAGATCGATGAGGAATGGAAGGCATGAGCAGAGAGGGACTGAGTGCACGTGTTTAAGTAGCAACTGAGAACAAGAGATGCATGACTTATTGCTGCGTGAATCACTCAGAGCTGATGACATGTCTAAATTTTTATTGATAGCAGGCCATGTCAGCTATTCCCTTCTTAATGCTCTTGGAGAGGAATGACCCACCTGGGATGCAGCCAGCGTCTGGGAAATCTAGTGAATATTTACTCCTGAGAGTCAGCTTTGAATTTGTACTGTGTGCAGGTTTGGTCATTTGCATGGGTCATTGGATTCTTTAAGTGAGAGGTTAATGTTGTGTTCAAGCCAGGGTGGCCTCGGTCTTATGGAGTGTGAGGATCAATTTATTACATCCACAAATATACAAAGTGGAAAAACCAATTTGGGTCATGCTTCATTACACAGACATTAATAAAGAAATCAATGAATTAATAATCTACAATATTAGTAATACAATAAATCTGGGTGACAGGTATGTTGCCCTGTAATGGTACACCCAATGAGAGCTGGGGGGATAGGCACCAGCAGAACCCTGTGACCATGTAAAAAGGAGCAAGTGGGTCAGAAAATGGATGGATGGATATTAAATGTATCTTTAAAAATGTCTGACCCCAATGATTACTAGGGGAGCGTCTTGTTTTTCTTCTATCTCCAAAATTTGCATAAAGTTCCAGTCCATTGATCTTGCCTGTAAGATGGATTCTCCATCTTGTACTGCTCCCGCCTTTTCCTTTCGAACCCGAAGTGCACCGGTTCGAACCAATCATGAGGCAGTATTGTGGTGTAGGGCAGGATATCCGGGTGTGACGAAGACAGAAGCAAAGCAAAGCAAAACTGGCACATGCGCAGTTGCGGGGAGAGGAACTAGCTGGGCTAACGCTATTAGCATAGCTCCGAATCAAAATAGAAAGATGTTGACGCAGGATGATGAACGTGTGGAAGCTGCTCTAACTCAGTTTTAGAAGAATCCAGCATTTCATTTTTGAAAGAGCAACACCGAGATGCGCTTTGTGCATTTTTGGACGGTAAAGATGGCAAAGCGGAGCCTTGTTGTTGTAGCAGACATCATCATTTGTTACCGTGTGATTGGCTAATACAAATCATGGTTACAGCCGCTTTGCCCAATCAGCTTCAAGCATTCTGTTTATGTCCCTCCCTGGTTCCGAAAGGATTCGCTAGACAGACCCAGATCGATGTGGAGAACTCGAGTGAGAGGGAGGGCTACACATCAATCTGGCTCTTGCCAGGTTACCAGTCCATGTCAAACAAAAACAGCCCATTGGTCCGACAGGCTACAGGAAGCCTCTAAAGTTCAAAATTTTGAAAATTCACAACAAATCCACTGTACGTGATTTGCAACTTTCACCAAAATGTAGCCCCAACACTAAAACACATTTGTCCCATGTCATCACTCTGTTATTTCAACTGTTAAACATGTTAAACCTATTTCCATAAGTTTTGCTCAATTGACACCAAACGTGCTACAGCACATCTTCAGACAGTCTTACACAAACGATCCACACAGATTTTTGATTTATCAAATATTGAGCCTACAGTGCATCAAAATGTGTGACTGTAAAAGGTAATGTAATCACATTCTTATGAATGACATTTTGGAGTCAATTTAGATGATGTTTGAAAAATATCAGAAGTTTATCTCAAAAACTTTACAGCATTTGGAATTTCACTCTCATGTGAAAAACACCTCCATGCTGACTATAGGTGCAATTTGTCTCTTTTAAGATTTTTGTCTGAACTGAATTTTTGACAGCTGTTTGAAATCTGCCTTTAAATGCTAACAGCTGCTGTCTTGCACACAGGTGACTGGCTCAGTCAATTAGTGAAGCTACAGGTGACATTTCCATGTGCTAATTAGCTCAGCGACATAGAGGATGTTCATTAAATAGTTGTGGATTAATTACGTGTGATTTATTGACTCATCACCGCAGCTGTAGAATTCCTGTAATAAGCTAGAAGAACATATGTACCGCATAAGTAACGCAGAAATGTCTTTTGCTATTTAACTCAGTGTGATAGAGCATCGTCTCGTGTGACAGAAATTGTGAGTTCAAGGCTCAATCTATTGTAAAATTCACATTAGAGTGCCAAATTTTGACTAATATTGCCTGGTCTCAGCCATAATTAAACACAAATGAAATAAGACAGAATGGAAACAAACATGCAGGCCATTTGAGTTAGCACCTTTATTGAAGACCCAACTTTTAATACAGATCTTTGCCTTCAATAGCTGTGTTACAAGTTCCTTGAATGACAGTCCGCACCTCTGCAGGTTGAACAGCTTATGGTTGTGTTGGCGTTCTATTGTGTGTTGTGGTATTCGTTTGTCACTCACTCACCACCAAATAATTCAACACTATTCAAGGAAGGGTGAACCAACGTATATGCAAGCATATGAGGTGAGTTTTGTAGTGTGTTGCTTTTGTGTTGATGGGTGGAGGTAGAGTGTGATAAAAGATAGGTGAGCTCACTCAAACTGCTTGGCATACTTTGCACGTGACAGAGAAAGAACACATCATCAATTGGATTTTAGTGCACAGGATCCCATTGAGCAGAAGATAAACACTTAGAACACCAACATGTAAAATGGCTTGGCTTTGTTTTCTTATTTAATGGCTCCAGTATTATGATAATGTTATTTTCAACACTCTTTATTTTAGTATCTTTGGTCAAAAGGCTGGTAAATATTATCTCTGTACTTCTTCGTGTCAGTAGTTTGGATGCAGGCGGCAAGGCCGTCTTGTTTTGAGACGGAATAGAAATGTTCACTCGGCCCACCAACTCTAACTCATGTGAAAGAGTCTCTTGTTCGTTTCTGTGAGATCAAAAATAATTAGGCTCTTATTAAATACCTCGGCAGCCTATTTTCAGTCAACAGCCGAAAGTTTGGATGCTAGGACAGAGTCTGTATTGCAGTGGTTGCTTCAGTGTGCACAATTGACCTGTGAAAACACTATTGTCTCTTCCCATGCTAACATTAAGAGCTAACAGGCTAACATTTCACCAAAATGCATCTGAGTAAAGCCTAACTGTCAACATTTCAGCCAGCACCTCTGCTGTGTGGTCAGCAGGTTTGGCATCAATTTAGGTGTAAAGGCTCAAACATACTCGGGCGGACACCCGCAAAACAGAGTCCGCGTGGAGTCCGTCAGGCCAATTACAGTAAATGCAAACCTATCTCGGATTTTACAAGCGTGCTGACTTCCCAGCGTAGTTGGTGTCACACAAAACACAGCTCAGCATTGTATCGAACCGCATTAAATGTAACACCGACCTGCATTTCACCCTCCTGGTGAAATAGAGCAGGAGCGATGAACACGAGCTGAGAGGAAAGACTGGCAGACGAGCTACGATAGTAGCGACACTTTTAAAAACACGTCCCAGGAGTACAAGGACTACAGAGAAGTGCTAAGAAACACGGGACGTAGGATTTTATTGGAAACTGCAATGCACCCGTGTGTGTAAGCTCTGAGGAGAGCGGACAGTCCATGCAGAGTCCGTTGTGAGAGACCACCTGAGTATGTTTGAGCCTTAACCATGTGACTGATAATGAATTACAATTATGGCGTAATTTTAAAAATCTGTTGCTGAGGATAAAAAACTAATTATAATTTAATTGTAATTGGAAAAAATGCTGGTAACTGTTATCGTAATTGAATTGTAATTGAACATGGGAAACTGAAAATGTAATTGTAACTGAGAAATGTAATCGATCCCAACCCTGGTTGCCAGAGCTACCTGATTCTATGGAATTTTCTACATATAACATTTAATCCACAGTCTCACAGCATTGAGCAATGAGCGGTTACTACAGCTGTGACTCGTCACCACAGTCACCACAGCACTGGACAGCATTTCTTGTGTAATGTAGCAGAGCTGCACTTTTTTTTCTTCCTCTTGTCATAAAAACACAAAGATGGCAGTTTGTATTTGCAAAATGGTTTTCTCACTAATTTCCCCAGTTAGACCAACACTAAAGCCAGTCTAAACAACTTTCCAGAATTGAATTTGGAAGTATTTATTTTGGAGATATATTTAGATAATGACTATTGGCCTGGAACATGCCAGCCATGCTAACTAGCTGGGGCAGGGCTATATTTACAGAGGGAGGTGCATCCATCATAGCAATGCAAAGGCACAGACAGGCAAAGAGCAAGGAAAGGAAAGTGTGGCCCGTCAGTCATCACAGGCCAATCTCAGGCCTTAGCCTATTTAAAACATCTAACAATTTGACTACAACAAGGCCATGGTTCACCCTATACCCACAGTGTATATGCAAGTGTGTGCATCTGCTTATCCTGCACCATCTTAGCATGCATCTGATCTGTAGAAAGTTGTCAAGACCTGGACATTGACACCCGTGTAAAACCCTATATGTGCTACAGATTAATAGTGGTTTATTTTAAACAACAGTTTATCCCATAAATGTGCTGACTGGTGGCTCTAAAGGTCATTCTGTTTCTTCAGGCTTCACATTTGCTGTTGAGATTATCACAGTTCACAGCCATGAGCCCAGTATCACAGGAATCGTCAAACTGTTACGGAAAAGACTAGATGTAATGGTTTGTGCATGGCAACATTGTCAAATTTGTCATGCATTGTTTTTGATATGCGTCACACAATTTATTTTCATGCTACACAACACAAATTTGTGTTCAGCTGCTTGAAAACAATTGCAAACCGATGTACGTCAATGGAATTTATTACCTTAACCAATACCCCTTACCCTAATCCTAAACCTGAATAAAATGTTCTATTAATATGTTCAGTATGACAAATACATGAGCTTGAGAGCAGCACATAAAACGTGTGGAAATTGTGCTGGCATGCACTAAAATAGAAACATTAATTTTTGTGACAGTGTCACATTTCCCCCGTGAGATCAGGTTGGACCAGCCATCAGTATATCAAGTGAAAGGATGGAAATAAGAACTTTATGAGAAAGACCTACACGACAATTAAAAAGTTATTTTAAAACTATTCACAGACGCAATTCACACTTAATAGATTATCGATTACTGTATTTTACCGGTTTGCTAAAATTTCTGCAGGAATTATATATATTTTTTGTTTCATGACAAAGTAGAATTTACCCTTTAAGTGTTTGTGCTCATATACAGTATAAAAAAAAAAAAAACTCTTCCTCACCCTCTGTGGGCAGTCTCTTTTTTCCTCCAAGCTCGGGTCCTCTACCAGAGGCCTGGGAGCTTGAGGGTTCTGCGCAGTATCTTTGCTGTTCCGAGAACTGCACTTTTCTGGACCGAGATGTCTGATGTATTTCCTGGGATCTGCTGGAGCCACTCCTCCAGTTTGGGGGTCACTGCCCCGAGTGCCTCAATGACCACGGGCACCACTGATGCCTTCACCCTCCAGGTTTTCTCCAACTCTTCTCTGAGCCCCTGGTATTTCTCTAGTTTCTCGTGTTCCTTTTTCCTGATGTTGAAGTCGCTTGGTATTGCTATGTCGACCACAACGGCTTTCCTCTGCTCTTTGTCCACCACCACAATGTCTGGTTGGTTCGCCATTACCATTCTGTCCGTCTGAATCTGGAAGTCCCACAGGATCTTGGCTCGGTCATTCTCTACCACCTTTGGAGGTGTTTCCCACTTTGACCTTGGGGTTTCCAGCCCATACTCTGATGTTCCTGTACACTATGCCAGCCACTTGGTTATGGCGCTCCATGTAAGCTGTCCCTGCCAGCATCTTACACCCTGCAGTTATGTGCTGGATTGTCTCATTGGCCTCTTTGCACAGTCTACACCTGGGGTCTTGTCTGGTGTGATAGATCTGGGCCTCTATTGCTCTGGTGATCAAGGCCTTCTCCTGTGCAGCCATGATGAGTGCCTCTGTGCTGTCCTTTAGTCCGGCTCTGTCTAGCCATTGGTAGGATTTCTTGATATCCCCCACTTCAGTTATGTTTCAGTGGTACATCCCGTGTAGGGGCTTGTCCTCCCATGACGGAACCTCCAGCACCTCATCTTCTGTTCCCCATTGTCTGAGACATTCACTGAGCACGTTATATTACAAGCTCAATTCTCTAATTAAAATTAAATCTACGTAATTCACAAGTCCATATTACCACAGAAGGACTAAAGTAGTTCAATCATAAACTAGAGATGCTGTGTAAGGATGACAAACAGGCTTGGAGTGAGGAACTCAAAATCTGATTGGCTCCAACAGCATAATGCTGTCAATTAGACCCACAATATAGAAAGCAATAGGTTGTAATGATTTTTCTGCCACATGTTACCAATGTAAATTTGGTTATTCAATACTAATTTTTATCTTGATCTCAAGATCAAGTTGATATTATTGTACAATTGTATAATTTTGTGTTTTAAGCGCATGACAGGTAACTCAGGGAGACAATTTCAGATTCCTTATTAAGTTTTCTCTTCCTATCCTGTCATATTGTCACGGTGTGGTGGTGGTGTGGCAGTGACGTGCAGTCAGGGTAGGCAAGGTAGGCAGTGCCTACCCAAGGATGAATTGATATTTTGGTTATTTGTTTTAATTATAATATTATTATAAATTATTTAGAATTTATAAATAATTTATAGCCTACAATACCTATAAGTTTGAAAGTGTCAGCATTTTGTGCTTTTCATAGCCCAAATTGCTAAACATTGCTATTTCCTAACCGCTGTAAGGCATGAGGAGGCCACACCCCTTCTCAAAAGCACGTTGCTGCTCTGCCTCTGTTCTCAAAGCGTGTTTTTATGTGTTTGCGCATGCGCAGTCAGTTCCCCAAGATGACAACCATTTAAATAAAAAGGCAGCTCTCTACGCTGCCTTTGGACGTAACCGTGCTATGCTAAATACTATACATACGTTCACAGTGCATTAGTGAATTGATATCATGTGACCGCTGCTGCTACGTTCTCTAGCTAGTGTTTGGGATAACACTACAGTCAGGATGACAGCGCTAGAGACGATAAAGAAACTTTTTTTTGAGGAAAAACAACAGCTTTTAAAAGATGGGAGACCAACACCTGAGCTACCAGACCTTCAGTAAAGGTAAGGTCAGAAAATTGTTTGTATTTTCTACTGTGAATGGTACAAAAGGAAGGATTGGCTTTGTGGATGAGCCTCACTGAGGCTGTTCTGAGTTGTTGTTGTTGTTGTTGTCATTTTCTCCGTGTTTCTGTGTTTCCAACACAAACAACGGACGTGCTGCCGTGTCACGAGATATAGCTTGTATGGAGGCTATATTAAATAACTGTTTATGTTTCTTAAATGGTGTTTTACGACGATTTTGTTAGATGGCTAAATTATGGCTAAATGCTTGTTCATGTGGATCTTGTTGGGTTTTTTTTTATTATTATGAATTTTATATTTTGATAAGCGCATTGAGATGACTTTGTAAACTGCGCTATACAAATAAAGTTGAATTCAACTGAATTGAATTAACACTACCCAATCCTAGTGCTCACAGCACGTCACTGTGGTGTGGACCCAAATGCAGAGAGACAGGGAGGCAGCAGGCAGGTGTAGCATTCATAAGAGTCAATTTGATTCAAAGGTAACAAAATCCAAAAGGGCACATGGAAAAATCAGGGAGCAGGGAACAAAAACAGTGGGACATAAGGAGGTTGACAATATACAATGATCCAGCAAACACACAGTGACCAGACACTCAGCTAAATAATGAGGCACCGAATCAGTCACAACTCAAACATACTGATATCACTGGGAGGTGAAGACACGACCAGCAATACCTGGAACACAGAGACAAGAGTTAACACAGGAGATCACACTGGAAAACAGAATAAACAAAGACTCATAATAACTAAAAGAGAACTGCAACGGCTAAACACAAACTAAGCTTAAGGATGAGAGTCTGCAACAAACAGGAACTACACACCTGCATGCATTGCATTACAGAAACACATTATTGATACTTGGAAAGCAGAATAAAGCCACTGCAGTTGTTAGTGTTCAATGACAGTGATTAAAAAATAAGGGCAGGAGAGAAACAGGGCTGACTACAGGCTTTCAGTCCTGGCACGATGCACCTGAATGATATCACTCTAAAGCATAGACGAAATGACACATCAACTGTCAAACGGAAACACGATAGGCTGACACGCTGCCTGCAGTAATAGTGTTAAAGCAGACAGACAGACAAGGTCAGAAATCAACTGACTGTCATGCTGTGTCACTGCTCATTAAAGACCAGACTGAAACCGTTAGTCTGTTACATTAAAAGTTTGAAATTGTGTGAATATGAGATGTTTCTATTGCAGCAAACACATCATCAGTGGGGTAAAGCAATCCAACACATGTTGGGAAAGTGCACATATTTATAGCATTGCTGTGTGAAAATATGTTCTAGAGATATTGCACACAATTTTTCTATTCATTTGATTAATTTGACTTAATTATTACACACAACCATAGTTGATTTCCACTGAAGACTCTTGTAACAACAACCTGACATTTACAAGGTCTCACTAAACCCCTGGTTGAATCTGAATCATTGTGTAAATGAAACGCAACAATATCACAGTTTTACCATTGCTTATACTGCATGATTGCAGTTTTCCTCCAATTATCACATAATATTTCCTTTAATTAAATAGAAATTGGTCACAAAATCAAGGAATTTAAAGTGAAGATCCTATTGGGACTGATATCTGTCACTTATTGCTTGGATATTGTCAGTTTCTTATTCATATTTTGTATTTTATGTATACAAGTCTAATGCAAGTCTAAAATAGGGCACAGTAAGGTTGAAATCACTTGTTTTCCCGCATAAAACCTGTCGCCCACTTGAGATCAAACTGCTCTGTATTTGGCCCTTGAACTAAAGTGAGTTTGACACCCCTGCACTAAACCATCTTGTATGTGCCAGTGATACTTCTCATCCAATCTTGCAGTTTTTTAGAGTACAATTTTGACACCTCAGTGAAAAGCCTGCCCTGTATCTAACATTCATTATTCCAAGTGTGTACGTGGGCTTCCTCAGGCCGCGGATTGCTGCACTGATTTCCCTGCAGCGTTTCGGTTCCTCAGGTTGGCATCTCCACTACGAGGGCCAAGTCGTTAGCTCATTGGAGTGGAGTAGAAACCTGCCATGTAGGGACTTTTATCTGTGAGATCAAGAAACCCTGAAACCCAAGAACCTCTCAAATCCCTACAACCAACTGCCTCGGGGTATTAATATCACATCGCTATATACACCCTTGTATTACAATTAACAGTGAAATTTTATTATTTTGAGAGTTAAAATAGATTTTGGGGCTTGCAAAATCTTGAAATTGTATAATCATGCACATTATTGCAACAACCAGGAGGTTCATAATTTCAAGTTGGGGAATGTTTACTGAAGATCCCGTGGTTTCATGCTAATGCTGGGGTCAGCTGGCTGTGATAAAGAGGCGTGTGTTTGTGTGTGTGTTGCGTTCATTCTAATGACATCATGTAAACTTGTAAATTAACACCTATTGCTGCCACCATCCCTCGACTGTGTGGATGCGTGAGCCTCCAGGATGGTGAGGTCATGGTTGATCTGTAAGTGGTGGAGGGGACTGCTGCTAAAAACAGAAGAGGAAGAGGGAATGTGGGCTATGTAAACCCAGTGTACCACACGCTATGTTTGGTTTGCCAACATGATGCACATCTTTACTCTTATAAGACTGCACTGCCTATTGTGATGGGGTTTTTTTTAGATGCATGGAGATAAAAATGGTCAACTTATCACTTAAATTATTCAGATATGTTGAATGGCATTAAACTTGTGCCACAGCTGTTTCATTTGACACTATGCTTTATGACCTATGGGATTGGACCTAGGTCTACACTCTCAGTGGTGCAGAAAGAGCAATGTTGTAAATCCTGTGAGTGTTGATAGCTCTTATCTATGATGTATGTGTGCCACCACTAGCAGTTTCCCATTCTCAAGAAACAAGCCAAAGGAAAGTGAAACACAGGAAGCAGAAGTAGAAAGTGAAGGGTTTTCTGTTTTTTACCGATAAAGTGTGTTTTTTCACATGTCAGGCTGCTCTGGAAAAGTACCCCAGCTCAGGATTGGAAAAGTACCACAAACACACTCACGGTGGATGGGGAAGCCTGCTATGCATTCCTGAGTTGTTGAGGTGGGTTAATCACTCAGTGTGATGTCATGACAGGTTCATAGGTTGCGTTCATGTACAAGTTCAGGCAGAGAACCGTGTCAACACTTCATTACACACCTTCACCAAGCAAGAACATTTTTATTACATCAATATCCGTGCTGTGGTGGAACATTGTTTCTCAAGATTTGTTACAGCAACTGATACAGTATATAGTACAGTAGCTCAATCCCCATCTTGCTTACTCTGGGTGTAGGGCAGGATACATCCTGGACAGAAAATAATTAATTAGTTCAGAGTTTTTACTATGTGAAATGTCATTAACAGCCTCGTCTTTTATAGCCAGTTGTGATATACACTAAGGGAAAGATGGTATGAAAGTAACAGTTTTCAAAAAAGTGTCATTATAAAAAAGAACATGACACACTATTAATCATTCATTGTGATAAACTACAATGAATAATAATAATAACACATCAATTTTATATGGTATTTTTTTGGGGATCTCAAAGTCACTTTACAGATTTAAGGGATTATTTTTTCACTCCACACTTAGTGGTGGTAAGCTACTATTGTAGCCACAGCTGCCCTGGGGCAGACTGACGGAAGCCCCTCCGACCACCACCCACTCACACACTACATTCATACTAGGCAATGTGGGTGAAATGTCTTGCTCAAAGACACAATGACAGATACCACTGGATCAACTGTCCCCAACTGTGGCACCTGGAATTCTCAGTCGTCTTCCATCCAACTACTAACCGGTTTAGCTTCCGAGATCTAACGGGATCGTGCAATGAGAGGTTAGTATGGCCGCAATGAAGAATATGTTTCATCTGTACATATGTGAATAAACAGGCAGCTACAGACTCTGTCATAGATAAGCCCCTTACTCAAAGCACAGAGCACTTATACCCTATAAACACTGTGCTGAGCATTATAGAGCAGCACACAGTGCAAACTAAAGCCCACAGTAGAGGAGTTAACCTTCTAAATCGCATCAAAATTAAAACTACAAACAGAACACAAAACAATGAAAAAACTATTAAATGTTGACTATTATCAGATCGCTTTCATCAAAATCTCTCTTAGTGAATGATCTTATAACTGACCATCAGTTAGGCTCATTATGCCACACCTTTGCTCAAGCCAGCCCTTCCAGTTTTGGTAACCACCATATTCCCCGTGAGGGGGGTCAGGGAGTGGGAGTAGCAGCAGTCTTTCACTCAAGCTTATCAGTTACTCCAAAAACCACACTTAACCACAATTCATTCGAAAGCCTCTCTCTTGAAATTTGTAATGACAAAAATGAAATAGAAAAACCCATCTTACTGGTTATAGTTTACCATCCTCCTGGTCCATATTCAGAGTTTCTCTCTGAAATTTCTGACTTTCTCACTGATCTGGCGTTGAGCACCAATAAAGCTATTATAGAAGGTGACTTTAACATTCATGTTGATGATGAAAACATTAGTCTAAAAGAAATTATTTACCTCACTATCAGATTAAATCGGCTTTACATGAAATGTAAACAAACCAACTCATTATCTTAATCATGACATGGACCTTACCTCTGATCCATATGATACCTCAACAGAGAGTAGCTATCAATGTCTTTCGACAGAGTAAATAGATGATCTTCTCAATAATGCAATGTTGTCACTGCACACAGCTCTGGATGTTGTTGCTCTGCTTAGAAAGAAGACGATATGTCATAGAATGGTCATTCCCTGGAATAATTCTGAATTACTGCTTTTAAAACAGACATTGTGAAAATTGGAAAGGAAGTGGCTCTCTTCAAACATGATAGAAGTTCATACTGCCTGGAGAAAGAGTTTGTTAGCTTATAAAAAAAGCTCTTTGCAAAGCTAGAACTTCCAATTTCTCAACTTTAATAGAGGAAAACAAAAATAATCCTCAGTTTCTATTCAACACTGTAGCCAGGCTCACCAAAAGCCACAGCTCTGTTGAACCCTCTATTCCTGTCAACCTGAGCAGTGATGACTTCATCAATTTCTTTACTGATAAAATTCTAACAATTAGAAACAAAGCTAACGTTCCCCCGACATGAGTGCTCAATAATTCCTTAAACAAAACAGCTCCTCAAATAACCCCAACATGTAGTTGTTATTTACAAACTTTCACTCCAATTGGTATATTTGAACTGACTTCAATAGTTCATGTTTCTATACTAACAACCTGTCTTTTGGTTCGAATCCCAACTCCACTATTTAAAGATGTTTTTCCAATAATTGGCACTAATATGGTGAACTGAATTAATATATCTCTAGTAACAGGTTGTGTTCCACAGGCCTTTAAACTGCTCTAATCAAACCTCTCCTTAAAAAACTACCAGCTACCAGGCTGCTCGCCTTTGAAACCAACTCCTAGTCTTAGTACGAGAGGCTGCTACTCTTTCCACCTTTAAACTCAAAACCTACTTATTTGCTAAAGCGTATACCGTGTAATAGCATTCATTTAACCACGAGGAACAAAGCCCTAAACCTAAAAATTAGGAACTTAAAACGAAGATTATATAGTAGAACACCAACACTATATACAAAAACAATCCACTATCTACACATTGCTCTAATGGGTTGTGATGGGTGAAGTCCAGTCAGACACAGTTGTGCCGGGTTGCAGCCAACCCAACCCCTTTTGAACCTTGTTGTATACCCATCACACTGCTTACACACCATTTACACTGATGTCCACCCCATACTCATTCCACTCACATATACATAGCTTTGCACCAGGTGTTTCCATAAAGGCAGACCTGCTAATAGTGTATCATGTTTTCCCTGCAGTCTGTGCCTTCTCTTTGCCCTTCTCTCTCTTTTCTGTTTCAGGTGGCGTGACACTGGAGCATACAGTTCCCAATCTGTGGTTCACGGCTCAACTAGTCTGGGACACTTTGATGGTCTATCTCTCTATCCTGTTCTATTCTTCCTTCTGTTCACTAACCCCAACCAGTCGAAGCAGATGGCTGCCACCTCAACCTGGTTCTGCTGGAGATTTCTTCCTGTTAAAAGAAAAACTGTTAGAAGGGAGTTTTTTTTCTTGCCACTGTCACTTATGCTTGTTCATGTGGATTGTTTTTTTTTCTTTTTATTACAAATTTTGATAGAGCTTTGAGAATACGTTTGCTGTATTTAGCGCTGTATAAATAAAGTTGAATTGAATTCAATGTGGTCTGTAATAACCAGGTGCTCTATTAATCAAATGTGAAAGGACTGTGGTGTAATTTGACGTACTTACTCTAAATGTTATTTAGTAAAACAACAACAATGTACTGGCTAATTAGTCATGTACTTTCTCAATAAATTGATAAAAAATACTTAACAATAAAGTATAAACTTGAATAGTTTTTAATTGTGTTTTAAAAATATGTATATATATATATATATTAAATATATTATTAATTTATCATTTTAACATGCTTCTCAACAGGAGATTATTTTATTTTCTTGTTTTGTTTTTGTAATTCACTTTTTATTTGGAAAACGCACAATCTACGGTGGCTGGGAAGTGTCAGGTGAATGCATTTACAGAAACGAACACAAATGCAAAAAGGTCACAACACAAATGCAAAATGGCCACAACGGAAGTGTTTCCGACGGACCAGTATTACAGAAGGACACGTTTCTGGCGGATGTTTTTAACTCACCAGAACAGAGAAGAACAAGAAGAAGACATCGAAACACGTATGAAAGTAAGTGAAAGTTGATCAGGATACTCTTATATTTTTCATATCAGGCTATCATATCATAATACCCGTCCGTTGAAAACACTTCCGTTGCGGAAACACTTCCGTTGTGACCGATTTGCATTCGTGTTGTGACCTGTTTGCATTTGTGTTCGTTTCTGTAAATGCATTCACCTGACACTTCCCAGCCACCGTAACAATCTCACTACATATTTACAAATTTAAGTTAGTTTCCTTGGCCCTATCCCCATTGTCCTTCATTGAATAAAATGAAAAGAAAGAAAGAAAAAAAACAATAATGAAGAGAGATTATTTCACTTTTTACATTTCTTGAAAAATTCAGCCACATTAGCAGAGGGAACAATTGTTACAAATGTGTTACAATTGTTATAAATGAGATTCATACATGTTTAATGTTTACATGGAACCCATAAGGTTTCTGTAATAACAAACAGAAACCAACAAGTGGCTGTAAATTGTTCTCGACTTCTAAGCATATTCTTATCGTCTATTGGTCATCATCGCTTTCACTTTTCCAACCAAACCCACATGATGATTTTCTAGACAGTGTCTATCATAAATGTGCCCTCTGGTTGTCATGGTAGCAGACCTATCACAATAAACTATTTGATATTTATGATGTTTGAGCCAGACGGTTGTCACAGCATTCAAAACTGTCATAAAGTCATAACATTTACACCTCACCAGTAAAACTGTGACTTCATAGGTTTGGTTAGCTCCTGTTTGATTGCAGACTATCCGCCCATGGAGGGGTTTTTTTCCATTATGTAGCAGAACATATCTATCACATATTTGCGGCATGATTGTCATAATCCACAAGGTGCTGTAAATTCCACAGCGTGGTCCGTGAAAGCAAAATGATTGCAGCTTTTTATCATGGATGCTAAACTCAGTCAAGGAAACTCAGACATGCTGGCCCTTCTTCTAACTAATGGATTATTTTTCCCACTACGAGTCCAACTCTATTCACTGAGTTGCGCTAAAATTTCATGACTGATCAAAAGAGGCAATTTGGAAAGAAGTTGTAAATCTGATAAAAATTAAAAGAGTTTATTTTGGCAAAATGCACAAACATATTGGTGTGTGAGTTAATAGAAAGCTATGAACTTGACGATACGTACAAATGCATACTATATAGAGACACATGAGTGCATGCACACACACATTTGCACAGCTCATTTCATTTCAAAAGACAGCATTGTGTGAAGGTCAGGAGAGTCTGTGGCTTGGAGATCTATCACGGCGACATTCTCCATTCTGTGTTAAAGGCCGGACGCTCAGATCCTGTTACATGGGCACCACAGGGTATCAAAGGCAAAGCGTGTGGCATTGTGTTGTGTATGTGTGCATTTTGTGCTTGTGTTTCAACACACGTAAGAGATACCGACTGCTGTGATTATTGTGACTCGAGACTAGATCAAAGATAAGTGAGTAAGACACAGGCGTCTCACAAAGTTCTTTGTTCCCACACTGCTTTTCTGCCCTGATAGTGATTCATATTCAAGCAAAGTGCACGATGGGAAGTAGACGATCTTTATGATTTGCAGCTGAACTTTAGAAAGAGTGAGGGTGAATTTGGACAATAGCATCAACTCTGTGAATTCATACAACATTGGATTATGCTGAGGTCACATTTCTGCTTAGATATCGTGCATGTTTGATAGCTTGATATTGTTGGGAGGATGAAAAACAAAAATGAGGAGAATTACTGCTTAGACTCTACCGCTGCCAATTAAAGACAATGGTTCATTAGACATTAGACAAAATAATGTGTTTGCAGTGCGTACCTATGTTCAACAACAACATTAAACTGCTTAGTTGAGTCGAATCAATCTTAGGTCGGTTGTACTTATGACCAGAGGTGAAAGTAATGGATTACTTTCTCATGTTGATGTAATTGAGTTGCTTTCATGGATCCTTTTTTTAGTAAATTTCTAAACCAGTAATTTTACTCTGGTCCATGCTTTTATCTCCAGCAGACTGGACTATTGTAATGGTCTTCTGACAGGAATCCCCCAAAACAGCATCAAACAGCTACAGCTGGTTCAGAACGCTGCATCTCGGGTCTTAACCAGAACAAAGAGGTCAGAGCACATTACTCCAGTTTTAAAGTCTTTACACTGGCTCCCAGTCAGCCTCAGAATATACTTTAAAGTTCTGCTGCTGGTGTATAAATCTGTGAATGGGTTTGGTCCAGAATACATCAGTGAGATGTTAGTCAGGTATGAACCCAGCAGGTCTCTCAGATCTATGGACACAGGTCAGATAGTGGAACCCAGAGCTCACAGTAAACATGGTGATGCTGCTTTTAGTTGTTATGCTGCATAGAAGTGGAACAAACTGCCAGCAGAGCTGAAGTCAGCATCACATGTGAACATTTTTAAATCAAAGTTAAAGGCACTTTTTTTTTCTACTGCGTATGAATGAGAGGGATATTTTTGGTCATGTTGTTGAATGGTTTCTGTTGCACTTTTTGATCATGTAAAGCACATTGAGTTGCCTTGTGTATGAAATGCACTATACAAACAAATTTGCCTTGCCTTGCATTGCCTTAAGTACGTTTTTAAAAAAAAGGAATTTCTTACATTTCTACACCCAACCATTGCGGAGTAAATTAGTACTTTATGTTATTTTTATATGTCCATTTCATGTTATACAGAAAATAATTCATTAGTTAATATTTTTTACAATGACAAATGTCTGAAACACAGCCTTGTGTTTTTTTAGCCAGTTGTGAATGATATACTGTGCAGTAGGGGAGAGCTGGTATTTAAAAAAAAATTGTAAATTTTTACAAACCTTTTATTTCATACAGATGCCTTTGTGGTAAAATAATTAAGTTCCAATTGTGCAAGATTTGGTCTCTTCCTTTTTAAGTTTATACATGATATGTTTACTGTATGCAAGGGAACCGTGGCAAGATTTATTACCAAAAATAAACATGGGGGGTGAAAGTAACTAGTAACTTTAACTTTGAGTACTATTTTTTTGAGTGTTTTATTTTATGACTTCCTTGTACTTGAGTACAATTTCGTTCAAGTAACAGTGTTTCTACTTCAGTGGGATATATCAGCACTCTTTACACCTCTGCTTATGACTCAGAATGTTCAAAAATTGACATTAGGCATACTAAGTAAAATATTAAGTGATAAAGAAAAAAGAGGCAAAGAAAAAGATTAAATTAAAAAAAGGTTCAAATGCCACAAACTTGAAATTTAAGGGAAATAATGGAAAAGAAAGAAATGTATATATGTACAGTATATGCTTACAACTACAGAAGTGCCATGTAAAAGCAACTGAATATTAAACAAATGTTGACCTTAAACTTGAACATTGGAAAAGTTAACTTCTGTGAATGATGCATATATTTTACTCTAGTCTGTCCCCTTCTGTTGGGAACAACTGTAAATGCTTGGGGTGTAGCTGATTAACAGATATGATTGTAAGTTACAAGAATGGCATGTGATTCAGACAGCTGAAAAGCTTATCAGTATCAATCACAATCACTGACTGGCACACTTTATTTTCCAGCATGAATCAATGTCACTGCACATTCCCTGATCGGCCCTGTGCTGTGTTTCTTTTATAGTGCATACATCCTTGTAGGTTTGATCACAATCATCACAGCAGCAATTGGAAGGACTCCAAAAGCAGTAGTTATTCAGATTCAGGAGTTTTGCAATTTTGGAGTGATGGTCACATGAAAAGTGTTTCCTGTGGGTGTGAATAATCCACTCAGCCTACCTGAATCACTGGGTCATCCTGCTCTGCTCTGCCCAACCCTTAACTGCTAAATTACACCACTGTTGAAGGATGGTTTGATTTGACAGCTAAAACTAACTTTCAGAACAATGATTAAGGGATGAATTTGATGGACATTTACTAGTTAGGCAGTGGCTATCTATACGGTTGCCGTATCAATATACCGACATTCTATCCGTACGCTGCCCCTATTTGGCCAGTTTAGGTCACGTGATAGGCCAGTCATTGGCCAGTTTAGGTTGCGTGACTAAGACTAAACCTTACCCTAAATTTAACCCTAACCCTAAAATTGTTGCGATATTACGTACGTGTACCAATAGCACCGGGGGTTGTCCATATGGCAACCATACAAATAGACTCTTTCTTTAAGTTATTCATCACTGATGAAAAAACACAAGGGCAGTTTAAAGTTTTCTATTAGACATCAAGAAAAGCTCATTCTTGAGCCTACCACATTGATTTTCCTCAGGCTTAGGGTCTTAGTTTATATTGGTTTTCTAAGAAAATTTGTAAAAACTGGTTTGTGCTCTCAGTAGATATTGCACTCGATGTTGTGCTTTTAGTACCAACCAACCAACTCAGTGTTGTTCTACACAGATTACATATGAAAGGTTGGAATAGGGCAAACTTCCAATTGTTAAGCACAGCTTTAGAAACTGTAGGCGTGAAGATTTGACTAAAAGGTACATGTTACGGTTGGAATGTTTGAGACTGTTTGACTCCACTTATTTAATCAATCAATCAATCAAAGTTTTTTTTTTTTATAAAAAGCACTTTTCATACAAAGAGATGTAGCTCAAAGTGCTTTTACATTACATCTCTTTATAAAAGCAAGGAAGTTCTTCATGCGTGTGTGTGTGTGTGTGTTTGTGGAGCAAATTTCTCCTGAACCTGAGACTTTTTTTACAGCTTCCACGTAGCCCGAGTGTGTGCATCCGTTATTATGGATTTATTTGGTGTTTATTTTAATTTTATTTCGCCCGGACTGCACATTCATGTTTACCCAGAAGTGAAACCTATTCAGCTTTTGACCTCAGTGTGAGGGGGTGCTAGGGCACCAATCTGTTTATTTACAATCTCTAATCAGTAGAAGAAGACCACATGGCACCATGGTGTACATCCATTTTTTGCACTTGTAGGTATTGCAAAATGTTCATTCTTTGTGGTACTTTTTTTTTTTCTCTCTCTCTCTCTCTCTCTCAAGTGTCACGCATTGGGCCTGAGACACATGCATTTCAACAACCTGTGACGGAGTATGTGCATGCGCGTGGCTGATGCGCATGCGTGTGTGTGAGGGTGAAGCCACGGAGGAGATGGAGAATCCCACACGGCAACCAGGAGGACAGGTAGCGAGTCACACACGTATGCACACACACATAAAGTATTTATAATAAAAATATACTAAATGAGTAAAATAAAACAAAAAACTAAACAATATTTATACAAAAAGTACACAAAATGACAACAGTTATGCACAAAAATATATAAAAAGGCTCCAAAAACACACAAAATGACTCCAAAAAACATACATTACAGAAAAATACACCAAACAACAACAAAAATATGAAAATGACTACACAAAACTAAATATTTATACAAAAAAATACACAAAATGCACAAAACTACAACAAAAAATGTACAAAAATACACAAAATGACTCCAGAATCACAATGGCAACAAAAAACAATAATTATACAAAAATGCACAAAAAGACAACAGACAGATGCACATAATGACTCCAAAAAACATACATTACAGAAAAATACACCAGGCCATAATTGATAACTCTGGATAAGCTTCCACATGAATACATACTTCCGACGAGCACTGTACTAGTCTCTCTATAAAAGCACGGCAGTTCTGCATGCATGTGTGTGTGTGGAGCAAATTTTTCCATGACACGGTGTCTGTGCAACCTGAAACTTTGTCAACAGCTTCCACATACCCCAAGTGTGTGCATCTGTTATTTTGGAGTAATTTGGTGTTGCAAAACGTTCATTTTAATTTTACTTTCAGGTTACGGCTCCCTTGCGGTATTGAGCGTTGTACTTTCGGTTCCGGTTCATGACGTCACTGTGTTGCAGTTTGTTTGGATTTTAAAAAAGGTCAATATTAACAATGTTTTTGTACTGCCAAAAGTTATATAAGTTAATATTTCATGGTTATTTAAAATTATTCCCGTGACCCCAAACTTCTTTTAAATCATGGGTCACAGAGTCCACTTCCTCTTCTGTCTCTATGACTGTGCCATGCTACTGTCAGCGTTTCAAACATTTCATTTCACGGGAGCTCTCTGAATAGATCATTTGAAACCATTTAAAGTTTGTTCTCATGGATTTTGCTTCATGCATCTCATCTCCCATAGTGGGCTAGATAAACACTGGTAGGGCAAAGTCTCACACCTACCGCTGTGAACAAATCTTTCTTTGGATTAAAAGGATATGAACTGAACGGAGCATTTGGGTCATTGTGGGTAATCCATATTTTTTTCTGGAATAGTGGATTGTTTGTATTGGAGAAAGAACAGTGTTCTGGTGCCGCTATTGTAGCCGCAGTCATCCGCCTAGCCCAAATGCGATAAACAGCATTATAAACGCTGATATTTTCACCACGTGTCTATAACCTAATGCACACCTTGGAGATGTACATGACACATTTGTGTGTAATAAATTTTGCCACTGGGTTTTTTTAGTTTTTTTGAGTTTCCTTGCCGAAGGAGGGTCTAAGGACAGGGGATGTTCTGGGACATTAATTATCTATTTGCTTAAGTCCAGCAAACATTGGTGCAAACTAAACTTTATCAATTTCTCATACGCATGTTGCATAAAATTAAAGCAGGGAAATTGCACACGCTATTTTATTTTGCACCCGCAAATCTATTCTTTTATAACAGTACAGAGTATGTACACCTCTTTGTACATCCAACCTTCAAACACATACTAATTTGGCCATAATTGACAATTTTGCTTAAGCTCTCACTATATGAAGACATACTTCCGACAGACACTGCACTAGTACTTTAAAATACACCCAACCTGTACAAACCCCGCCCACCACACACAAGTTAAAATAAGGACAATGGCACATGGCTGGGTACAGAGGATCTAGGTAAGGAGATGATACAGCACCACTGCAGCCACGGCCCATCACAGCTCCCAGTGCAGAGAGTCCCATCCAAGAAAACACTGGGATATCCTAAACATCATAAAAGATAACAATCCTAAAACTATAAAAACAATATAAAAGATAACAATCCTAAAACTATAATAACAAAATAAGAGATAACCATCCTAATACTGTAAAAACAACATAAAAAACAATGCTTAAACTATAAAAACAACAAAAGATAACAGTAAAATCATGAAAAATAACAATCCTAAAACTACAACATAAAAGATAACAATCCTAAAACTATAAAAACAACAAAAGATAACAATAAAGACATGAAAGATGGGTCTTGAGCCTGTTCTTAAAAATATCAACGCTCTCTGCAGCCCTGAGGTGCTCCGACAGACTGTTCCACAGACGGGGGTCGTAAACTGGAAAGACGCCTCACCGTGAGTGCGTGACCTGACTGTAGGGATTACTAAAAGTCCAGTGCCGGAGGACCTCAGGGCACGGGAAGGCTCATAGGGTAAAAGTAGTCCTGAAAGATTAGAAGGCCCAAGACCATTAAGACACTTTAAAACCAGTAAGAGAACTTTAAAATCGATCCTGAAACACACGGGGAGCCAATGCATTGATTTTAAAATGGGTGTAATGTGTCCCCGCATCCTGGTCTTTGTCAGGACACATGCTGCTGAATTCTGTAATAATTGTAGACTTCAAATACTCTTTTTGGGAATGAAAAAAACAGGGCATTGCAGTATCGACTCGACTGGTGATAAAAGCATGCATTAGTGTCTCTGTGTTGGCCTGAGAGAGAATGGGGCGGACTCTGGCAATGTTCTTCAAATGATAAAAACCTAATTTTGTTATATTTTTAATGTGAGAGATAAAAGTGAGCTCAGACTCTAAAACAACACCCAGGTTTTTAACTTGTATAGAGGGAGTGAAAGATGCTGTTAGAAGTTTAGGTAAAAGTTTTTCTCTCACTGGTTATGTTGCCATTCACGGTGCCAAGTTACTAAGAAAGTAAAAGGTACCTGTAGGGGAAATGTATATAACATAAAATGTGTTTAACATATTATTTTGGATCTCCTATTGCTTTACCGTTTCTGCCTTGTTTAAAGCCAAATTAGTTGCAAATGGGACTTTTGGAGTTTGGTTTTTTTGAGCAAAATTAGTGATGCCACTGACGACGACGCAGCGGCAGACTCACTGCTCGGGCTTGGTGCTTCTACCATGTGTTGTCTCATGTTTGTGACTGTAAGCCGTGCACGCGTCCAGGCAAGACAGAACTTTAGCTTGTTGTTTGTTTTGAAGCGACCAAACTCCAAACTGAAACCTACAGGTCTGACAGACATTAGGTATTATTTATATCCGTGCCCGACCCGAAACCTACAATTAAAACCTATTTTTTGCTCATACAAATTACATTTTTACGTTTGTTGTATTGGTAAGCCTGCTTTTATTAACACTTAACAGACATCTGTTAATGTCATCATCAGATCAGCGCACAGAGAA
The DNA here is from genome assembly GCF_900634775.1 of Gouania willdenowi. Lineage (NCBI taxonomy): Eukaryota > Metazoa > Chordata > Actinopteri > Blenniiformes > Gobiesocidae > Gouania > Gouania willdenowi. The sequence continues at coordinate 22,336,175 of NC_041053.1, read as the reverse complement.
ACAAGTGTACGTCAAACACACACAGGTGCGCAGGGCGCGCTATAGAGATGGCTCTATTTACATACTACACATATCAAATATAAGGATAATCCATGTTTTTGTGACGAAACGATGATTGATTCAACAGTGGATGCTTCAAGTGTGTCTTAATTCTGTCCCTCTGCTCCGATCAGAGGACAGTGCATTGACAGCTGCAGCACGGCAACTTTTTTTAAATTTATTTAAATTTATTTTTTATTAATTTATTATTTTTTTGGTCGACTAATCGCTACGTGCGCCATAGTCTTGGTTAACCAATCATTTCCTTGATTGACTACAGCACTACGGTCTCCATCTCACGAAATATTATGAAATAGAACTTTAGGTTATTCACATAACCTCAGTTCTATGAGTAATATGAGTGAGATGTCTCACCAGACAACCCTTCTTGCTTGACCGAGTGAGGTGAGGTGCTTATTTGAATGAGGAACTGCTCATCCGCCCTCCCTCTTATAGAGAGTTGGGCTGTCCCTGGCGGATGAACAGGTTCTACCAGCCAATCAGGGCGTTTGGTGGATTGAAAAAAGTTATTCTGAGGGCTGCAGGAAGTGTGCATCCCATAGTGAGACATCTCACTCATATTACTCATAGAACCGGGGTTCTGTAAATACCCTAAAGTTTTGACAAGCAGCTCGAGCAGCCAATAGGGATCGCCCTGTTGGTAAAAAGATCTCTGATTGGCTGAAGTCCAGCGTCACACTCCTGTATTTCTAAAGCTAATTTACAGAGCCAGGAAAAGGAGCAGAGATTCACTGTCCACTCAGAACACTTTGGAGTACAATAAAATAAGATGATTATAGTTTTGACCAAATAAAACCAAAAAACTTACAAACTGCAGCTTTAATGTGTGCCACACCACTTTCTAGGTTGTCCCTCCATTGCATCATACTGATTTCCTTAAATGATGCAATGACTGAGTCACTGGCTATATCTGAAGTGCACCATGAAAGGTTCATTTGGTTTCCTCTTATTTTCCTCTTATTTCAGCTTGAATGGTTTGGTTTCAGGGATGAGGTTTTTACATCCGTCAAATATTTGTGACATGTTGTATGTAGACCTTGAGGTTAACACAATGAAAACAATGTAGACAATGTATCTTATCTATAAGCTTAAAAGTAATTTATCCTTGCAAATTGCATTCTTGAGTGCTTTGCGTATTGTCACACTCAAAGTATTTGAACATCTTGTTCACATTAATTGTCGTCCCACGCGAGGTGCTACTGCCTGCGATCAGATTTTATTTAAGGAAAGCCTGTGACCTTTACATTTTTGTTACCTGGTTAATTCAAAACACAGGGGTGTGTTTGAGGGATCAAAGTGCTTGCTTTTTGAAAGCACAGTTGCAGCAGTGGCAGCATGCTGGAAGGAAATGTGATATGATTGTTGATAAGGAGCTTTGAAGTTACCTGAGTGCAGCTGCTTCGTCACACATTTACTCGGGTTACTACACCTGGCTCTGAAGGTTTGTCTCTACTGCGTCCATCATGGAGAGAGAGAGAGAGAGAGAGAGAGGGAGGGAGCACCAGCGTTGTGAAACAATGCACCCTTTGTGACTCAGGCCTCCTTTTGTAAACTATGATCCATTCAGGTCTTTCCTGTACCAAGTTGGATGGTGACCCCAGGCTACACTTGACACACTTCATCTGCTTTCTTTCCTTTGATGGCGGCTTTGCTTCAGTGCCTCATTCATCACATTCCTGGATTTTCATGACAAAACCTGTAGTTTTTTCTGTCAAATTAAACAGCTACTTTAAATCAATAAAAAAATAATAAAAAAAGTCATTTTTGGATTGAAATCCTATCAAAATTGGCACTAAACTGAAAACACACATAATATTATTTCTTGTTATGATCAGCAATTGTATCACATGAGGTTTACTGTGATTATTGCATTTCTATATGCAGGTGACATGTATTGTATCTTCAAAAGACTTTAAAATCACTTACTGTTACTATTAAACACATGTTTAGCAATGCTCATATTAACCTGAGCTGCACCTTTTTATCAGATTAGTTTTTAGAAGAACTGAGTCCTCTAACAATATTTGTGCCAAAGGACATGCACTTAACAAGAGATTAGGGTATAAAACAGGGTTTTACATGCTTTGCAGGACATAGCTAAGCAAGAATATCTTGCCCAAACATGCTAGCAGACTCGTTTGTGTGCCAGTATCGTTTGGGGTTTTTTCAAGGTTGAACTAAAACAACCTCCCTCAACTAACCTTTGGATATAAATCAACAAAATTGGAAGTCTGATACTTTAAAACAATGATCCATATCCTCCTTTGGCAATGAAGAACGAGCTAAAATTTCTCCACACTTTATCGTTGACATGGTTTGGGCATCTGGTCAATAGGATTTCCGTAAATCAGATTTTAGGCTAGCTTTGGAACTTGTTTGCAGAAGCACAAGGAAGTCTTACAGCACAGAGTTGCTGTAATTCAAGCAATCAATTCATTTTAAAATCTTATTTTGTAATTCTGTTTTCATTATGTAAGAGGACCAAATGTTGATTACCTTATACTTGGGAAAACATTTGAACCATTCTAGTGGTAAAACTAGTGGTAAGGTATACAATATAGTATCCACTCCACTCTATTTTGGTGGGGATCTTGTCTTTCCTATCACCGCGATAGTTGGATGATTTGGGTGGTTTTTATACCATATTTTAGGTTCACTCCTTACTTTCAATTAATCTCAAATGATGGCTGCAGCTAACATACACCCTGAGTCTGGTTTTGCAGGAGGCTTTTCCTGCAAAAATGTTGTTTTACTCATGTAACTGTGGTTTTTTTTTTTAAAAACAACTTTGTTAAGTGCTATAGGATGACCATGTTTAAACTGTACACACACTGTGTCTAATGTCTCCACTTGAAGAGTTTATGGAAGGCCATCAAAACAAAGTCATAAATTCAAGTGAGAAAAAAGGAGTTCTTAAAAGCCTCTACTACACTTTTTGGTGAAGTATCATCCAGTACCTAAAATTATCTTGTCTCATTATGTAAGTGCAAAACAGACTGGCCATTAATGCATAATATATCTAGCTTTAAAAGGTCTGGTGCCTGGCAGTCGCTTGACATTACAATGTGTTGCTTAGTAATGCTCAGCATGCCCAGTGTGTTGACTGCGGTGAGAGCATAGTTCAGCGTATTGTAAGGCCGTGACCAGATTTTACGCAAATTCCAAAGAAACAAAACAGAAGCTCGTAAAGAAAATGTTTAACAGGAAGTTCGGCTTATAAAGCCTTTGGGAATAATACACATGCTGAAAGTGCTGAAAGCAGGAAAAGGGTTCTGACTTTTTACATACTGTGTAAAAATCATTGCCTGAGAAACTTGAATGTACAGCCACCAAAACACCTGCATATTTTTATTCACATATTCTTTTAAATGTCATGACTTCTACAGTAAAACAACCTAAAATGTCTTCGTTGATGCAAACAATGGACTTGCTAAAGAAAGCCCTCCCTCCATACTTTTATCCAGAAAACACTTCCCTACTACAAACACTTTGTTATTTCAGCTTCTTGCTGTTTATGTTGGACACACTGAAGGTTGATCTGTTCCAGCATTACTCTACATTTAGCTCTCGTTGGGTTCTCTCTCTTTCTCTTGTCATCTTTATGTTTGTTATTGCTTCCTGGTTCAGCCATCATCATCTACCTCCTCACTGCTGTTTTCAGAAGCAGGGTCTGGTCGGAGAGGAATGTGGTGGCATCCCAGTATGACACAGCTGGATCTCCCACACAGACGTGTCTAAGTGTGCATGTGGGAATGTGTGACGATAGTATCTAAATGTAATCAGACTACATGAGTAGTTGCGGTTGCTGTAAGCAAAGATGTGATAGAAACCACAATAGATAAAATCAACAGGAGAAACAGTTGATGTGTGGTTTTCACAGGTCAAAAGGGGACACGTTTACAGTAATGCTGCAAAGTATGCGCAGGTTTGAAATTGCCATGCACATGTCAAGCAGTAATGAATGTGTCATAAGCTGAACACCATGTGTTTCACAGTTGTGTCATCACCTCACACCAAGATGCTTAACCTATGTATTGGAAGGCATTCAAAGTGGATTTTGGTCGCATTCTGATCTGTTGACTCAGGTAGGAAGAACAGAAGTGTGTGGCATGTTGAGGACACTGGTCAGTTGCCTCTTTCTGTGAACACAGTCCAATTCTTGAGTTTCAGAGCTAGCAAATGATTAACCAGAAATAAGTAGGCATGACTTTTCACCTACATTGCTAGTGTTGGCTTTACAAAGCCAAGAAACTCACAATCACCAACTGAACAACAAACACTTTTTGTTTTAGCACCGCACACGCAAGGATTTTCTAAATCTCAAGAGATTTTTTATCTGTCACAGACCCCACACATGATGATAAAAAATTGGGTGGTAAATTGTTTTGATTGCATCATGTGTGGTGTGCTCCGATAATGTCAACACAGCACACCACACACATAATGATTTTTTTCAAACACCGAGCCTGAAATCTCACGTGATCAACCGTGACAAAAACATAGAAGAACAAGCTTTTGCTGCAGAACATGCAAAACCCAACTCAAATGATGGAAGTTGACATTCAAGAGGAGAGAATGATGGGGACTTTTGGCATTACATTCATCATTGTTCGCCCTTTTTCGTGCTAGCTTTTGATTAGCTACATTCCGTTCCACGTCACATTTCTTGGAGTTAGGACATGGCGGGCCTCTGTTTCACAAGTTTCACTCTGCAGTATTAGGCAATAAACAGGAATTCATGCTTTAAGGAAGTATTAAACAAAGCTGTCAGTAAGAAGAAATAAATACTTTTCATTGAATATTTGTTCAGTCTAAACTCACGGAGCCACAAAAACATGGATGCATTGTTCAGGCATTAGCGTCTGTTCTTCTCAACGCTCCTTTTTCCCTTTCTTTTGTTTATTTTTAAATCATTTAGAAAATTGGTATTTTTAGTGCTTGCATCACTTCTAAAGAAAGCTTCTACAAAAACAGAACTGACAGACAGATGGAAGAAAGTTAAGCAATGATGATGAGTGGCAGGGGGAGTGGGAAAATAGAAAACAAAGAACAATCTTAATGTTTGTGTAAGACGAGCCTTTTACTTGGGTGTGTGTAGGGTCCACTGTGTCGTCATTGTGTGTGTGTGTGTGTGTGTAGACAGCAGATTTCCTCTTTGCCTCCAGATCCACCCATTTTTACCCAAAAAAGAACACACAAGACCGAATCCACTCACACATACATGTCATACGTCATTTGACAAACCACAGACAACAATATACAAGGTTTTAGATTACCAAGGTGTAAAAATGGCTGCAATGAAGATTTACATGCAACAAGAATCCAGAAAGACAACAGTGCTGCTTTATGTATCATGACAAAAATAGACACAATGGTCTTGACAGAAGGGTTATTTTTACCAACTGTTTGCAAACTTGAAATGTAGATAAGAGAGTGGAAAACTGTGTCAGATAGGACAGAAATGGAAAAGTGTGCAGGGTAAGATAAAATGTCATTTTGTTAGTATCCTTGAGGCCAAGTTGTTCTAGATATTTTGCTTTGCTGACTATATCCTAAGATGAAATAAATTGCTTTCTTTCAAACTTTTGTTGTTTAATATGTTTTATGGGTTCTAAAACTGGTCAGATGTTGCCAACCTTTCACGGGCCGTGACCCTTACTTTGATATCAGAAATGTCCGGCGACCCCAGGAACACATTTTATTTCTAGAATTAGTTTTTGATCATCTTTAGTAAAGTGTGGTACAAATACAGAGTAGCCAGGACTGGTGCCCAAAGTGACAAGTGCGCCACCTCAGATATTTTTGTACTGCATTTTATTTGAACAAGAAGAAAGGTTTAAATATAGGATACAGTTATTTGATATTTATTGTGATGTGTATTTGAAAAATAATAATTGAAAAAAATGATGATCTCGGTCCGTTGTCGGTCATCGTGAGTTTCCGTAAGCGCTCGGGTGTGCGTGTCCCTTTAAATGTTGATGCCGCAAGGAATTGTGGGTCAACATTATCTCGTCTCCTTTGATAAAGGATGCATCAGAGTTTCCTAGGCTAAAGGAGGTTATAAAGGAAGCATTGAGCCTCTTTTCCTGAGCTTAAAGAGAACTTGGACGCTCTTTATCATGGCCACCACTTAAATACTTCCGGGGGTGAAGGAACAGTGGACAGTAAATGAGATAGGAGAGACTATTCGGACGCAGCCTAAAACTACCTAATTTATTAGCTTTGGGCTCACTAACTCATAAATGTTTTTTAATCCTACTTTTTTGGGGGGTCACTAGCTTTTGTTGCCCATTTTTCTCAGCATTCTTGATATGCAACCCACTGATGGTCTAGCAGGAACAATGCATACATTTTAAAGTCTACTCACTTTTCTTGGCATGAGGTCAAGTAATTCTTTTATATGTGTGATGTTAAAAGTGCCTCCATGTCTTTCTTAGCTCCCTGCCTTTCTTCTGTACCCAACCTGTATGAGGGCATTATTGTAACAAACCTTTACACTTAGAATACACTTTCTTTTTTCTTTTTTTAAATACATTTACTTATATCATAAACATTACCCAAATAAGCAGCATTTTTTCTATTTTCAAATTCAAAATCTTACTAGCGAGAGCTTCAGCATGTCACATTCTGAGCAAACAGGACTACTACGCTGCACCTGGTTTCCCTCCAGGTCCTGGACCAGGTTTTCACACACAATAGGATTGTTTAAAGGGTCCATATTACGCTAAATTGACTTTTCTGTGTTTTAAACATCATAAAAGTGCTATTTGGGCTTCATACAAGTGCCCAAAGTGTTTTTTCATTGATTTCCTCAATCGTTAGTTAGAAGGTGATTTGCTCCTTTCTTACTGTAGGGCGAGCCCAAACACCTCGCTCCAATTTGATGACGCGTTCCCACTTTGATGACGAATTTGATCTGGAGAAGCCGCACCTCCAGGAAGCTCTCTGCCATGATTGACATGTAAACAGACACGCCCACGAGGGTGAACATTTCAGCGTCATTCGCATAGTGCTATGTATGTATTTTCTACAGTCTGTGTATGTACCGGCAAACGCCCAGCCCCCACGCTCTGTCTTGTGTTTTTAAAGCAGCATGAGCTTAATATGCATAAGTAGACCACAAATCAGCCAGTTTGTGTAGAGTTGCTCATGTGGCTTTTCAGAGGCTAAAACTCTGGTAAACAGGCGAGTTTGAGAAAATAAACCTCAAATACTATGTTTTTAGAGTTCTTAGAACAAATGGAGATGGGTGAAAAATAGCATGACATGGGACCTTTAAGATTTATTTCAGCTGTTTTCAGGTTCTGTTCCTGTTTTCGTTCAGTCTGTGGATGTTTTTGTAACAAGATGCTCACATTCAGCAGCCAACGCACATGAAAGTTGATCACAATAAAAGAGGAGCACCAGGAGATTCATTACACCACAGAAAACCGCTGCTTGTCAGGTTTTTTATTTTTCTGTAACTCTGTTTTGGTTTTAAATTAGGAAAATAACCACACCGTTTATTTGTGATTTTAATTTAGTTTTGAAACGAAATAACCAAAGAACAAACAGTGCACGGAATGTGTACTGTTTGTGTACAGGGATAGTGTTCGTCTGCTCTGTCTTTTATGGAATCTGCCTCACTATCACATGGAGCCGAGGCAACGATTTATCGAGTCATCATCTAGTATCTATAGAGACGCCTCATAACTGATCAGCTGTATGAATTTCTTTGTTAAGACAAATAAAGCGTTATAGGTGCATGTAGCGTCTTCTGCGTTTTTGGAGGTGGTTTGGTTGATATATACGTTACAGTTATGAAAATATATATATAAAAAAGTGTATTATGAAGTTTCCGTCCGATTGGAGGTCTGTCACTTGGTACCAGCGACAACTGCTGGTCTCTAGCGGTATTGCAGGAAGTATTAAAAAGGTACAGATCGTATTCACCAAATGTGTTTTATAAATCCCGTGCACAGAGACATACGGATGTTAATACAGACACACAGACTGGATTACACACAGACTTAGTTTTCAAATCCTAATTCTACACACACAGATTGAAGCAAACACACGGATCAAGGTACGGACACACAGATTGTATTACGCACACACAAATGGTTTTACACATTGCAATTCTACACATACGGATTGAAACACGCACACACAGATCAAGGTACAGACATACGAATTGAAACACGCACACAGATCAAGGTGCAGACACACGGATTGTATTACGCACACACAAATAGTTTTGTTCCAATAATGGCCCCATAAACTTGACCCAGGTGTTATTTCTGGCTTCACACCAAAATCTTTTTGCTTCAGTGACTTTTTATAAACTGGTGTCTGTAGATTTACACTTTTCTTTTGACATTTGGAATTGTTTGCTCTCTGCTAATCTTATCTCTTGGCCAGAAAAACTCTAAAACCCTGAAATGCTTAAAAAGGTTTCTTAATATCTTACATATAATGAGCCACAAATATTGTTTTTAAGTTGTATTTGACAAAGCACTTTATAACAATTCAAAAGCTGTAGTGATGTATGTGTTGTTTTTGGCATTATCACTTTGTATTACATATTACATTTATTTTTAATCTATTCTTTGACTTACCTTGTTATTTATTGTTCAGTTTTAGGCTGGACATAGTCATCTCACATTATCATGGCAAACAAAACTGGAAATGTGTTGCCTAGGAATAGCTCATGAAAACACAAGTGCACAATAAAAACTTTGAGGGTCCAGTTAAAACTTAAAATATTCCCTTGATGAGAGTTGGTTCTTTAACCTGCTTTCTCTGGGATCCTAACAAGCAGTGTTGGTGAAAGTTATAAAACCCAGAACAAGGAAAATACTATATTCTTGGGTTCACGGATCAAACAACAGGAGACCTATTGGTGGAAACAGTGTGGGAGCTTCTGACTGACCAACCTTGAACAAGGAAACACTAACTCATCTTTAAACGTCAAATGTAATCCTACAGTGACACATTGGCGCACAAAACAGTCTTTTCCGTATCACAATGGAACATCTGCAATCAATTACTCCCACCCAGCCAGCTATACAATCCAGGAATAACTGGCTAACATAGCAGCAATTTTCTTTTATGGTGTTGTTTTCCCTTCTGGGCATTGCTCTCCGTAGTTCAAGGGATGGACAGCAAAGGCTGACCTGGATTCCACAGAGTCATGCTTTATTCAGAGGTCACAGGTAGAGAGAAATAGATCAACTCACACTAACCTGAGTGTTAAAGTGCCCCTGTGCATTTTCTTTTTAAATCTATTTGCCTTGAAAAATGATGACAGCAAGTAAGAAGGCAGTTACCAGAAAGTGGATGAAGAAGAGGGTACCAAAGGTTGACGACTGGATTGAAGTTATGCACAATATATATGTGATGGAAAAGTTAACTTAATCCATGAGAATGGATTTGGGAAAATTAAAAAAAGATTTGGGAAAACTTGTTACGATTTGTGCAACCGATTAGGTCTGATTTCGTCTAAGAGGTACATTGCAGGAATTTTTATAAAAGAAAGAGAGAGAAAAAGAAAGAAAGGCAATAGAAAAAAAGAACACATTGGTTCCATTGCTATAGAAGTTATTTTTTTTGTTATTATTGTTTTGTTTTCATTTTAATGATTTTTTATTTATTTTTTGCTGGAAACTTAGTAAACGTCTGATGGTTAACCTAAGCCAGTGAGTGTCATATGAATTCTTGCCATCACTTGGTTGATGTTTATAAATAGGTACGTTCTATTGTTTGTATGGTTTTTTACTTAACAGAGAAAATCTGAGGAAGAATGTCATCTTTTATTTCATAATGATGTTGGTAAAAAGAAAAAGGACTCAGCCATTATGTACCTGTTGCATGGAGATTGTATGTTGTGATGTTTCAATAAAAAAGTAAAAATAAATCTATTTGCCAGGTTAAACCTCTTTTCAATCTGTAACCCAGCAATGATTGAAGAGACCCTCTTTGGGGGAAACATATTTCTAACAAAGTCATTTCCTTTCAGGTTGTAGCTGTGTTTGATGTGGGGCCTTTGTTGGTTGATGAGGGGGCGAGGTGGTACCCCATAATGGGATGGACGGAGGTCGGAAGAGGCTTACTAATGAGTACAAGAGCTAGAGGATGTTGTGGTCAGTCCCACTGCAGCTGCTTGGTTGATCCAATTAGCTTCTTTCTCCAGCACTGAGAAATCATTTCTCTGCTAACTCTGACCTGCATGTCAGATGAGAGACGAGAACAACAATGCAGAGATATGAAGGGAGTGTTTGAGGAGTCATACACTGCATAGTAACAATAAAGATGTGTTGAGTCTACAGTCAAAGTGGAACTCCCAAAGTGGGAACGCCCACAGTCCTGAACACACCTGCGGCCTTAAACAATCATGGCACTGTCTGCGAAAAGCACTGAGGCCGCCTGTGCATGTGTGTGTGAGAAATGGAGGGAAAAGCAAACAGGTGGAAAAGCTGGGATTTAATTCCAGAGGCCAAAAGGTCTGAAAATTAGGAACAAGTTAAAAACAGACTTTGCATGTTGTGTATTAATGTCTACTTTCTGTGCCAGAAACGGCTAAGTAATGCATCAAACTCACCATCAAAATGTTCTATAAATGTCGTGTCATGTCTTGTGTTTAAAAGGTTGCAACTTTTTTTAAAGACATACTGGTCGGAAAGTGATCTTTTACAAGAAGTCTTTAAGACCCTGAAGGAAGCAGGATGAAAAAAGAGAAGGTTAAGTCTCTAACCTGAGTAAGCTAATAGACTCCATAAACACATTCCTACATTGTTTGCTGCTTGTTGCTGTCAGTCTGTACTTGTCCACATCACAGTGTTATGCAGAAGCTGATAAACAAAACAGAATAGAAAGAAAAAAACAGAAGAATATAATAAATAGAAAGAAATACATTTTTTTTATTTGGGAGGGACCCATTGAATTTCACATGGACCCACTCAAATCACCACCTGTGGGTCCCAGGACTCACTACATTGGAAACCTATCAACATCACTGCTTTCAACTTCCTTCGTCCTTACTTCATAGTTTCATTAGAACAGTTCTGAGCTTGTTTCTATTGCAAAAAAATGTTTGTTTCAGTAACATTTTATTAAACTCTGCCATTAATATCTCTACCTTCAAGTGTGCTTTTAGAAAATCCTCACATGGACAAAAAAGCTCAGCAACACATCAAATACTAAACTTTGCTAAAACAGCAATCCATAGAGAGTTTATGTAACAGAGAGAATGAATATTTTGGGGTTATCAGAGGGAACATTGTGTACAGGTTGACACCCTTTTAAGGCAGCTATGGCTACAGTTTAATCAGGATAACTTTAGTCAAATAGCTTCATTTAGCATGCATTTAGCATTTGGTGGTAAGGTTCTGTTCGGGGACCTCTCTGCCCTTTCCAGCAGCTGCTTGGAAAGCTCGAAGCGAAGGAGCTCCCATTTGCTTTTCAATGAGCTACAGGAAGAGGCATAAGCAGAGAGAGTGATCAGCAGGACCCCTGGAACAGAAGCACAGATGTTTAGATGGCAACAAAATGCAGAGTTTAATTAGACAGAAGAAGAGGAGCTGGGGTGGGGGTGGGTTTGCGAAGCGTCTGCAGACGAAGCGTGCGGAAGTAGGCGTGTTGTAATCGTTTAAATGCAACGCTGAGACCAACTCTAACCAATGGGAAGCACAGAACATGATCAGCTGGATTGGTAACTGATGTGGAAAGCCTGAAGGTGAGGAGCTCTCATTCGCTTTCCCATGAGCTACATGAAGAGGCATTAGCGGAGAGAGCAGTCAGCAGGACCCCCAATCTCACCGCCATGCCTTTCACGCATCTGCGTGGAAGTACTGCCCTAAGCAAGTAGAGCGGTCAGCGTGACCCCCAAAAACGCCATAATAACAAGTGTTCCAGACTAGTTGATCCGCGAACCATTGCTTAGTCTATCCGTGTGTTTGAACCATTGATTAGTCTATCCGAGTGTTTGAACCATTGATTAGTCTATCCGAGTGTTTGAACCATTGATCAGTCTATCCGAGTGTTTGAACCATTGATCAGTCCATCCGAGTGTTTGAACCATTGATCAGTCCATCCGAGTGTCCCATACTAGTTGAGCCAGTATATATATATATATTTAAAAATGGAAGTAGTTTACCGTTTGAGAGCCTGTACACGCCAAGTTGAAATGATGTCATTGATGAAGCCAATCTCCTCTTTCAGTTAACTTTGAGTTGTAAAGGAGGTAAAGCATTCAGGATCATTTAGTAGCATTTATAAAAAAGTTGATGTAGACCTCTTTTGTTGACCAAAATTTGATGAACAAAATCCGTGCCCCAAATAAATCTGTGACCGCAGGGGGCGACAGTTCCAACTCTGCTGTTTCGTAGACGTGCATGTAAATACAGCCAACCAGGATTGACTGCTGCTCATTAATGCCGACCCAAGTTGAAAGTGTCTGCTGCAACCCGTGTTCTCATCAGAAATGGTTGAAGGTATGGTTTAATAGTTTAAGTCCGGATTTTTTGCTCTTCTTCTCTTCTTCATGCCGTCTTATTAGAGAAAGATATACAAAATGACACCAACACCAAATTACATCAAAATCTCTGCAAAAAAGCCTTATTTACTGTTTTTCATCCTAATGGTTAAGAGGATATCTTCACTGATATATGTATGGATTTCACACAAGTAAATAGTTAAATATTAGTTGTAAATGTCACTGTCAACTTTATTTCCATAGCACATTTAAACAGCCAAGGCTTACCAAAGTGCATTACTATAAAAAAGGCAAAACAATAAAACAGTATCAAATACTGTATGTATACAACACACAATAAGCAGCAATGGATAAAACCACAAGTTGTATCACTCTGAAGTTGAAATCCCAATAGAGGTAAAATTGTCTGTAGTTATTTTTCAGTATACCCATACTCATCTGTTCTATGTATGGATATTATTGTGCTATATAAATAAACTACTATTTTTACTACTTATTATAACTCTTTTCATTATAGTTTACAGAGAATGTATAACAATGTAGAAGGACCTACAGGGAAAAAAAACAATTTATTTTATGTGGATGTGTCACACTCATTGGGGGGGGGCTGCTTTCCTCAGATGAAACCTTAATGCAATGTCACATTCCAGAAAAGGGGAAAGAAAGGGGATTTTTGGTAGAAGTGATATTTTTCACAAAGGCACAAAGCTGCAGAGCTTCGTCTTCGCTGACTCACAGAGAGAAAAGGAGGTTGACTAATCACAATAATAACTATCCTCGCCCCGCTGGCTCGACAGCTGCTACTACCCAGTGCTGACCAAATCATTACAGGGAAGCAGATCCAATCACTCCCCGAGATGAGACAATATGCAGTTGAATCAGCTGTGATAGTGCTTATGTGTATATGCTGAGCATGCAAATTGCAGTGCACTACTAATAGCTACTATAGCTCAACCAGTAATTGTGTGGACTTAACTGTTATGGCGGTGCCCACCACAGTGGCCCACTGGGATTAACTAAGTGTGTAAATTAATAAAAACTGAATAGCCTGGATTGAAAGATTATTAAGTGTAATAATAATTAATAAAAAAAGATAATAATGAAATCCCCTCCTGATCTCATCATGCTGTGTAAGTGTGTGTGTGTGTGTGTGTGTTGTCAGTGGGAGGTCAGGGGTGGGTCCGCCATGAGCTTTGCTCTCTTTCACAAAGCATCCTCACCCATGACCTCATCAGAGGAAAAATCCCCCTTTCTCTCTCTCTCTCTCTCTCTCTCTTTCTCTACTCCCTCTAGTCTCCCTCGGCCGCTGAGCTCTGGGCACTCTCTCCACATTCCAGCTCTGAACAGCTCCCACACTGTCTCGAGGCTGCTGCAGCAGGGCAGAGAACACACAGAGACTCTGTGAATAGACAGTTAAAGATGTGGAACGTCGCACTGGGGTCACAGGCCTCTCTAATAGGGCTGTGGGCTGCTTCAACCTCAATGAGGGAATGTGAAGCTGTCAGAGGTGGAGACATGAAAGAAAATGAATGAAGCAAATAAAAAGAAGGCCTCCATCACCATTTGGTTCTCATTTGTGTGGTTTTGGTAAAATAAAATACAGCTGAACACCTGCCAAGGTTATATTGCCAGTATATGCAATAACTGGTTAATTGATAGCAACTCCTTCCGTAGCCTATTTAAGAAAACTAAACAGTTATTGTTTCCAGATAGCTCCTTGTAACCATTTTATCATCCTGTCTTCTTTTGGTACCAAGTAATGCACAAATTTAAAACACATTTACCATCTAGAATATGATCAACAACCTCTATATGTGATGTTATCTCCAAATGTACTTAAATGAAGCCCATACAAAGTACAAAAGCCAACACATAAATAGCATTGCTAACCACTACACTGCCAGGATGTGCTAGAACTCAAAATAGCTGTAAAAGGACAGTCTTTGGTAGTTTAATCTGGATTATCATGAAGGATTTAAGAAAAAGGTTTCTAAACCTCTGTTCAGCATTTAAATTCTTTATTTAGTTTTGTATTTTGTTTGAAGCAACAAAAACCACTACTTTTGTAAAAAAAAATAAAAAAAATAAATAAACTAACTGTAGTAAACTGAAACATAAACTTTAACATCATGTTAAAGGGAAATTTCTGATATTATGCTAATGTCAATATTTCTAGATATTGAAAAAATAATTTGACATCATTTAGATATTCAGTTCCAATCAAGTATTCATCAAATCGAAAATTTTAAAAGAAAATAACGTAATACATGGACCTGGGGCCCATTCTGTGTGGAGATGACATGTTGTGCCTGATGAGAATGGAATAACTATATTTCAGATGCTCTGTTCTTACCTTCAAAACATCCACATTAGCAACTAGTTCAAAATCTGTCAGCATACTCGACCACCCAGTTTGACAATTTTGTGGTTCAATTAATTGTACAAAGACAATAGAGCAATCAAGTACCTCAACTTGTTGTAGCCATAGTGGATCATTGCATCTTTTTTCTTCAATGCTTAAAAATAAGGAATGTAACCACGTAACTTATTTACAAAAATGGAATATTTTAACTTGTTCTGAGGATTTGTTTGATATAAAAAAAA
Source organism: Gouania willdenowi (assembly GCF_900634775.1). Lineage (NCBI taxonomy): Eukaryota > Metazoa > Chordata > Actinopteri > Blenniiformes > Gobiesocidae > Gouania > Gouania willdenowi. Next base: position 22,321,039 of record NC_041053.1, on the reverse strand, counting down.
GATATATGAAAATTTAAGATAGAAGAGCGTTGATTATCTGGAATGATGATTTGTATTCTAGATGTTACACTATTGTATAAAAAATTGGAAAGCCGTGAGCATTTCTCCTTTGACAATAACAAAGCTGACATGGATTCGAAATAAACACTTATTTCTGCACAAGGAAATTCTCTATTCCTGACTCTGGGAACATTGTAAGATTTATTTATACCGATGCAGTCTAAAATGTTTTCCTTGGGGATAAAGGTAAAAGTGAAGGAGGAGTTCTGGTTTAGCAGCCAACCACAGAGGAAACACAGTGAGGAGGAATGCCTACAGCCCACTCTTTGTGGCAAACACAGCCTGCTGTCGTCCGCTCTGACATCCGTCTGCTTCTTCTTTGTCATAAGCTGTGGTGTCAGCCAGCTCAACTCACCAGCACGCGTTAGCTTGATCCTCTAAAACCACCATCAGACGTCCGCTTCAGCAAACGAACACATGAAAGCTGGGCGGATATGGGAGCTTTTTTTATTATTTCAATGAACCACAGGCTGAACTGTAAGGGGTAGAGAAAACAGATGAGTCAAGCATGCAGTCATCCAGTCTTCCTGTCTGTTGCCGGCACATTGTTGCTTATGCTACTTTTTGTTGTATGTGTCTGTGTGTGTGTGTGTGTGTGTGTGTGTGTGTGTGTGTGTGTGTGTGTGTGTGTGTGTGTGTGTGTTGTTTGAGAATGTGCAGTTAATAAAATACTTGTTTTCCTGCCTCTTTTCTCCTCTGTCCCTTCCTTATGTCTGCATCCTTTCCTTGCTCTGGCTTACCTATACAGTCCTGTTTTTCTCCTCTCTCTGTCTCAAACCCTTTTCTCATGTTACCCAGAAGGTAATGTGATGCCCCCGTCAGCCTCCACTGGGCCTAAATAGACTTCAGTGAGAATTTAATAGTGTGACCATGATACATAACAAGTATCTGTCCAGCAGGGTGACATCAGCAATGGGGAATCTGCTGGAATGCCATCCTGCTGGCATCACAAGGGATTGGAGGGGAGACTGAGCTAAGCAGTTTTTTAACACAGAAAGCAACAGTGCAGCCCAAAATACAACTTCACATTTTGTAAGTTAGATATCAATGTATTACTTAGAAACAAGAGAACACATAGAGCTCCAATCTCCGGCAAGCACCAAATATTCTCTTTGCCAGATATTGGTAGTTATCTGGATCAGTGATTCTGATCATGGAACCATGATCATTCAAACTTTATAGGCTTAGAAGAAATGTATATCCCCATTAGTTACATTACAGTAGGTTGAAATGTGTGGGCACCCCAATTTATTTGAGAAAGATCGCAATGAAATGCGCAATCTGGATCTGGATGGTACTTGGTGAGGTAAACGAATAACCAACCCGGCTGATCTAAGTCAAATTTCCTAAAGATTGCTCAATGAAGAACCGAGATGTGAACTTTTGAAATTTAGCCAATGATGATTTTTGAAACTGATCCGGAATCAATATATTGATCGTATCCCCTACAAAATTTTATGGAATCTTCCATGGCCTAGGGTCTATCTTTGGTTACAGACAAACAAATAAATGTAGACTGGTGAGAATATTACCTCCTTGGCGGAGATAATAACTAATACTGTCATCTATGTGTGCTAATGTCACAAAGCAAACAACTGCACTCCCACTTTAAGACAAATTTACAGTAAATAACTCATAGACCAATGTACCCATAGCAGCTCCATGTCAGCTGTTGATACAAATGGCATATATTTAGGTGTTTTCTCTGACCATGTTTATTAGTACAGATATTATGGTTATTTCAATGACTTTGTTCATGTTTTAGGCTAATGTGAAGTGATGTCTTACAAGCTGATATCATCTCGTCGCAAATCTTCTAATGACAACATAAACCTGCATCCTGCACAGCACTGAAATAAAGTGATGTTGATGATTGGATGAGGCCAACATTGACGTTTGTCATTAATTTCTATGTCTACTATATCCTGTATAACAGAGTCACAGAAGTCTGACACATTCACACACTCCTTCACTCCTACGAGCAATTTAGAGACTCCAGTGAACCTAACATACATATTATTTTGAATGTGGGAGGAAACCATTTTTGAAATTATTGACATTAAAATGAATAAGGGTCAATTGTTTTGTTTTTGTTTTTTCTTGTTTTACAAATGTAATGTAAGTCGGATTGGGAACACTACTATTTCATCTTATACCTTCTTTTTTTAAAAGATTGCAAGATTATATGATTGAATTGCCTATTATTTATTTCTGTTATACATAGTCTCTGGTGAATTTAGAATTGTTTGCTGAATTAGAACTGTTTACGATGATGAAAGGTAATGAAGGAGTATGGTTGACAAAAGCCATGAGGAATAATTGGCTTCTATTGGTACAAATAAGGGTTTGCGTAATGATCTTTTCGAGAAGGAAATACATTTCATTGCTGAAAGATCTGCAGGTCAATTTTGTTGCATTTTTCTTTCTTTTGTTTTTTACTTATAAATAGCAAAGATAGTGAAAACTATTTCTTGAGAGTGAGACATATGTCCGCTTCACTGGATACAAAAGGGGGACGAAATAAGGAACAGGAAGAGGATGAGGAAACAAATTAGAGATTATGGATGCATGCAGAGGGGGATGAGACTGGAGAGGAAATGTAAGTGGGAGAACAGTTGCTAAATGGAAGGAGATGTGAGCACTATGACAGGCAGTGATATGGTGGTTCTGACATCCTAATCTTTCTTTATCCAACGCTGGGTGAAGACAAGTCAGCACCCTTCGATGTAGAACTTCTCACCTTGACCCATTCATGCTCCATCCCTCTTTAGTCGCCTCTTCCTTCCCCCCGTCTCGTGTTACCAGTTCAACCTTATCCTCACTCGTCTTCATCACAGTTATCCTCTCCACTCTCCATCTCTTTGGCAGCCTGTGCTGTGTAAATGGGGCAACGCAGACTGCTCTGATCCATGGCAGCCACCTTATGTCATGTGACAATGTCTTCATCCTTGTCATCACATCATCAGTCAGGCCAGAGTTGAAGTTGTTGACTTGTCTTTAAGGAGTTTTACGCTGTGCGTTTTGAAGTTGCCTCTGGCACACTGACAATTACAGGTTATATAGTGTTCCTGTTGATGATATCCGGTTGAAAAGTGATTGTATTTTCAACTGTTGGCGTGCGCACTTCCATATTAGTGTGGAAACCACCCATTGTTGTTTCTCAGAAGGACAGGAAGCACCTTTTACAACACACTCACCCTCTTCACTTCACTTTGAGTATTCATCCGCTGGAGAATCAGGACCATCAAGGCAACTGTTTGATTCACTCTGCTTCAGGCTTCCATTAATCTTATAATACAGGAGAAAATCAGTGTCATTGAATCATGCAATATAATTAGCTCATTTAACAACTTATAATTTTGATTCTATGACTACATGATAATTTCACTGGTGTATTGTTACTTGTCTCAATAGCGAGAGTAATTTTAAAAAGAGTGACTGTGAGAACACTTTCAGAGGAAGCAACTGGCGCCTAAAAAACAATGGCAGCCCTATTTCCCCTAGGCGTTAGTGCAGATTTTCCTACTTTCAGTGAGCTTTGGCTAACCTGTGAGTAAATACTTTCTGACATGTGAAAAATTTCCTTTTTTACATATTTTGAGAAGCACTGACACATGACACTGTCTGACAAACCATATACTTAGAGACTATACACGTTTCTTGTGCTCGCACCCTACAAGGAAAATTCAGAAGCTAAAGCCTGATGATGGCTCACCGTGGTGGACGTTATTTCCTGGCTGTTGTCCACCAACATGCACCACTGAGAACCGGAACGCAGTGAACTCCCTTCTCTCTTTGGTGGCCAGCAGGCCCTGGAATAGCAGCTATGTGAGCATGACTGCAAGGCACTATTTCTGTGTGCTCTGCTACTTGACATTGAGAGTCCAGGATTAGGTTACTCCACACTACTGTAAATGAAGAGCATGTACACATACACACGCTGAAGGCACAAAAACTGAAATCAAGGGATGAGACGGAGACATATACAGACAGAATGAACCACTTTCTCCAGGCAAACCGCAGAACTCGGTCAAAAACGGAAGTGTAGTTGGGTGTAAGGAAAGTCCTGAATCAGTGCCTACACCCTCATGATGCAATTCAACATCTGTCGTTAACTAGGACATGATGTTAAAAAAAGCATATCAGTTTTATTCAAAATAAATAGTTATATTAGGATGTAACACTGCTAAAATGCTTCTTCCTTTGCTGCCGATGTCTTGATTGTGGTATCTCTGTTAACCCCTGCACCCCCACCCTGTCCTCATTCAGGAATTTCTCCACCACATTCCCGCTCGCGCACGTGTACGTGCGCGCACAGCGGCAGTGAAACAACATCCGTGTAGGAGGCAACTTTAAGGGGTGACTAACTTTTGGCTTGGTTGCAACCTGCCTTTGAGTCCAGCTGGGTGTTTAGAGCGTTCTTACCGTCACTAAAACCTGTGTGCGGCACACATAGCAGCATTGTAGCGGTCTGGGGTTAGCAGCATGTGGTCCCTCTGAACCCTGTGACATTTTGGGCCTGGCTTGGATCTCACCTGGTAATAGTTGTTAGTGTCTTTGAACACAACATCTGTTGGCTATGAGTAATGGCGAGTGATTCTGTTTTGGGGAAGAATATCAGGTGTTCCCTGGATTGATCACACACGCACACGCACATACAGTACAGCTGTGCGTCCTACCTAAGATCATTATGCAGTGTGACTGATCTCTTAATGACACTGGTAATGGGGTTGTCAACACAAAAACTGATGTCTTCATTTTCCAACAGAAAACAGATCCATGCTCAAGAAATTGTTGTTTTGTGACCCCAGTTTATCAGAACTAATCTCAGACATAAATGAGGAAAGATCCTGATTGCACGTCTTCTCTGACTGGGTCCGCCTTTGGAGTGCTGAATAAAACAGCAGGACACAGGTGCTATAGTTAAAAGCAGTTACTCACACATCAGGAAGGGAGATGAAAATGTTTTGGTTACTATAATTACAGACCAACTGCTGTTATCGTCATCCCAGGAGGTTTCGATGTAGAGTTTGCCTCAGGAAGCAAGGAACTAAAAAAAAATAAAGAAAATAAGTGACTAAGTCACTGATTCCTGCTTCATAAATACGACATAACAGCATTTTGTGTAAGCGCAGAGACAGAACACAGGAGTTACAATTTCAGATCATCTCTTTATTTTGCTCTGGAAAAAAAAAACAAATCTAAAATAAAAATCACTTCAAAACTGCAGCGCAGGACAGGTAAAAACACCAGTACATTCACATTTGTTTCTCATGGAAAGCCTAACAGTTTCTTCTCTAATGATGGTAAGACATGAGGAAAATCATACTGTGGAACCAGGTCCTGATGCAGTGCATTAGATGCTTGATTTACTACTAGAGTAGACCTTGAAAGTTTCTTTACAGAGAGGCTGATACCATAGGTTGTGGATCACTTTTCATCAATGCAGATACAGTGCACCACGTTGTCATGATGACCCATGTCGGTCAGTCAATATAACATCGCCTTTACATCTCAAACCCCATCAGCTGGATGAGGGAAGTGAAGCAGGAGGGTTCGCTCTTCTCGTCTTAACAAATACTGATGTGCCTGAACCAAAATGTTATATATTAAAGCAGAATTTCATTATTATCCCAGTGGGAAATTGCTTAAAATCTCCAAGTGCCACTGTTTGTGTTTCTAATATTAACAACAGGAACATAAAAAGCTCCCCGGCCTTTTGAGGTTCCCAAATTGATTTCAAAACGTTCATTAAATGATCGATTTATTAATCACAGTTCTACTGATCATTTACTGAGTGCCAAAATTACAGTTTAAAATCAAATATTTATTTTTTAAAGTACTCAGTAGCTCAAGGAACTTGAGTGATTTGTTTATTTTATTTTAATAAATAAATACTGTCCAATGAGTAGTTTATAAAAAAACAACCATAACATTTGTTTTAAAACTGTTGAAGGTGGTTAAAAGTCTCTATAAATACAGTTAGCTTAAATAAATAAATTAGAATTATAAATATACTGTTTACTGTACACACAAAAGGACAAACAAAAATAAACTAACAAATGACAGCTTTGTGCAGGAAAATACAAGACGCAGTTTGTAGAGTAAAAAGAATCCAGACTGGATAAAAAGATTCTGTCCATTTTGACTCTTGTGTTTTTTTTGGGGTTTTTTTTACACAGTCATAAAGCAGCAGTCTAGTCTCGATCCTCTGTGTTCCTCAGCTCGTTGCAGTCCATCCTCTGAACCTCTTAAAGTATTCCAGTTTTACACGGACCGTCTTCTTCTGACTCCATCGGGAATACGTTAAACTGCCCTTTTCTTCAGCTGAACTCTGGGCAGAACGTTGAGCCGGTGCCGTCTGTTTCCCTCTTCAGGTACGTTCATCTCCCCACTCTAACCTTCTTTCGGGGTTCACTTCTCTTTTTGTCTATTTTGAGGTAGAATTTCTGCATTTTTGGCTGCAATGAGACAAATTAAACAGAAGCAATGAGCTCAATCTCTTTTCATTCAGGTACAGAGTTGGTCGATTGTTTGCCAGTTTCCATCAACTCACCTCTTTTGAACTCATCAGTGGTTGGATGCTAACCTTATTTTGACTTTCTTCTCATTTTCTACATCATACGCGCCTCGCTTGTGAAACCTATGATGAAAAAAAAGAAGAAAAATGTTCAGACTAAAATCTTTGTCTCTGACTGAAGCCGTGTGTTTGTGAGGACTTTTTACCCTCCTATTATCACTGGGGTCAATTTGACCCCATTCAATGTTAAGCATAATATTACCGTGATAATATTTTTTCATTGATGAAAACTATGTTGAGGTTTCGTTTATTCAGACAAGGTTTTTCAGGAAATTTTATATCCTGACAAGTTTCGACTGTCAACTGCCAGTCTTCCTCAGAAATGATTTGCTTAGCGATGTCTGAATAGATGTTACCTTAACATATATTTAAAAAAAAGACAAAATTAACTTGCTGGAATTGGACGAAAACTATTCAAGATCAATTAATTCTAGATTAAAGGTTTGGTCTGATGGTGGCACTAAAGAACAGGTCATGGTTTCATTATGAAGGGGTTATTTATGTATTCAACAAATAGACAAAGGGCCTGACCTTTGGTCAAAAATGTTCTGATAATCATTTTCTGGAGGCAAATGTCCCTGGGGTCAGATTGACCCCAAGGGTAAAATGTGTTAATGGGGTAATAGGAGGATTAAACTCACCTTAGCATGAGCAAGAGGCCGATGATGGTGAGACAGACGGACGACAGCACGACGGCCACCACAGCCAGAGCCGTGGTCCGGCTGTAGCCTTCAGGCGACTGCACGGGCAGCGTGATGAACTGACACCTGTCCCCAGAGAAATTTGGGTGGCACCTGCAGAGAAGGCAGAAATACAGCGATTTAATAAGCGAAGGGGAAGCTGTTTACTTTGTAGTGTCAGTTATGGATGCAGTGTGGGGACTTACACACAGGACGGGGCTCGGATGTCCCTCAGGTACTGACATGTGCCGTGAATGCAGAAATCCTTGTACTTTTTCAGGCAGGGGTTCCTCTTCTTTCCTTTACCCTTCTTTCTTCCTTTTCCTCTCTTTCTCTTTCCCTCCTCAGCACCGAGGATGGCTGATGGGTCTTTGGGCTTGCTCGACATGGCGACTACACAAAAACACGAGCAGATGTAATATTAATGGCTTGTTGAAATAAAAAAAGAAGCTATTATATATGTTGGGGGGTCTTTTTCTTACCTCTTGGCAGCTCCATGTCATAGTCGCCCGAAAGGCTTTCCTCATCCTCGTAGTCATCGTCATAGTAATATTCCTCATCGTACTTCTCCTTTTCTCCATATTCCTCTGTCTTCTCACTGTTTCTGTTCTCCTCCACCTCAGTGCTTCTGTCTGCAGCTGTACTCAATAAGTTGATAACAGATGTGAGCTGCCCGTCGCTCTCGTGCCTGCCCACCGCCGCTCCGCTCGCCAGCCGGGACACCACTGGAAAAAGAGAATATTGGAAATGTAATCCTTTGGAGGGAAACTGACTTTGATGTAGTGCTAAGTGAACAAATAAAGGAGGAGGGGGGCTTTTCCTGTGCACTTGGGTTAGTGTGCCAAAATGGGTGGACCTCAGTGGGCAAGTTGAAACATGTACCAAACGGAAGCTTCAGGTTCTGCTTTACAGATGTTTTAGGGATTCCATCACATAACCACACAGTGTGGTAATTCTTTTTTTTTTTTTATGTTAAACCCATTGATAAACAAATACAGGCTTAAATGAACCAGATTTGGATCTAGAAAACACGTACAGCTCAGTTTGAAATGAATGGCATTATTACCAATAAATAACAAACAAGTATGTTTCCTTGTTGTGGGACATATATAACCTTTAAACCTGACGCATGTTAACTACATATTTAGATAAAAGTCTTTTAATAAGAAATTAATAGAATTATGTCAATCTGAAAAACATGACATCAAGATTGACCATACAACTTTTGCAGTTTACTTTCTTCTTATAAAAACATTGGTTTACAACTTTACAACTAAAGCAGAAAGAGTTCAGAGTTTATTTTTTCCTATACATTTCAAAGTTATATACACTTAAAGGTCCAAAGTGAACCACCTGGCAGGCCGGATTTAGCCCGCAGGCCTTATGTTTGAACACTCATAAAAAGGCCTGGGCAGACAGTTATCTAATATCAGGCATTAATATAATGTAAAAATAAAAGTATCAAGTTACATAAATCATGATCCAAAATAGAGAGTAGAGTCATTTATCACCCAAACAAACTAACATTAAAAGTGTTATAGAAGAGACATAGACATTATAGAAGAAAGTGTATCAGACATGTTGGCACGTTGGTAAGTTTGAGTTCTACCTGCTTCTCATATGAAGTCAAATAACAAGAAAATAATAATAATAATATATTCAAACAAAACGTACCCAAGGCATGAACCAGCAGCGCAACAACCACGATCCTCATGGTGGCTTAAACTTCCAGTCACTTCAAACTTTGCTCAAATATGTCTACACAGGGTATAATCCGTCCACTGGTTGAAGTATCCTCTCTTTGTCTTGTGTATTTTTCCTTTTGTTTTCTTTTTTTTTTTTTTCTTATGTTTTTTCTGGGTTAAATCCGGTTTTCGGCAGGATTGTTTTTTAAAAAAACGCTGCTGGATTCCTTCGATCACTGTCAGAAAGGAGCGGAGCGAAAGGAGCGTCTGTGCAGGAGGGACAGTGGTATTTATGGGCATCTGCACTCCGCCTACACGCCCCCGCCCCCAGTGCGCGTGTGCGTGCGTGTGTGAGCCTGCATGGTATTATGTACAGTATATGGTCCTAATTAATACACGTTTGAAAACCAATCTATTGAAACCTTGTGGAAATAAAGGCGCATGTTTTGTTGTTGTTGTTGTTAAATTATTTTGTAATGTCGATAGTAGGCCTAGTTTATTTTTGTTTGTTTATGTTTTTGGTTTTTTTTCCTTCCTTTTTTGACACGCTTAACGAATTAACCAAAAGCATTAAAAAATTGGAAAATTGCGCTTTAACGTTCTAAATCAAATGCGCTTCAATAGATACATAACTTTTCTATTGCTTGAAAGATAAATCCCCTTTTATACTTCATTCACAATATTGGTTTAAATAGTTTTCCCCATAATCATTAATTACAGATGGCATGGAACACTTCTGAGTTTTTGTATCAATAAAGTCAAAGATAGAAATCATGCCTCCATAACTGAAGATTGTATTACCTGCCTGATGTGGCATCAATAGCCTTTTGTGTTTGGAAGTATCAGACTCAATATACTGCGCCACCACGTGGTCAAACACGAGTCTTTCTCAAATATAGTCATATATATATATATATATATTCAAGACAAAAATATTTTGTTAAGAAATGTTTGATTTTAATCAACTATTAAATTGTGGCCACCTGTTCTAAGTCAACTCCTGTTGGTTAAACAAGGACATTTTAAAGATTGGTGCTAAGCTTGTTAATTAATCAAAAACCTGCAACAAACTAATGAAAGTAAAGGTTTTGTGTGTGTGTGTATATATATATATATACATATATATATATATAAATAAATTAAACAACAATTTAAAAAAAGGGGGGGGAAACCACTCACCTGGCAAGTTCCAGTTCAGTCTGAAGTGGGTCGAACTAAAAAAACATTGTATTGTTGTGCTCTTTCCATGTGTAAACGGCTGTATGTAGCGCGTGCAGCTATACATTTGGAACTGAGTTATGTGTTCATTTACCAAATGACACGTGTATAAAACCAAAGGCTCGGGTGCATTTTTGACCCATCGAAGCATCTAAGTTTGTTCATTTGAAAGAGAGAATGACTAGAAAAACAGGATTTATAAAGTAAAAACCTTGTAAAATAATCTCTCAGATTTTTGTGCATCACTGTTGACTTTTAAACAGATTATTTTTTATGTCTAAATAATAGTCATTTACATTGATTAATAGTACAGTTCTCATTACTTATTTTACAAAAATGCTTGGATAAATCTGGTTTGGTCCATTTGATATAAAATTGTGTAGATTGTATTGAGTTTGACACTTCATTCATTCATTTTCACTTTCAACAGAATCATCCCGTGGGCCATGTTTGATGCTCTGGGGGCCACATTTGGCCCGCGGGCCTTAAGTTTGATATTCCAGCGCAAACGTTTTCGTTGAATGAGTTGAATCTATTTCCAACAGGTGGCAGTAATACACGTTCTTCCTTAACGACTGACAAAATTCAAGGAGGAAGAAAAAGATTTATGTCATTCAAATCAAGCCCACCACGTGATCTCAACGAGCGGGGTTGCCAGTTTGGACAAAAACCTGTTCAAATAGACTGTTTCAAGCGCTAAAAACTTTACTCTTTCAAAGGAATTAGGGTTACCAACTTAGTTTCATTTAAATAGAATTATTTAAAAGAGCATTATTTAATTATAGAATCGTCCTATATTTATTATTTGAGCAGTTTGACCAGAACCAGGAGAGATTCTATATTCACCTATCACCTATCATTCTCATTTGTAAATGCATTATTTTCATTCACTGCATAAGGCCGCAGCTATTGAATATTTAGATTTTTAAACTTGTTAATTTCCCCACTGTTGGATAAAATAAAGTATAAGTATATTCTATCGATTATTCAAACGAGCAACAGAAAAGACAGATAATTTAGTAATACCAACAATTGTGTTTCCTTAAAAAAAAAAAAAAAAAAAAAAAAAAATAATTTATTACACAAATATTATGCAAAGTAGAAAAAGAATGAAGCGATGCATATTTTGTGGCACAAATATTCCACTATAAGTGGTGTCAATCTTAGATAACAAATGCAGACATGGTAATAGTAATAATAATACATTTAAAATAACAATACAAATATTTAATAAATAAATAAAGCTTCAAAGCAGAGAAACATCCTCAATCATTTTTGTAATCAAGGTATTTGAGGACCTTGAGGAATTGTTGCAGCCTTACTTACATTAACAACTTCATTAGTATAAACACAATCCCCTCATTAAATGTTTGTCATAATTTGTGTTAAAGCCATCATTTGAGGTACAGACCAGTGAACACTGCCCCTGATATGAATACTGATTTGCCTCAAGCTGGTACGGGAAATTATCAAGTGTATCTGGCAACCCCATTATAGGAAGGGGCGGCAATCATGGCCGACGAGACAGAGGAGGTAAACATAGCTGCTCAGGATCAAAACTCACAAGAAAACTCACAAGATGAACCCGAAGCTCCGGAACCTACAACCGACGGAGAGCCCGGTGGCGGCAGCCAGGAGGAGGAGTGCCCCGACCAGCATGCCCTGCCCGCCGCAGAGAACCACTGGTCGGTCCCCATCCTGTCTCTGGCTCGGAAGGCCACGGAGACGATTAGCAGCGGGATGAGCTACGCTGCTGCCCCGAGGAAAGTCTCTCACGGCCCCGCTTCGTGCTCTGGAAGCGACGGAGGGTCTGAGAAGGATGTGAACGGCACTTCTTCTAAACTACTTCCAGGTAGTCTGTGATGCAAAGTGATACTTAAATCACAGTATGTACTGGTTAACTGGCTGCCCTCAAACTGCTAAACTCTGCTACTTCCTCTGTGTCAGCTGTTAGGACATGTGACTGTTGGTCTGATCCTTCTACTGTGGCATTACACCATTTATCTGTGTTTTCTATTCATCAATAGCTCTATATAACCATCTCACAACCTAGGAGCTAATTTATATGATTTACTGTAAAATTATGAAACCAGTAGTGTGCTTAAATAACAGGAATATGTTTATGGTAATCATGTGCCAGACAAAGGTGTAACTGGGCCAAGACAGATCCACCAAAAATTGTAATTCAATAAATTAGAAGTAATATGAAGTTCGACATAATACACAAAATGCACAGAATGTCAACAAAAATACACAAAGCAACAACAAGAAACACAAAAAAGAATCATAAAATGCTCAAAAGGACATCAGACACACAAACCAACCAACCGTGCACCTAAACACAAAAGATGTACACAACGCTAACGCAATTACTCAAAATGACCCAATGGCAACAATAAACAAAATGCAAACCTAACACGCAAGAAATAACAAAAAACACATATGACTCATAAAATACACAACATGCCAGCAGAAATTGCCAAAATGACAGATAAATACATACGCAAAATGACTCCAGAAACATACAAAATGACTAACAACTCAGAAAACAACAACAAAACTACATAAAAAAAAGACAAAACACTTTGTTCTTTCCTGTGTTAATGCTCTGATTGGTCATTATTCTCAAAGCTAACATGAAATGTTGATAATGTGGCCCCTGGATCAGATACAATCACGTTTTTGTGGCTCCGCTGTGTTAAAAGTTGCCCATCCCTGGAGGTACGTGAACAAATTAGTGTTGGTGGGAAAATAAAATAGATAAATGACAATTATAAAAACTTCATATTTTAATATAAACCAGGTGAGTCCTTGTTTGGATCATTCAATTACACTATACAATATTAAAGGTACTCGTTACTTGAAAGAAAAGTCAAATAATTTAGATGCTGACCGATGTTAAATGCAAGATCAAAAATCTAATTGATAATCTTTAATAATCTGGTTGTAATCAAAACTAGACCTCGATAATTGAAATCAAATCAAGAAATTGGCATGATTAACCACCCCTAGAACAAACATATGAGTTTATTTTTGGATACTAAGATGATAACCAGTTCTAGTCATTCTAGAAGTCTCGTGTAGGGCTGGGACAAACGATTATATTTTTAAACGATTAATCTAGCGATTATTTTTTTTTATGCATCGATTAATCTAACTATTAATTTTTCCAGTTCGATTCGACTCAATCCGATTATTGATTAGCTCCCCATTAATTGACTAAAAGTAATTTGTACATGTTGATTTAGAGATCTAAAATGAATGAAAAAAAAAAAAAAACATGAATTCCTTAAATTGCAATATATGTTTATTGCTCTTCAACTCAAAATTCCAAAATAAAGTTAAAGTAAGAATATAAAAGTACAAAATAATGCATTCAATAAAAAATAAAAAGGCAGTGGGAGCCGGCAGCCTGTCATGGTGTCTTTCCTCAACCAACAGAATTTAAGATTTATGTTGAAAACACATAAGCCTAGCTTACTGAAAAAAGTGCCTCTTTTAATTCTTCATAGACATGCAAATAACAACAACTTAAAATAATACAGAAAGTGCATCGGCGCGCATATTTTGCGTCGACTTATTTTTTGCATCGATACGTCGACGCGTCGTCCCGGCCCTAGTCCTGTTTAAACCTGTTCAACAAGTGCGTTGAATGGGAACCATATAATCTTTTGTTACATCTGTCAATAGAAATATGACTAGATGAAGTTTTGTGTTGCAGCAACTCACCTTAGAGTTTGTATCTTGACGTTGGCAGCTTCAGCACAAAACTATTCTCGTGTTTTTCTTGGTTTCTGCAGTTCTGCCCCCCAAAGACCCCATGGCAATAGAGAGATCCAACCTCCTCAGCATGATGAAGCTGAGCATCAAAGTGCTGATCCAGTCCTCCCTGAGTCTGGGCAGGACGCTGGACTCGGACTACCCTCCTCTGCAGCAGTTCTTTGTCGTTCTAGAGCACTGCCTCAAACACGGCCTTAAAGGTGACACCAAATTTTATTCCAGCTTTTACTTTTATGCTCATAAATTTTAAAATCCAAGCCAATAGCAGTTGATTTTCCTGAATTTTTCAGTTAAGAAATCCTTCATTGGGCAAAACAAGTCCATATGGGGACCACTGGAGTTGGTGGAGAAGTTGTGTCCAGAGTCTGTAGACATTGCCACAAGTGCTAGAGACCTGCCTGGTTTAAAGTACAGTATTACACACTAAAATACAATATTAATGGAAACCAACTCCATATTGACTCAGTACGTTGTTATCCTTACAGAACCGGTTTGGGAAGAGCAAGGGCTTGGCTGCATTTGGCACTGATGCAGAAAAGAGTAGCCGACTATATAAAAGCCCTATTGGATCATAAATACATACTAAGGTCTGAAAATCTACCAAATCTAACATATTCTTTTCCTTCTGTTAAGCTATGCAATCATGCCAATTCACCCATGTTTTCTTCCACTGTCTTTCTAAACCTTTTAGTGAGTTTTATGAAACGGGAGCATTGATGATGGAGGAGGAGGGGGCGGTGATGGGGGGGCTGCTGGTTGGCCTCAATGCAATCGATGCAAATCTCTGTATTAAAGGGGAAGATCTGGACTCTCAGGTCAGTGCCTTAAAGAAAAGAACAAAACATCCTGAGCCTCATTTGTGCTAGAAACCATTCAGCCTTTGTTTTTATTTCTAGGTGGGGGTCATTGACTTCTCCCTCTACCTGAAAGACCCTGCCAACAGTGAGACTTCAAAGGAGTGAGTCAATTCTCTTTGATCTCATCAATTCACTGAATAGATTTCAAACGGAATCTCCTCTAAACTAATTATCGTTTTTTAGTGATGCCAAGATGACCGTCATATTGGATCAGAAGCACTACATCGAGGAGTTGAACCGTCACCTGAGTGGTACAGTCACCGACCTTCAGGCTAAGATGGATTCACTGGAGAAGACCAACAGCAAACTTGTGGAGGAGGTCAGACATGCACATGTTTTTTTTTTCACACCTGTTTATTCTAAATGGGAATGGAGCCTTAATTAGAGGAGACTGTGTCGTACAAAGCATCCGTCTCCCACTCTCTGAATGAGAGCTGTCAAAATCTGCCGCGTTTCAGCAACAAGGACAGCGTAAAACCACCACTAATTTAAGTAAGTAATTTATTTATGAAGTGCGTCTTGTAGATAAAATCAAGTGCTGTACAGAGCAGTGGAAAAATGAATACAACAGGTGCAACGTCATAATAGATGAATAAAACATGAGTGCATTTACATCACAGGTGCAGCATCATAAAAGGATACTAAAAAAAAAGTCAGTTAACTAAAAGCTTTTCTGAAAAGCAAAGTCTTAAGCAGTTTCTTAAAAGTGACCACAGAGTTGGGCTCCTGGAGAGACTGGTGCAGGTTATTCCAGAGTCTGGGGGCCTGGAACGCCAGGTCTCCTTGAGTTTTAAATGTAGTTTTTGGGATCTTTAGGAGACCCTGACCTGAAGACCAAAGGCTGTGCCCTGAAGTTTAGGGGCACAAGTCCGAGATATATTGAGGGACCTGACCACGTAACGCTTGGAAAGATTTTATACTCTATGCAAAACTTGACTGGAAGCCAGTGCAGAGTAGAAAGAATGTGGGATGTTCTGTGAGCACCGGTCAAAAGTCTGGCAGCAGCATTTTTGTACGATCTGGAGTCTGTTTAGGGTCACTCAACTAAACTTTCAGAACACAAAAACCCATAAATACAAAATATTTACAAACTTTTACACCATAACATTGGCCACAACTCCTCTAATGAAGCAGCAGCAGAGCAGAAAATGAAAATAAAAAACGTGCTTACCTTTTATTTGTCAAACTAGCAAAAAAAGAACAGCCATGGAGAACTTTGTATCATTGCAACTTTTTCCAGCCGAGGCCTGCCTTGTCTTTCATAAGCCAAGAGTGGCTCAAAAAAGATACAGCTGTCCAAATATAATGCTTAAAAAATTGATTAAACACTTAAAAGCAAAAAAGTTTTTATTTTTCAAATGAGGTACTGGATCCAATCAATTAAGTGCCGCTCAAAATCTGGGAGGTGCCCAAATTAAGTTCTAATCATGCACCTATAGATAATATTATACTTTTTTTGGGGGGTCTTTTAACTCCTGACTCTTGTTTTTTGTTTTTGTAATATAGTATACAGTATGTGGTATCATGTTTTTTGTCATCAGTCAATTTAATGTTTGTCTCATTGTGCCATGTTGCCTAACTGTATGTTAAATGTTATTTCACGTTTACCTGCCTTAGGACAACAGATGAAATGTAGCTATTGTGCTAACTCCGCCATATTTATGTTGATGCCGTTTGCTTAAACATTGACTAATATGTAATGTCCTAATTCAAATAAATGGATAAATAAAATGAAATGAAAACTATTCTTCACAAATGAGCATTCCGTTATCAAAACTAAATAATTTATTAAACCTATATATCTGATTCAATTACACACAAATTGTATACAATTATATTCTCAAAAATGTCATACACCTTTTTATGTGTGACACAAAAATTTTATCAGAAATTGTGCAAAAAAAGATTCCGTATTGTGATGAATTTTGATTTTATTAGCTATAGTCCTTAAAGTGTACCCCTTTCCTTAATTATTTTATGTTTTTTGTTGTTGTTTTTGTTCAATAAATACATAAAAATGAGAAATAAATAACAGACAATTTGCTTTTGAGTAACAATTTAAGCAGTAAAAAAAGTTGGAAACACTTAACTTGAAGTTTTATACATTAAGGCTGACATTAAGCTGTCATTATGATGACATGACACCTGTCATTAGCATGAATAAGGTGTCATGGGGGCGGGCGTTAAGTGCCATTCATTACCTTAACCCTAAACCCACTAACCCCAAAAAATGCCAACATAGCTCCAAAGGTGTCAAACATTAGCGAGCTACACTTAATGACGGCGTTCATGACACCTTACTCATGCTAATGACAACGTAATGTCAGCCTTATGTAAAGTGTTACCCACAATTTTTGCATTTGTTTTCAAAAGTTTACGTCTACTAAGGTTGCTCATGCTGTTAATTTTGTCCTGTATTTGCTGCTTTGAAATATAGATGTTTCTCCTGCGATCGTTTACACTAAATTCCCCCTTTTTTCCCTTCGTTGCATGTCCAATGTGGTTTGTGAGGTTTGCTTTTAATTAGGTTGTCACTCTACGAGAATAGCTAATGATTTGAAGTTGTAGTTTGTCGCCTGCTTGTAAAATGTGTGTATTTTCCTCTCCGACAGCTCACGGCAGCCACAGACAGAATAAACTCTCTACAGGAGGAACACCAGCAGCTGAGGAAGGAGAACGATACCATCTTACAGTCCAGCCAGAAAAAGGAGGAGGTTTGTCAGCAGCTGAAGCTCCACCCCCACGTTCAAACTGTGCATTAAACCTAAGAGATGAATGATGTGAGGTGATGTTTGTTTTCAGGCAGCCCTTCAGGACACCCAGGTGGAGCTGGAGACCTACAGACAGACACGACAAGGTCTGGATGAGATGTACAACGTGGTGTGGAAGCAGTACAAGGAAGAGAAGCGAATTCGCCAGGTCAGGTATCTGCAGGCTGTAGTGCCAACACCAAACCTTTCTGCAGTGGTGGACTAATTTGTTTAAGATTGTCATTATAAAAAGCAGTGTGAACTTTTTTTTTTTTTTTTTTTTTTAAGTTGAGCTGAATTGTCTTTATCCTTGTTTGTGTAGGAGCTGGAGCATGAGCTGGATCTGCAGGTGGGACTGAAGCAGGAGATGGAGGTGGCCATGAAGCTGCTGGAGAAGGACTCGCATGAGAAGCAGGACACACTGGTGGCTCTGAGGCTTCAGCTGGACCAAGTCAAGACCCTCAACCTGCAAATGTTCCACAAATCTCAGGTACACTCAGGATGTTGTGCTTTAGAGCAGGGTTCTCAACCGTGGGGTAAGGACCCCATTTATTTATTTATTTTTACCCTTTTTCTGCAACTACACCAAACTTGCCATATTTTAACCTATTTTCATCACTTTTTCTTGCCATATTTTTGCTCTTTTTGTTGCATTTTTGCTGCATTACTTCCATTTCTGCCACTTCTCCATCAAATTTCAATGCCTTTTCTGCACATTTTTTCCACTTTCAAGACATGTTCGGCACTTTTAAGCCATTTCCACTAACTTTTAACCTCCTTCCACCATATTTCATGATTACTTTTGCCAATTTAACCGCATTCATGATTATTTGCCAGTTTAAACTAATTTCTATTATCATAATTGTTCCAATATTGACACTTTGAGTTAGAACCTTTTTTTTTACCACTTTTTCTGTTTTTAGCCACATTAATTTGCAACTTTTAACCAATTTCTGTGGTTTTTAAAATTCCAAATTTTTCCACCATTTTGGTTACTTTTAAACCATTTTAATTCTGATTAAAACAAGGATTTACATCTTTAAGATGACTATATACAATGGCACAAATAAAAATAAACAGTGGATATTATTAAGATGAATAAATGATTGTGGTTATCACAGATTTATAGAACAATGGACCATCATTTTGCTTCATTTGACTTCATGGATGGGCCCCAAAAAGTTCTCCCCTTTATTCCCCCTTATAGATGGCCCTGTCTTCACATGACTGTTCTTGTTCATCTCTGTGTTTAACTAACTTCAGGTGCAGTGGGGGCCCCCAGTCTTTGGCACTTTTTTTGGGGGGGGGGGGTCGCAGGCTAAAAGGTTGAGAACCACTGCTTTAGAGTCTTTTCATGCACTCTCACACACTGACATCACCCTGTGGGCCTGCAGGACTCTGAGCAACAGGCGGAAAAGAAGCAGGCGGAGGCTGTGCAGCTGGAGAAGAAGATGAATGAGATGGAGAAAAGCATGAAGGAAATGGAGCAGAGGTTTGTGTTCGGACATGCAGTTTTAATGCGTATAAAACGTTTATTTGAACAACAAAGGTCTGTTTGTTGCTTCCAGACTGCAGAACTCTGAACATGAGCGTAACCACAGTGATCAATCAGACAAAGACATGAAGGCAGAGCTGAACGGAAAAGTGGATGCTCTGCAGAAACAGCTGTCAGACCTGGATTCACTCAGGTAACACCACTCAAGTATGGAAAATGTACAGCTATAGCTTTTTTTATTGAAGAAAAACACGGGGAAAACTTTAAGAAACAAAATCTACAGCTAAATCTGTGGTCAGACTGGAGATAATTACTCCTCTGTTTTACTTAAAAAGGAAATTCTCTGAATAAATCACGTTCCTGTGCATGTTCTTTGAACGCAGGCTTGGGTTGGAGGATGGGCTACGCTCTGAGAGAGACCAGCGGCAAAATCTGCAGAAGGCTTTGCAAAGAGAGCAGGACAACAGCAGTGAGCTGCGCACTCAGCTGCAGCAACTACAGGGCCTGCACGCGGTCAGTGTCACACTAAGCTCCCATACAAGCAGATGGCGTCAGAGGCACTTTATTCCACTGGAGTGTGGCAGAAGAACTGATTTATAACTGGCCAGTCATATGCAGGAGTTAAAATGCTCATTCTAATGCAAAGTAATTAGAATGTGAAATTTTAATTACAAGTTAACAATGCAAGCATTTGGATTAATGACACATTCGATTTCACTCAGAACCCGGAAAGATTCGGTTCGTCAATCTCGACCTCCGAGGTAAATGCTTTTCAGTCAGTAAGTTTGGAAAACAGCTGATGTTTGTTTTGATATTTTTCGAGGAGCAAAGATGCCTGCCGGGGAATATATTGGCTCCTCGAGGGTAAGAGAAAGAGAAACATCATATACTTTAAGTATGACTTGAACGCACCAGCGAGGGCAATTATTGAACAGTCGACTGTAAAAAGAATACATTGAACTATACGGACACAACTACTTACTCAGATAGCCGTGGAGAAAGTGACTTTGCAACAGTGTGCACCGGCGTTTTGCTAAAACGTCATTCCGACCAACTCGGGATGTTTGGATCTTGCAGTAGTTCCGACACAAGTCAGGGTTCTGAGCTCAAGGGCTGCTTTATTGCACTTCCAAGTCCAATCGATTGCAGCATTACATGCAGGAGAGCAAAAGTAGCCCCAGACCAGGGGGCTTAATTTATAAATGGTGTGTACGTACAAAAGAAAGCATACGCCACTTATAAGCAACGTTTGGGGCTCACAAAAAACAAACCTGGCGAGATAATTTGCGCACCTTCACGGCAGCTCTGACCCTGCCGTACACACACAATCATGAGAAACGGGAAACGCCGACCCCAACAGGAGAAGGATGAAATAATCATAATAATTGTAATTAAAATCACATGATCATTGCAGAAAACTGCTGATCAATTGGCTGCAACACCTGTAGCTGTTATAAAAAGGAACGCACTCATAAAGACGCACAGTGGCTTATCTGGCACTGCTGGAGGACGAGGCGCACGGGAGGCCCCACAAAACTAGGAAAATGTTTTAATTGAATAGGCTTCTTTCTATCATTCATTGAACGTTCTGGTAAATCTGTAGAATAGGTAACCATTACTTTGTGTGATGTGTTGCTTGATGTGTGGTGCAGGAGTTGCAGGGTATGTTGCAGGAGAAGCAGCAGCTGCAGCAGACGTGTGAGCAGCAGGAGCAGGCCCTCCAGGAGATGGGACTCCATCTCAGCCAGTCAGTATTTTACACACACAGGCTGCAAAAGGGAAGACTTATTTTGTAATTTAAAAGAAAAAAAAAAAAAAATTTTTACTGTCAAAGGTCAAAACTTCGGATGGAAGACTTTAAAGAGGTGAACAAGGCCCTGAAGGTAAAACATGCAGCACAAAGGTTGGTTTGTGATGAGCAGAATTAAAATGAGCTCTTTAAACAGGGTCACGCCTGGCTGAAAGACGATGAGGCTACTCAATGCAAGCACTGCCACAAAGAGTTTTCCATCTCGCGCAGAAAAGTAGGTATACTATTTATATTACCAATGCTCGGCTAAAGCCTCATTTTAATGAGACTGTGTTTGCAGCATCACTGCAGGAATTGTGGAGACATTTATTGCAACAACTGCTCCAGTAACGAGCTAGCCTTACCATCCTACCCTCGGCCGGTGCGAGTGTGCGACGCGTGCCACACGTTCCTGCTGCAGAGAGGCTCCTCTACTGGCTCTTGACACAAGTGGACACATCTCCACTTCCTCACATGTTACCCTCCATTATTTTATCATACAAGGAATGTCATCAAACTTTAAGGAAATTCAGGCACATTATTCACACATTACAGATCTCACTTGATGCAAACACTTAACTGACACTAAACGAAGCAGGTTAGTAATGGCGTTTAAACTCAGTGACATAAGGTCTCCAAACTAGACTGGAAAATGTGTTTAATTGTGCCACCATGGTTTATTTAGAATGAAATATTTTAGGTTTACTGTGCAGTTGTGAATTAAATTTAATGTTTCAAAATCAAATTGATTTATCAGTCACATAACTGGTTTATTGTCAAACATATCATTCATTATTTTAAGCTCACATTTAACTTCTGTACTTAAAGCTAGGTTTAAGGACTAAAAGATGTTTCTGAATGTATTTTTCAAAGTTTTCTGGGTTCTAGTGTAAAGACATTTTTCTAAATTTCGAAGTATTAACACATTTTATAATCCAAATATTTGATAAATTATTAAAACCTTTTTCATGCCCAGTTTCTATGCGGTTGTCTTTTTTATTCACTTTGTGCACATGAAGTTTAGTTAGCATTTAATGCAGTAAAAACTAACTGGAATACTTTTTCTCTTAATGTAACCCAAAAATAATCCTACGAATTTCTACTTACAAACCATGTTCAAACCTTTCTTAAAGTCAGGATTCAATATGTCAAGGATAGAACAAGTTTAGTCATTAAAGGATACTAGTCATTTGTTCATGCACTCAAACTTAAAATCACACCCCACCAGCACGATGAGTTCACCTTGAAATGTAACCCTTTTCAAAAGGAAAAATGTCATACATCCCGGTATTTGACATTAATACAGTTTGTGCAATACAACAGAGGATAAACGTCACCTCCAATTTTGCTAAAATTAAGACAGGAGTAACAAATCCCATTTGTCTGTAGTTCTAAAACAACATTCCAATCATATCCTATGCTTACTAGGTGAAACTTTTCCAGTCTGATTAGCAAAATGTTGACTTAAAAAAAAAATATTCAACGACAGATCTACATTCCCCATCCCCCACCCAGTCCATTGATGGAGCTTCTGCTTCCTCCACCGCCGTAGTAACTGCTTCCCATTACACCCTGGTTACCTAACAAGAGACAGAATAAACACTATAGGACCCAAAAGTTCAATCAGCCAGGGTTATTTTTTTTTATAAAGATGTTAATGTTTTAATCAAGTAATAAAACACAGATCTGATTTGAATTAATTAATAGACAAAGGAGGAATGCTGATCATTTTTGTCCCTACAACATGTGCCTTTATTATTTGTAAAAACCAAAACAAGGCTCTTTCAACAAAACATTTGTGTCAATCAGTACAAAAGATTTAGAAAGAACAAAAACAAAGTTCAAGACATCGTTTCACTCCTGACAGAGTTAAAAAAGAACTGTCGAACGCACACTGGCTTCTTACACGAGGTTCACCGAGAAGGATGTGACAGAATGTGAAAACAATGGTTACGTTTATCACTAAATAGACTTTAAAGTCTAAAAGCTTCCAGTTTTATTGTCAGTCATTAGTGGGTTGATGTTAATACAGTTTATTGTATCTGAGCTGACACTCACTATAGTCACTGTAACCACCCATATTTCCTTGGCTGCTGTATCCTCCAGAGTATCCTGAGCTCAGCTGGCCTCCGCTGTAGGACGACTGGTTTCCTGTAAAGATGACAGGTCATAAGAAAAAGAGAAACACTGGCCCAAGTGATTTTCATCTGCTACAAAGCTGTGCTTGTGTTAAAATACGACCAAACAATAATAAGACAAACGCAGTGGGCAGTACATACCCATGCCTCCCATCATTTGGCTACCATAGGATCCATTACTGCCCCCTGCTGTAGAGTTCAGGAACAACTCCACATAACGGTGCTCTGTGAGGCAAAAAATCTAAAGTTTTCAACAGACCCAATGCAGAATTTAGTTTTATTTTTTTAAGTATTAAAGACTTACGCATGTTGGCTTTGTCTTTGGACATGGCTGCTACAGCATCCTCATGTGTAGCAAACTCCACATCTGCTTCACCGGTTACCCTTCCATCAGGACCGATCTCGATATGGACCCGCACTGGATTCAATGGTGAAAAAAACTGGGGGGAAAAAAAGAGTTTTAAAGAAATTAATAATTCACCCAAAATGCTCAAGTTTAGTCTGCTGTGGTGTGATTTTTGATCTTGGTATCGCTTACATTGTAGATGTCTTTATCTGAGGCTCTGTATGGCAGACCCCTCATATGGACACAGTGGCCAGTTGTGCTTTGGAAGGAGGACCCACCATCACCATAGCGACCATCTGAAACACCTGAACATACAGGCTTTGGATTAACGCCCAGTCTTAAAGATTTAGCCTGTGTTACGCTCTTCTCTTTGATTTCAGTTTGATCCCACCTCCTCCGTATCCTCCGCGGCGCATTCTGTCATAGGATCCTCCTCGGCCTATCATGTTGTAGCCGCGACCACCCGAGGGTCGGTCATAGGGGCCGGGCCTCTGCATGTTCATGGGCTTCCTCTGGGGCTCGTAATGGGTCCGCACCTCAGCGCGGCTACTCTTGAAGATCTCAATGTACCTGGGAGTATAGAGACGTGTCAGTGAGGGCTAGCGTGTTGGATGAGGGTGAAATTGGTGAAACTGGGCTATGCAGAAGCTGTCATGGAGTAGTCCAAAGGTAGTAGTTGTAACTTATACTGGTTGTTAATAATAGGGAACTATGTGTTTACTGAGTAGAACAATATCTAAATTGATAAGGGCTTTGGTGTTGTGAGCACTTTATTTATATGGTTACCTGAAGCAACTTACTGAATAAATTGATGTGTCAATGTATATTTGCCATGACAGCCATTGTCCTTGCTTTGAGGGACAGAGAGCTCCATCTCTTCTGCAGCCCACTCTAATCGTTACCTGTTACAGTGGGCTTCAGATCCTTGTGTACAATGGCACTCTATTTCAATTCACCAGGGAGATCCCTTACCATTTATCAACCTGGAAGCAGGTTTAGTGCTTGGACACCACTTTTCCCTCACTATAAGCAAGTATATCATTTCAAGACGTGTTTTAATGGACTGTGTCCAAGCACTAATCTTCCCACTTTACATTGACAGTGTGTGGCTAGTTGAATAAAATGATGCGTGTGGATTATGCTATAAATGTTTGTGTGATAGCCAAGATGAGTGTAAGGTCAGGTTTGTGATGAAGGTGCACACCATAAGAAAAGCAACGTATCCAGCCAACCAACCAACCATCCCCACCTGTGCCCTATTCTTTCCTTGTGTTTCTTTAGAGCCTTTTCAGCTATATCCTGTGAAGCAAACTGCACGAAGGCCTCCCCCGTACTCCTCCCCTGGATGTCCACCGGCAATGTTATCCCATTTGGCACGATTTCCAACCCTTCAACCCAAGGACAGATAACCCCAGCAGGGGACATATTAAATCACATGCCCAATCACAGAAAGAATGTTCTCTAAAGAGAGATAGAAAACTTATGGAAAAACTCTACACATCATCACACATACCAGTTGAGCTTGACACCAGTGACTGGTTCAAAGGATTATATTTACTGAGCACTTGGGGAGTTAAAAGAAAATGAGAAGAAGGAAAAAAGAGAAAGAATATGGAAAAGAACACTGTGGGACTTTAGGACAGTATTGGTGTGTTGGTGAACAGAGATCTTGGAGGGCGACATGAGTTTAATTAGTTTTTGTTTTGTTTTACAATTGGATGGAAAAGATGGATGTGTAAAGAAAAGGTGAAGTATGATAACAGTGGCACATTGGGCTACCCTATCATTAATAATATAAAATAATGCCCAACTGAAGCTTCACAATATTATTAAAATTAGATTCAAAGTTATGATGGATGTAGGCTGAAGATGAGGATAAGCAAAAATTGAAAAAATGGTTAACATAAAATGCAACCCTGCCCCTAAAAAACACATTTAAAAAATATAAATAAAATAGTTTTACACCAATAATGGTTTATTTTCCCAGCATCAAGTCCACATGATTTAAACTCAATATTTGGTTTAATGTTGTTTAACTAATTAAACAGGCAAATCAACTTTCTATTATAGATGGAACAGGTAGAGGACAAAAGGACAGAAGGATGGTGAAAACAAACTAACTAAATACAATGCAGGAGTATACATTTAAAGTTTATACAAAGGTCGTACATACCCGAGAAAAACTGCACTATCTCCTCCTTGCTGCAGCCAAATGGGAGACCTCTGAGACGCACGAGCCCATCCCCGGCTGTCTCTGGGCAGTTTGGGCCAGTATGCTTCATGACCCAGTCCATCTCCACGTTGTTGGATTTAAACACTGTTAAAAAGTATAAATATATTTTATATATATATACTTACAACTCAAATAATATCTAGT
This sequence comes from Gouania willdenowi, assembly GCF_900634775.1. Lineage (NCBI taxonomy): Eukaryota > Metazoa > Chordata > Actinopteri > Blenniiformes > Gobiesocidae > Gouania > Gouania willdenowi. The sequence continues at coordinate 22,295,284 of NC_041053.1, read as the reverse complement.
GTAAATAGTGTGTTATTTTTCACACCTTCAACATATCTGTGCCCCATTGTTTCTCTGTCTTTCTTTACTGCAATCTTTAGGTCGTCTTCAGTCTCCATCTCCACAAATGCTTCTCCGCTGGGTCGGCCCTCTCGTGTGTAGGTGAAGTGAATGCCTCCATCATTGTTAATTATTTTACAATCTGAAAAGGAAATAAGTCATTGTTTCGGTTATCAAATCCATGAAATGCTTCCTGGGTTGAATTATGAGATATAGGCATTTGTACCTGAGAAAAACCTTTGCACCTCATCCACTGAACAGGACCACGGGAGACCCCGGATCCGAATGACGTACCCTTCATCTGACATGACTGTTGGTGAAGCCTGAGGAATACAGAAACCATTAAAGATTGACACACAAAGACAATACTTCACGTTATTTTATTACTTTCAGATGCACTGACTATTTTCTAGAATTATTTATCATCAGAGGAAAACATTCGGCACAATCACAACTTCCAAATTGCTGCAAAGACAATATATGTCTGTCTTCATTAATATAAACACTGGACAAGTGTTGTAACACATTCACTTCAGCTCTATCTTTTGTTACTTGAGCTTGGACAGGAACAAGCTTTTGGCACTTGATATACTAAAGTATTATTTACAAGAAATGGGCAAACTTTTGATATTTTCCCCCACAATTATCCACTGTCAATGAAATATGTTGTTCATGTAAATTTACAGTTCACTGTACTATGAAATTTATTGGCCGCCAAGGGTGTTGGCATGTAAATGTTCAGCTGTGTACACGTAAGCATTCTAATCGACTGAAAACGCTAGCTGTTTTTTATTCGTTTTTTCAGTTACAGTAATAAAACTAACAGCAGCGTGTGTTCTGAAAGAAATCTAGGTGCAATATTTTTCATCTATGTGCAATATGAAGCAACATGAAAAATACAAAACCACAAAAATAACATGTTTAAAAGATCAATGTTTCAGAAATGCACATGTAATTCTGATGATGACTATGATGTATTTTTAAAGACCGCGATATTTTAATGGCAGTGGCTGTAAATACATAACACGTATCAATATACTGGCATTCTATCCGTACGCAACGCCCGGATAGTACGGATTTGTACTTCCATTTGTATTAATACCTTACAGACTAACCCTAACTGTAACCCTGACCCTAAATTATGTTACAAACTAACTAAAACTAACCCTAAACTACGTTACGGAATAACTAACCCTAACCGCACAGAATGGTCAGTAATGTCCATATTTTAACCGAGTGCAGTATTATGTGATTCAATTAAAAGGTTAGAAACATCAAGAATTGACTTACTAGTCTATAAGGAAACAGTGTAGTCGACAAGGACAAAAGGTCAGTTGGCAACACAACTGTTTTGTATATATTGTCTGTTTATAATATGGACTACGAGTGTGAAATAAAACCCATCTATCTACTGACTGCTATTGGTAATATATTGTCTTATTCCCACCATCAATATCACAAATAACTACTTTTTGCCTGTTAGGAAAAAAAACTGGTGTCCATTTAAAGACACTTAAGGAACACAATTCATCTAAACAGTCACTTTGACTTTTTGTCTAATTTGAGGGAAAAAACATGGTCGGTGGTCCTGTTTAAAAAACACAATAGAGCAAAGAAACGTAAGGTTTTTTTTTCTTCTTCTTAATAATACTTTTTTCTAGCTACAAGTAGTTTTGACTTTTAAGGTATTCGAAGAGCATTTGGGGATGAATGTTAACTGGTTAAATGACTACAATGATTTGGGTGAAGACAGCAGGACTATAATCAGAATGGGAGCTCGGGTTATGGAGCAGCGCCATCTTGAGCCTTAGCTTAAGGAGCCGGCAGATTTACTAACTAAAGCCGAGTGTTTATACATACTGTGGGAGTCTAAAGTAGGACTTGTTTAAATACATACATCAAATACAATACGTATCTCTTATTTTCCCTCGACCAAACCAGTTCAAATATTAACAATACAAAAAGCGCCAACACCGAAAGTGACCGCGCCGCCAAAGGCTTGCCTTTTAACACAAACCATAACCGAGAGAGGGTTTAAACATTCCTATAATTACTTAGTTTTAAGTGCGGAAGTGTGAATATTTAACTACAAAACGCTTCGCTTTCCTTAGGAATTATGCTTGGCCTCTGGCAAGATCACCACAGCACAGAGGCAAGCACAAGAACAAAAGAGGCCCACTCAACCTGCGCCATGTTATTAGCGCTCACGGCTAGCTTCTGTTAAATATGAAGATAACGTCCACACTTCAAGTTCATTCAAATATCCAGGCTATATGGTGAAATACATTTAAAAGAATGAAAAATATCTTCGATAGTCAAAACAAACATCGCATACTTTCAGTGTTTTACCTGAAACGAAAGTGGAGACACGCCACGGGATGAATGGTCTGACCTGTGCGTGCGTGCGTGATGCAGTAGCTGAAAGCTAGCTTTGGGTTGCCAGGTTTATAAAGAGGCGCCTTCTCAAAAAGGAAGTAGGAGACGTGCAGGACATGCATTGTGCTACTGTGCAATCATTATGCTCTATGTGACTTTCTCCTAGAATATGGAATATTCTTTGTTTTGACTTCCTCTAATTAATAAAGCAAAACTTGAATGTAGTTATAGTTTATGTAATTATTTATTTTAAATTTTAAATCGATTAAAAAACACGGTTTCTATACAGACTTGGCAACCCTGTCTGCGCACGCAAACGCCCTCGGCTGGCCTGCGTCCACACCCAAGAATGGTGACGTTGTTTTGCTTGCCGGTTGTCTCCGCCTGCCCTACTAAACAACACCAGAATAAAGGGTTTCACTGTCCACACAGAACTTATAATAACTACTCTTTAAGCATGACATTAGGATGCAAATAGACCATGAAGCCACTTTTACTGCATACTTTAATACGCATCTACCTGATTATAATTAATCTTTGTGTTCTGGGTTCATTGTTTCTTTTTCCTCCTTTATGTCAATTACTACTGTAAATATTGTGTATAACATTGTTTATTTAGTCCACCTATTATTATTATTATTGCCTGAAAATATGTATGTATCTATATTCTTTATATATATATATATATATATATATATATATATATATATATATATATATATATATATATATATATATATATATATATTTTTTTTTTTTTTTGTCTCCTTCATTTTTTCTGGTGTCTTTTGGGTATTCTGTGTTGCCTTCTGTTATCTTTGACATTAATGACAGTAACATTTTTTAATAATAATATTATTTATACCTTTAATACATCTTCATTTACTTGCCATGACCCACATTTCCCCACATTGAGTGAATATACTCTTTTATCTTATCTTCTGTTGCTGTGGCAGCTGACAGTTTTTCATTTGTTGACTGCAAACAAGACAGATATAGGTCACTTGTTAGAATCGGCAAATGTTCTACAATGTTTTGGCAGTTTATTACAAAACATTTTTTAAAGTAACAAGTAACCAAAGGAAATTGATAATCCTGATAATAAAATGGTGCAAGGGAGAGATGAATTTGATAAATCCAACAGGTATCTTTAGTCGTACATATAGTTAAAAAATAAATAAATAAAAAATAAATCTTTGATTAATGCTGAATATTTGTACATTATGGATAATGGGACCATGTGAATATTCTGTAGTTTTAAAACTAAAATTTACATTTCATTAATACATAAACTGTAAGAGGTTTTAAAATGGCAATCATTATTCAAATAACTGTAATTGTATATGTGGACAAGGTACCAAGAATTAATTCTTGTAAAGCTTTTTTACATTACTGTCTGTTACTTATAAGTCAACTGTTTGTGTCTTTCAGCAAGACAAATTCTCCACCACATGGCCAATGATTGAAGGTGATTATGATGATTATGATTAGTGATGCTCTATATGATGCTCTAATTAATGAACGGTATCATTGCAGTCCAAACAAATCAGACGTTGCACACCCTTGAAGCAAGCAGCAGCCATGTTGAAAGTTTCAGGTCACTCTGATCCTGATTCACAGAGATATTTGAGGAACACACAGAGTGAAATAATAAAACATGGCTTTTTGTTGTTTGGCACATTTTTGGGGGTGGAAAAAAGTACAACCAAAAAGAATAATTTTCAGAAAGCACATTGGTATCAATGTGATCTTAAATCAAATAACAAATAATGATAAAGGCCAACCCAAGTTCTTACCAGGAAATATGTTGAGTATGTGACATGTTTTAAGGATTGCTGTTGTTGATACTGAACATTTTTCTGAAATATTGTCATATAGCTATGATGTTATGTGTATATATATATATATATATTTATACTTTAAACTTTTTTCCAAATAGTAAATAAAACGATAAATATCAACATAAATGCACAAGTGACTAATTTGTGTTAAAAATCCATAAAACCTATATTCCAACATATCAAGAAAGTTACATTAGTGCATACCTTCTCCATTTTGGTAATGTTAATAAATCAACAAAACAACAAGAGTTTTCCTTATTATGTCATAATAATAATAGTCTTAATAATAGTCACTTGGTATGCATGATATGTTTATCTTATCTACTGATATTGCATTTTCTGAGTCAATGTGTTTACTATTCTCGATTTTATTTTCCTCGGTGCTTTAGCAACATTTTTAATTATTTTGCGGTGTTATCATACTTGTTGACACACAAAAAGTCACAAGTTCTTGTATTTAGCAATAGTGAAGCAGAGTCTGGGCCTTGTGCAAGAGGAATTCGATTTAAGGTGAAAACGCAGTAACTCTCGGTGCAACTCACACAACTTAACTTGTTTATATTAAACTGGAAACCAGTTAAGTTGGCCTCCCATGTCATGTCTTGACGTTCTTTCTACAGCCTCGTGATATTGGTAAACCTAACGTGACGTTGCGGTCTCACGTTTGACAAGCGTCAAAAGTAGCCAATTGGAAACTGAAGCTCATACTTCTAAGCCAATCATGTTAGAGATATTCCTTTCGGGGGCGGCATTTCTGAGAAACAGTGCGTATCGGGTTAGGTTGTTAGAAAGTTAATGGCTGGGGGAAAGAGATCCTCCTCAACCCTCGCTTCGGGAGAGTTTCTGGATTCCCTGAAGTAAAATCACACACATATCCCTGCAAAAAGGGCCCGGGTGGACGTTTAAGCGAAGAGCCAACTCGTTAACACAAGTATCGTCTACATAAGAATGCAGGATGCAGTAGCCGGGACGGCAATGCTGACCGACGGCTTCGAGGACGAGATTGACTCGGTGACTCCTCGCTCCCCGGTGGCAGGGATGGGGGTAGGAGCGACACCAACAGGAGTCGGACTAGGGGGCATTGGGATCGGTGTTGGTGGGAAGAAAGTCCGCCTGTATGGTGAACCAGGCGGGCCCGCCGCAGAAAGACTGGATTTCAAACTGGCGGCCGCGGCCGTCCTCTCCTCGGGTCCGGGATCCGGCAGCGACGAGGACGAGGTTTCAGAGGTAGCTAATGCTAAGCTAGTTAGCTAAGCCTACCCATAAAGCTAGGTTACATTCCTGTCTTAGCGCATTAGCTCGCAGTTGGCAGCCACCCCCTCCCAGGCCGCTGAAATCACGTCAAAATGACCCACTAAATAAAAGGGATAACACTCCACAATGTTTCAGATGCTTTTAAACGCTTCGGTGTTGGTAATGTCTGGTTAAACGAGGCAGTTGTTGACGCGAACCGGACAAAATGTTTTATTTATGCAGCGCAGGCTGTGCTCACGGCCTAGCTCGGGTGGAAGCGACGACGGCCTCGGACGGTGCTGTCGTCTTAGTAAACCCAGAAACAAGTTTGGACCTCTTCAAGCTGCTATTCTGGGTGTCTCTAAACCCCATGGAGGCACATAGTTAACCTAATCGCTGTCATTTTGTGGTTGTTCTGCTATTACGTCACTTTTCTAAATCATGTAAATGAACAGTGTTCGACCCTTTGCTAACTTTTTGATCTGCGCAGATTAAGACATGTGTTAAAACTACTCTGCTTTAAGATCAGACATTTAAACCAATACTTTGTTCTATCATATCGCATGCTTCTTCACATTACTTACGTTGTCATATTCGATTATTTAACTGTACTGTCACGCTAGGACAGGTGTAATGGCATGCTATCATGGCAGCCTGACATACCTGCAGCATGCTACATGTTAACCACACATGGGTCGTCATAAACACAGGCCTTTCAAAATGTGAATTTTTAGGTTCTGCAGAATGTTCCTCTAATATCTAGGACACAATATCTGTCAATACGTGCTTTGTTTGAAATTAGTACTCTGGTAAATTGTTATTATGGCTTAGCTTTGGATGCTATTGTCCCGTTATTGAGTTGACCATATCACATGACAGCAGTAGACAGTTAATCTAATCAAAAATCTGAGTTTTCACTAACCAGTTGAAAAAAACTATTTTGACCATGTTATGCACCTGAGCAAGTGATGTAAAACATAATTGGCGTACAGATCATTTAAGTTTATAAGATGGCATTTACTAGTCAGTTTTAAGTCAATATTTTTGGACTTGTTGAATACCCACGACTGCCATGACTCACCAGTAATCGTAGCAATGATACTAATGTGATTAATTCAAGGTTTTTGTTTTAGAGATCTATTCTGATAATGACATAATATGGGTATCTTCAATTCATACAAATAATTTGAACCGAAATTGCATAAACATGGTCTCCTTTGTGTTTTTATTTCCTCATGCTGGATGCTTCATTTGGCTGAAATGGTGTTTGTTGTTGTGTTTTACATCAGTGAAGCTATCACTGCTCCGTGCAGTAGCTAAAATCTGAGCCCCAGGATTTAGCAGATGCCATTCCAGGCCTGTTCAACTCTCTGGGTTACCAAACCGTGGAACTGTAGTTCATTGATTGTGAAGTCTTTTATTGTTTCTTGCTAATGAAGTCCTTCGTTTGAACTACATTCCCCATAGGTGACTGGGCTAGTTTGCTGTTGTTTTTCAGAATATAGATTAATTTCCCACTCACAACAATTGTCCCTGTCCATATTTCGTAAAAGGTTGTGGTTGTATGTGGACACTGTGAGATTTGTTAACTTTTAGACTTGTACAGCTGTGGTCAATCTTTTTATTTACAGTCCGATGTTATTGGTTTGAAATTTGAGCTTTTACCATGTTAGTCGTCTGATTTACCCACTTCAGGCTTGCATTATCTGTGGCACCCCTTATTGTTATTATAACTATTGTACTTTAATTTCTGTACAGAAAAATGACTATAAAAATCTCAAGACTAAATATGAATTCTCTTGGTGACAGTGTTTGAATAAATTATACGGGTTTGGGGTCAATCTTTTTAAATGCTAATATCAGCTTACAAAAACTAATTTGAACGTTGCCACAAAAGTAGTCTTTACAGTACTCAGACTTCCACTTCTAAATTCTATAAGTGGAATTGTATGGCTATATTCCTCCAGGACTTAAGTCAAATCAAAGCTATACTATAGAAGTTCCTCAAAATGTTTACTGTTCTGTCAGAAAACTGAAACAACCATTATCCTTCGGTTTAAATATTGATTCTTTGATCTCAAACTACAGAGAATACAAATGTAAACACAGCCAAACTTGACTACATAAACGTAAAAACATCCGGTTATCAAAATGTAGGTTAACTGGTGTTGATAATCATATCATAGATGCCAACAAAATAGCCGACGTGGCCAAAGCTTGCATATGAAGCTGTCGTGCTGTATTTGGGTTGCTAAATGTATCTTTAGGAGATGGGTGTAAATTCAGGCTCAAGGCTTCTTGTACTTTGACTTTCTTGTCCATGTGTTTCCTCTCTGAGGACAAACTACATGAACACTTCATTGACCTTTTCATTGTTTTAGTTTTGTATATGTGGAATAATCAAAATAAGTCCTAATTATATTTTTGGAAAATCCTTACCCTCGGGTGTTGCATTTTGTCCAAAATATCTCAATCTTTGCAGCACCAGTGGCCATTGATTGTGATTATTATTTACTAAGGACAGCAGTATTTCTGAAACTAACCTGATAGAGGTAGCCAAATGAGAAAAGCACAAATCTTGACTTTGTCCTGTCTCCACCAGGTGGAATCATTCATTTTGGACCAGGAAGACTTGGATAACCCCATAATGAAAACAGCTTCCGAGTTGCTGCTGTCCAGCGCCACAGATGGAGTAGATTTGAGAACTGTAGATCCAGAAACACAGGCCCGACTTGAAGCGCTCCTGGAAGCTGCAGGTACGATAACTGCATTTGTGCCCATTTGGCGCCACCTTTTTCCCCAAATAATTTTTCTCAAGCTATTCTTTAACATGCTTTATCCACTAATACAACATTCCACATGGTTTTGTCTTAGTTTTGTGGCCAGGTTTGATTCCCATTCCTTAGAAGAAGTGCAGAGCTGTTCAATATTACAATTACCTGTGGAAAACTCAAATCAAATCATTTGGTGGTGTGTTTTGCCCATAGTTTCAAAGTGATTTGGATAAGTTAGTTTAACTAGAACTTGTAATCTCAGTGTAAGTAGGTGTGTGTGGATTAATCCTGCAGGGCTTGGTGTCCTGGCCTCATTTGGGCCGGTGAACATTACCTTGCAGATTAACGCTGCAACACACTTGAGCCTCCACAGCATTCACAGTGCTTGTGTTGAACGGCTGATGGCTAATCTCATTCGATTCTCCTTTCACCCTGGCTATTTGAAAGCGAGTATACAGCAATTTGCATCACCTGTTTGCTCAAGAACGAGTAATACTACATATATTTTCATATGGTAGTTTTCTTACCTTTTTGTGTTAATTGGTATAACATAGCTGTTAATCAAGTAGTTTAGTGTAACTGTTTCTAGGATGAATTGGATTCCTGGTGTGTGTCGGGCTGAAAAAGGGGCAGCTAATTACAAATAAATATAAACAAATGTATCAATTGCTATTTTTTTTAATTTTATTTATATTTTAACTATACATACATACATACAGGTAACAATAAATACAAATGGGATGTACAGATTATCAATGCAGCAATCACAACCAATTAGTTCAATGTGCGTTTGATCATTTACAGATTATCATTTGCGCGGTCGGTCCTACTTATTTTTGTCGCATTTTTCAAATTGTTAATAATCACAAGGCTGGTAAAACCAAAAATGTGCCACTTACCTACCACCTGCACACGATTGTTAAACTTGAGCCTTTTATTTTTTTTGGGATGAGGAGAGGCTGTCAAAACCTTCTGCCGCCAAGGTTAATTTGGACTTCAAGGTTATTACCTATAAGATTTGTTTAATCTATAGCAAACTGGGCTAATAACTGCTTAGTATGTATACAGTCAGTTAGTTTATTTAGTGATTTCAATTAGGATATTAGATCAGGTTGTTAAAGCTTGCTGGTTATTCAAAATGATTGAGTATTTATTGATTTCAAGTTAGTTGTTCTGTTTTTATTGCTTGGCTAATAAGTTGATGCTGTAAAGTAATCATTAAGGGTCAGCTGACATACTTGTGTTAAATGCAAAATAGTTACTCATTGGTTATACAAGAAAGAATACAATTAGGACTAATGTTTGAACATTTCAAACATTTTTTTTTCCTCTAAATTATGTATTCAATCTTTGAAAAACCAAAAGAATATGAAATAAATCTTTACAGTGGATCATGTTGGTTTACATACATGTACAAGTAATCGGCCTGTCCCCATACAAGTTTTTTTTTAAACAAAGAATAAAAATAGGTGTAATGGTTGATGCCGGTGACTCATCGATACAGATATGATACTAATGCATGGCTGCCAAATTCTCATTCATGCCCTCCATTAAAAATATTAAATATGGACTCAAGGTTAGGAGAAAGGTGGCCAGGTTTTAGCAATTATATTTTCTTTTACCTTAGCTGAATTGAGGAAACAATTATCACCAGCATCTACTATGAGAAGAAAGCATGTTTTCAGAACTAGTGTTATAGTTTAGGCGTTTTAGAAAAAAAAAAAAAGTTTTCTGCCCTCTATTTAGATGTCGACCTGGTCTGTGTCTTAACCAACCCGTGTAGAATCTTTCAGGGAAATTATAGGGTCTGAAGAAGTCTTTCTACAGGTAAATAGGTTGAAACACTACCACAATCATTCAGGAAACACAAAATTAAGTTGAGATGTTGACACCCCTAGAATCCTCAGATCCAAACCAATGCATGGTCTATGACGCACAGAAATATGCAGAACCTCACACAGTTTTTATTTACATTTTGATTACTCATTTCTTTCTTTTGTAAAAAAAAAACACAGAAGGTTTTTGTTTAAGGGTCGTTATTAAGTCCAATTTCCCAATACAATTCCAATTATTGAAGCTTCAATTGGATTATGAACCGATTTTTGATTATCGGTTAATTTTTGGCTTATTGCTGAATTTTGATCTTCCATGTAACATCAGTCAGCTGCTGAATTATTTGATTTTTCTTTTGTGTAACACCTCACAGCCCCTTCGGTGTTGTGTAGTGTAATTGAGATATTTAAATTTATGGCTAGACGGTATACCCGGTTTATACCGAATACCGGTTTATATTTTCGTTATGAATTTTTAATATACCGCCGTACCGGTGTATTTGATTACACAACTTTCGTAACGCTACGCTGCGTTTCAGAACGGACCCTTTTCACTTCTAAATAGGAAGGTAAACAACACAATGGAAAGCTCTGACGCTGCATGTAAGCATGTGCCTGCGTGCGCATGCCTCTGCTACAGGAGAACAACACTCACGGACACAGAGGCAGGGTTAGCTTAGCATGTCGGCAGTTCGGCAGTAATACACAAAAAAAAGAGAGCAAAAGATCGCATTTTGTAATTCCTATTACGTGGAAGTAAGTCCTGGTGGAGCTGCAAACAAAACGCTACCTTATTCACCATAAGAAACCACCACACCACTGAGTATACGGCATTTAATGCTAGAAATCAAGCTAATGATAAAGTTAAGCTAGCGCAGCAAAGAGCCATTTGGGCTGCTGTTGCAAACTTGTATTACTACGAGTGTGGAATTATTCACTCATCATGACAGTAAAATAGACCATCCTAAGTCAATCTACCGCAGTAATTCATCTCTTATCTTTATCTTCATTTTTCTTTATCCTCTATCCTTTATTTATCCCTTATCCTTATATTTATCACTATTATTATTATTGCTGCTGGCTTGTGTTTTTGTGTTTTTGTTCCGCGCAATGACTACCAAGTCAAATTCCATGTGTATAATACAATAAACCTGATTCTCAACCAGTAGAAAATGCTGTGAACACTTGATTATGTGTAGAAAAAAAATACCGTCATATACCGTGAAACGGTTAGAATTTAGAAAAATATACATTTTTGGTCGTACCGCCCAGCCCTATCCTAATTGGAGGACTCGCTTGTTATGTATTACAATTTGAAAAATATAAATTTCCCAATTTCAAAGTTAAAAAGAAATCTATTCTGCAAAGTTCTTTCTATAAGAAATGAAAAAGGTGATTATATCAATCTATAAACAAAAACTGTAAAAAAAAAAAAAATACTGTTTGTGTTCATTTTATTCGTACAAAATTATTCAGCAGACAAAATATCACAGAAGTATCTAAAGTCAGTTCAGAGGTTCCCCACAGCAGATCCTGGATCAGCACCAGTACAGCCTTGGAACCCCCAGTCCCCACAAAAAAATGCCGATATGATTTAGGCTTTACACGATTAGGATTTTTGGGCCGATCACCGATCAGTGAGTTTAAAAAAAAAAAAAAAAAAACCATCTCTGATCAAGCGAATTCAAGTTGTTTTTTTTAGGTTTTTTTTCTGTGTCCACCTCTGTCCTAAAACGGACAGAAGTCTCCTGAAAGCGAAAGTAAACGGGAGTGCATCGCTCCGTTCTAGGACTCTCTCTAACATGCTTGGGCTGAATAAACAAAACAATCACGCACAAATACAAACACACACACTGTCCCTGTTTTCAGAGCCAGTAGACTGGGGAAGAAGTCCGTCACTCAGCCGCTCATTTTGGCTGTTCGCTCATAGGTTTTCACCTTTGTGCACAAATGTGAGTGAAATAAAGCCATGTCACTTAGAGCAAACAACTCTTCGGTGTAAATGAGACGATAAAACAATGCAATGGGAGCATCTACCCAAAGTTTCAACACGACTATGATGTCATTGATCGTATTGGAGAATTAAGACATTACAGCCGATCACATTAATTGCGTAAAATGCAAAATATCGGCCAATCCAATATAGCCGATCAGATCGGTGTAAAGCCTAATATGAATGCTCGCTTCACTCCCCCTGTTTTAAAATCCATTTAATTAACCTATAAACCTCATACTGTAGTGACTACTAAGATTGGGAATTTTCATTTTGTTGATCCGTTATGGCAGGCAACACTTCTATCACCAAAAGATGTAAAAGATGTGCTCCTGACATCTTGTTCCCGCAATATATCTGCAAAAGAGACATACACAATATTATTATAGGGATTTATACAACACTGCTGTAGGTGGTGCTTTATTGGGTTTTGAAGGTATTGCAAAGTGTTACTCTACATATTTACATCACTCTTGTTAGCAGTGCAATTTTAATTTAAAGTATTTCCTAATTAATTAAAATTTGGCCACCAATTGTTATCCTTTTTTTAAAATTCTTTGACCTTTTCAGATATATATTCTCAAAATGAAGTTGTACAATATTGATATCCTCCTAAGTAACACCAATGCTAAAGTTTGATTTAATTTTAATCTACAAATAAGGTTTTTGGTGAAATTAGTAATTTGTGGTTTAGTTGTCTTATGGCTCAGGTCTTGCCTTGGCAGGTCAGGATGAGCTTACTGACTAATAAATGTATTTCTCAATCACTATTAAAACTAGTGACAAATAAAATGACTCTCGGCCATTGGGGGTCTCGAGTGTGGATGGATATATTAGGCACAGAGTTAGTCATTAGCCTTCAAAGCTTGATATGGGACTAGGAAAAAAGGGCCTCCTTTAGGCTGACTGGCTACAACAATTCAAAACTGCTGCTCCTAACGGTTATTTCCACTGTACAGCGCTCTGTATCTATCAATGGGGTCCTAAGAAAGAAAAGGGGTAAACTGGCATTGATGCACGTGGTGAGTAAAGGGGCCCCTTGTGGTCTGATCCAACAGACGAGTTCCTGTAGCTCAGTTGTTTGGAGGTTAATACTTATATTGTGGGCCTTTTTATACTCCAAATGAAAAATTAAATATTTAAGGATCCACAGTGCGTATGGGTTTGGATTTGTAACGACTTTAAACAAATCTTTGTCTAATGGCTGATTTAATCCATCAAAGTTTGTATTTGAAAACTCAATGATACATTTATTTCTCAAGTTGTTGGTACTGTTATAACTGAAACAAAATTCACTTGTTAGCATTTTATCTTTATCTTATGCTATTCTTAATAATAATGACTAAATAATCTTGCAAATCTGTGAATTTGTGGTAAACATCTTTTTATTTATTCATTCAGCGTTACCTGTGTTTTGTTTTAGTCATCAAAGTTTTATATTTTGTCCTGAAGGAGTGGCTTTTATCAACAGTAGTTCACTGAACACAAGTTTTTACTAAGATGCATTTTACGCATGTATTTCAGTTACTGCTAAAGCAAAATGTCATTTGTTAATTTTTGGTAACATGAGATACAGTATATTAACCTCCTTTAATTGGAAGCAAAATCCCTGAAAAAAGCTACTTTTGAAGGTAAAGTGACTAATTTCAACTGTTTCACAATTTCACTATTGACTTATCAGTCATTTGTTGCAACTTTAGCAATACTAAAAACATAATATTTTGAATTGAACAATTATACTATCAAGAATTTCTTCATCTTATTCCAGGGCTTTTATTTCTTTGCGTTTACCTTCCTGATGACGTGTTTTTTGTGTACATATTTACAAATGAATTAGTGTGGCCTGATCCCTTGAAGTAGTCACCTAACACTCATCCTAGACTAGGTGTGAACCCATGTTCTTGGAGTTGTCCACGTGTGATTGAATCATTAAAGGTACATGCTAATGCTAGCTGTGAGCAGATTCTCGGTGCCTCCAGATTAGTATGAATAGCTGCTGTGTTTTCCCACGAAGCGTTTGGGGTATACACACCTGTCCTGACTCACTTTATTATAGCGCGACTCCATAGATGATCATGTTTGTGTAAACATTCCAAGCCTTTGGGTTAAGCTGACCATGACCAGGTGCATTTAAGTAAATAAGGAGTTTACTCTGAAGTGACTGTTGTTGAACTTTGCAGTTTTTACACAAGACACATAAATATGGTCAGGTTGAGATACATGCTTTTTCTTATAGGACAGTTATATTTTTTCGTTCATAAATTAAATTTGTTTTTTAGATTCTGGCAAAATGCTGTCATGAAGAAGTTTAACTGCGTGTCATATTTTAGGAGCATGGCCCTTATATTGTTTTCAATCGAAAGAAAACATCTTCCAATGGAGCCTGTTATGGTTTCCCTAGTAAACATTTACAAATAGTTATGCTTAGGAGAGCGAGAGAGATCGTAACATAAAAGGAGGACAACACACATCTTAATCTCAAAAGAAGCTCAATGTCCATTTTGCTCCAATGTGACAGAACTGCATTGTGGTCATTGAGAGTGTGACTTGGTTTCTTAGTTTAGGTGTTATTTAGTATAGAAAAAACCCAAGCCACTTTTTGTTGATTTGTCTATTTACTGTGGCATTGTTGCAACACATCAATCTCTGTGGACTCTTTAGTTTTGTTGAAAACTGCTGTGTTCATCTAAGAAAACATGATTCAGCAAAACATTAATTATCTACTTCCTTGACCCCTTTCTCTGATCCTTTGGCACTGTTGCGAAATCCTCATCTGAGTCACATCAAGTTTAGCTTGAGTTGCAGGCCTTGTGATGAGAACACTAGAGCACCTGAAGGAGCTCACTTGTGCTGTCTAATGGATGGGATGAAGCTGAGGCTGAAAAGTTCAAAGCTTTTCTTTCTCCTGGCACATCACGCTCACTCTAACACTGGCTCTTGCTTCCTCTCCTCTTCTTTGGGTCTTTGATGACAAATCCACCTACTGTAACACATTTTCCCTCACATATGGTACTGTTTTATTTCCATCTCCATGTTTATTTTACTCCTGACCACTGTCTCTGCCTTGTGTTATCCCATATTCCCTGTATTAGCCATACATCCAGTACGTACAATTTTCCTTGCTGCCATTAACAGCCAAAGTGCAACTAACATTCCCTCCTTCACTGCGTTCTTTTCAGATTTGTTTAAATAGATTTGTCCATATTTGTTAAGTGGATTTTTGATATTTTGACTCAAAATTAAGCATTAGATGATGCATTGAAAGTAGTGAAAGGAATTATTAAGCCATATTAATGAATGCTTGTGTGTGTTTTGTGTGTATATGTCTTTCCTCTTTGTGTTTGCTGCTACTAACCTTGGATTGGCTGGACTGGACTTGTTTCTTCATCTGGTCTGGTGTGGTTGCTCTCCCCCTGTGGTTTGCATTGCCTCTGCACCTCTGCGCTTTTGATGTTCGACAGGCATCGGTAAACTGTCCACTGCCGATGGTAAAGCTTTTGCAGACCCTGAGGTGCTACGCCGACTGACGTCGTCTGTGAGCTGCGCCCTGGACGAGGCTGCAGCCGCCCTGACCCGCATGAGAGCAGAGAACACGCTCAATGCCGGCCAAGCCGACAAGTATGTATCTCGCCCCAGCTGTAGAACAATCACTATGCTTTCAAATGTCAGCAGCCGGTACAGTGCAATGTTACACGTGTGTGAGTGTGCTTGCTCCTTAATGTGAGGCGTGTGTGTCTGCACCTGTCACAGTGGCAGTAATTGTAGCAGTCTGGTTATTTTCAGCCGTAGTTTAGCGGAGGCGTGTTCAGACGGGGACGTCAACGCCGTACGGAAGCTGCTCGATGAGGGACGGAGTGTCAACGAACACACGGAGGAAGGCGAGAGCCTGCTGTGCCTCGCCTGCTCGGCGGGCTACTACGAACTAGCACAGGTGTGGTCACAAATGCTTGAAGTAGAATATGATTTAACTAGTGTTAGAAGCAGGGTTGGGCTCAATTACATTTTTCAAATACAATTATGTCTTCAGTTGTCCATGTTCAATTACAATTAAATTATTATTACGGTGACCTGCATGTTTACCCAATTACTTTAACCCCACAAAACTTAACATTCCTCTTTTGTCTGTTTTTTGTTACCTTTTCTTATCTATCATCTAATTTGTTTTTCAGCTCTTGGTTATCTTGTTAAGGCTTCCTTATCCATGAAAATATAGGTATTCACGTTTTTAATGTGTGCTTCTGAGCCTTTTTTCTATCTGTATATCCCATGATTTAATTTTTTTCAATGGTAAAATTATCCTCATGTGAGCTGACAGGTAGTGGGAAAAGTTGATCTGAAACATATTTTAACAATTGTTAAAGCTGCAATATGTAGAACCGTGAGGCACTCTACACTCCCCCCTCCCCTCCTGAAAAATTCACCGGTCTTCTTGGGAACGCTTGTGTGCACACGCACAACTGTGGAACTTTTTGCGATTGTTTTCTCCATAGAGACTAGTAACAAATGTATGGACTTTATCTTGTGTTATTGGAGAGTTTTCTGATGTTCTAGAGGAGGGGTGTCCAAACTTTTTGAAAAGAGGGCCAGATTGAGCGAGGTGAAAATGTGTGGGGGCCAACCATTCACCCTGAAATTCTTTGATCCAATAACATCAAATGCAAATAAACTATTTTATGAACACTTTTCATTTATTCATTTGGAAATAAAATAAATCTAAATAAGTTTATATTAAAATCACTGCTTTTTATATGTGAAGATCACAAAATGAAGATAGAACATATGTCTGGGGAAAAAAAACAAACTTTCTGGAATATTAAATATATCTAGGTTCATGTGCAACATTACATATTATTCACTGTGAAATGCTCACTGTAAATTCAAAACATGTAAACACCAAGAATTATCTTGTATTTTTTTTTAAACTGTTGTCAATGGTGCTGGCGGGCCACATATTATTGATTTCATGACAGAGGCTGCGGGCCAGTGGAAATTTGAACACGGGCCGCAATTGGCCCCCGGGCAGGACTTTGGACATGCCTGTTCTAGAGACATGAAAGCACGTATCACTCGCTACTGTGAGGACAGTAAGAGGGCCAGAGTCGCTCCTCTCACACAAGCAGTTGTAGTCAAGCCCAGCTGATCAGAGCAGACAAACAACGTTCACACTGCAAATAAATTATGTCTGTTCTTTCCACCTTAGATAATTTTTAATAAGCTACTTAGTCTGTCTGATATCACTTTCTCTCTGACTCAGGGCGGACAGCGCTGACTGAAAGCGGATTGGGCGCAGTCAGCCGCATACCGAGTCACTTTATTTGCCTTGTAACAACTGTTAAGAGCCGCATTGGAGACTTGAGCTGGAATATAATGCTATGGGACTGTCCCTAATCTCAGCTCGGGAACTCGCATAGACTTTTGACGAGCAGCTCGAGCAGCCAATAGTAACGCTTAAAACAGCTCATGAGATCGCCCTGTTGGTAGGAAGATCTATTTCTAAAGCTTATTTACAGAGGCAGGAGAAGAGATTCACTGTCCATTCAGAACACTTTGGATTACAATATACAATACAATATAAGACGATTATGGATTTTTGACCAAATAAAACACAATGAAAGTACATACTGCAGCTTTAACTACGTATGTGTAAGTCATAGAACTGTAATAGGGTTCTCCAGGTTTGCGTTTAGTCAAATTTTAAATGACAGTTTTTATAGAATGTTTGTGTCAATTAAAAATACAATGTCATTTACCTGAACTCAGCTACAATTCAATTACGATTACAGCAGCAACAGATTTTTTCTGTTATGACATAATCGTGAGTTACGCAATTACAATTATAATTGACCCCAGCCCTGGTTAGATGTCTAACCAGTATTTTGTAAACATGATGTCATGCTGTAAAGACAAGTTAGAGGTGTTTATTTTTTTGTAGTCTAAATCTTTTCTGTGCTGTAGGTGTTGCTGGCTATGCACGCCAATGTGGAGGACAGGGGCATCAAAGGAGACATTACGCCACTCATGGCTGCAGCCAGTGGAGGATACGGAGACATCGTAAAGCTTCTCCTGGTCCATGGAGCAGACGTTAACGCACAGTCCTCCACAGGTGCAACTTTAACTTCCCCTTCCTGTGTGGTGGCTGGACGTGCAGTACTTTGTTGTGATACGTTGCTTTCTCTTCCAGGCAACACAGCGCTGACCTACGCCTGTGCTGGCGGCTTTGTGGATGTGGTGAAGGTGCTACTGAAGGAGGGCGCCAACATTGAGGACCACAATGAGAACGGACACACCCCTCTCATGGAGGCAGCCAGTGCTGGGCATGTGGAGGTGGCCCGGGTACTCCTGGAGTACGGCGCTGGCATCAACACACACTCCAACGAGTTCAAAGAGAGCGCTCTCACACTCGCATGCTACAAAGGTTTGAGGACATTTAGTTTTCTTTTATCATATAGCATATGTCCTGTTGGTAATGTAAAATACTAACCACTCAAGCAAAAGAAATAAGGAGCAACTGTTTTTTTTTCTTCTGCAGGTCACTTAGATATGGTGCGCTTTCTGTTAGAGGCTGGAGCAGATCAGGAACATAAAACAGATGAGATGCACACAGCACTAATGGAAGCCTGCATGGTGAGCATCTGACCCAAGCCTTGCTACAGTTAGTTCAGTGGTTCCCAGCCTTTTTGGATCTTAACCCCATTTTGACATCTAGGATTTTTGCCGACCCCAAAGACATTTTTTGTTCTAATTACTTTTTGATAATGTTTGTTCTACTATATTGGGTTATTGGGTCAATGACGCGATGCCTAAATATTCTGTCAACTGCATTTCTTTTAGTTAAGAATGATTTAAATGTATAAAAGATACCAAATATGTAGTACCTTAGTATATATGTGCAGTTTTTTTTGTTGTTTTTTTTTTAAATGTTACTGAATAAATTACTTCTCTAAGGTGTAGTGACAAGCACTGCATGTTATTATTATTATTATTAACTAGATTCACATTTGGCAAAGTGAAAGTATTGAATACAGTTGTTAAGATTGTGTTTTAATTTGAAAATTGATTATAATAAAAAATCTAAAATGTTATTCTATTCAGCATCAATTTTGATAAGTTCTAAATTAATCAAAAGAATCAAACCAGCCTTATATGTAACCTATATGGTTGAATGAAAAGGCAAATAAAAATGTAATCTATATTGTAATTTTCTCTCTGCTCCATGTAATAAAAACACAATGCATAATTTTGCAAGTCTAGACTCAGCTGGTTATTTCCTTAAAGGTCATCAGTATTTATTAATATATCACATTATTTTTTGAAGTTGTTTGTTAAAGCTCAGAGGGTTTAATGGAAAGTTCCGTTTCATGTTTATTCTGGTGCTTATCTCTACATTCTCCGTGTGTCTCGCTGTCCCAGGACGGCCATGTGGAGGTGGCACGGCTGCTGTTGGACAGCGGCGCACAGGTCAACATGCCAGCTGATTCCTTTGAGTCGCCTCTCACCCTGGCAGCTTGTGGAGGACACGTGGAGCTGGCTGCCCTGCTCATAGAGAGGGGGGCCAACTTGGAAGAGGTGTGTGAGCGGTGGGAAAAACCAGCTGAAAACTTGAACTAATAGCTGAAAATGTATATCCCTTTTGAGGAAACGAGTAAAAAGGATCCATACAATAAATTAGGTGTATATTAACATCACTTGTACTTGTAATTAGTTTAATTCTGTCTGTTAATGATTGTGTTTGTGTTTAGGTTAATGATGAGGGCTACACCCCTTTAATGGAAGCTGCTAGAGAAGGCCATGAAGAGATGGTAGCTCTGTTGCTGGCTCAAGGTAGAAATCACTCATTACACGTGTTTAAGAAAACAAAAATCAAATAAATAGTCAGGTTTGGTGTTAGATGTTATGCCACAACATTTTGGCTGTGCCTGAAATTGAGCAAAAAAACACCCAAAATGCTTCAGAGGGATATGATATGAATGATGTCCATTGATCAGTTTTTGATACTCAGCGATCACAAACTTTTCACAAGGTGCTAACATCAACGCCCAGACGGAAGAGACCCAGGAGACGGCTTTGACTCTAGCGTGTTGCGGCGGCTTCTTGGAAGTGGCTGACTTCCTCATTAAGGCAGGCGCTGACATCGAGCTCGGCTGCTCTACTCCTCTGATGGAGGCTGCACAGGAAGGCCATCTGGAGCTGGTCAAATACCTGCTAGCTGCAGGTAAGTTGAACCAAAAGAACGAATAATCAGCATCAGATGTCAAAGAGGAAATTTGAATGTATGGCTACAAAGTAAAACCAGTTTTATAGGTAATGTATTGGTTGGGTTTTCTTTTTCAGGAGCAAATGTACATGCCACTACAGCAACAGGAGACACGGCATTAACGTACGCTTGTGAGAATGGACACACTGACGTGGCAGATGTGCTGCTGCAGGCTGGAGCCAACTTGGTACAATACAATGTTATATCGTTAAACGTTTTATCCCTTAAGGCCTGTGGCACGCACACACGCGCGCACACACACACACACACACACACACACACACACACACACACACACACACACACACACACACACACACACACACACACACACACACACACACACACACACACACACACACACACACACACACACACACACGAAGAATCTACATTTATGAGTTCAGATTGTTTTAAAAAAAAATTCACAAATTTATTGGTAGAACTGAGCAATTTTCTTTTTGTTGCCAAGTCATCTGATTTGATATTTTAGTATAAAACACCTTCTTTGTTCAACTTTGTTCTGAACTTCATGTTTATCCACCAGGAGCACGAGTCTGAAGGTGGACGAACACCCTTAATGAAGGCAGCGAGGGCAGGGCATCTCTGCACTGTGCAGTTTCTCATCAGCAAAGGTCTGTTCACATGACTGATAATCAATACATTTGTATTAAAACATTTATTCAATCAGATTTTTGCCATTCTTTAGTCGGAAATTATTTCAACATCATAGGAAGCATTTTAAAATTATATGTTTACTTCCATATTAGAGACAAAGTATTTTATAACTTTGTATATTTCAATGTCATTTTTATATTATATTTTTGCCTTATTGTTGTGTATGATTCATTAATTCTCATATTTTCTGCAGTACATAATTTTTTAAAAGACATTGTCCTTCTGTTTAGGTGCTAATGTCAACAGAGCTACTGCCAACAATGATCACACAGTGGTGTCTTTGGCCTGTGCTGGAGGACATCTGGCTGTGGTGGAGTTGCTGCTGGCACATGGAGCAGATCCTACACACAGACTCAAAGTAATGCTCTCAATCTGGATTACAAATGGTTTAATTAGTGATAATGTTTCATAAAGACTCATATGGGATAAACTACACAATAATGCATACGTTGTGTTTTTGTTTTCTTTCTTTAGGATGGTTCGACCATGTTGATAGAAGCTGCTAAGGGTGGCCACACGAATGTGGTGTCCTACCTGTTGGACTACCCCAACAACATCCTGTCTGTCCCAGCCCCTGACCTGTCCCAACTCACTCCTCCTTCACAAGATGCCTCTCAGGTAACAACAATTTCGATTTACATGTTTAATCTCCTGTGAGATGCACATCTATTCAGTTAAGACTCCAAATCAGTTTGGATCTCTGAACATGAATACGTCCTCTGCCAAAAACAGGTCCCTCGTGTCCCATTTCAAGCTCTCCCCATGGTAGTACCCCCTCAGGAGCCCGACCGAACCCCATCAAATATCGCTACGCCGCCACCCATCTCCAGCAAAGGTAAACAGTGCTGCATGTCACATTCTCAAAAATCTTCAGAGCTTTTGTAACTTAACTGAACTAACCTTTACTCTCCAAATTCAGCCGTCTCCAAACAAAGGCAGGCGGCTCTTCAGCCTGGTGTGCCCTGCTCAGTTGGTCGAGGTCCTGAAGCAGAGCCGCCTTCTCACTCACGCCAGCCACTGGAGTGCATCGTGGAGGAGACGGAGGGAAAGTTGAACGAGTTGGGTCAGAGAATTAGCGCCATCGAGAAGGCTCAGCTACAGTCACTTGAACTCATTCAGGGGGAGCCGCTTACCAAAGACAAGATTGAAGAACTAAAAAAGAGCAGAGAGGAGCAGGTACGATGCCTTGGAGAGATTACATTTTATTGCACGTGGACTTATTTACACCTATTTATTTGATTGTTTGGAATAATTTGGATTTTATTCTCTGCAGGTGCAGAAAAAGAAGAAAATCTTGAAGGAGTTGCAAAAAGTGGAGCGCCAGCTGCAGCTGAAAACACAGCAACAGTTCACCAAAGAGTACATGGAAGCAAAGGGCTTAAAGGAGGATCAGGAGGCAGGACAAAGCCAGGGTCCCGGTCCGGGGCCCGGAACCATGTCTGCTCCAGGGCTTCTTCCGATCGCACCAGGTGCCCAAGTACGCACAGGCTCTGACACGGATGACGAAGGTCAGAAGGATGAAGAGCAGGAAGATCAACAGGAAGAGGAGGGAGACGAGGTCGGCTCTTCATTAAATTATATTCATGGTTGTTTTTGTAGATCAGAGTCTTACATTGCTTTATGTACAGGACGAGGTTGATGTAGATGACTATGAGAGCTCAGAAGGTGACGAGGAGGATGGAGAGGAAGATGGTTATCCTAAACTTCCTCAGGTGGGCACAATTCTGTACAGAGATGGGCCACAGCAGCCTCCTCTTCCTCCATCGCCACAGACTCAGCCCCAACCTCCTCCTCCACCTCTTCAGACGGCCTTTGTCCCCATCCAGCTCTTACCAGACTACAACCCAGCCGACTTCCCGGGAAACACAAGCCCGGAGTTGCAAAGGGTCCTGGTGGGACAACAGATGCTGGGCCAGCAGCAGCAACAGAGTCCAACTCAGCAGCTGGCTGGGTTAAGCCCAGGTATGATACCTCAGCAGGCTTCAGATGGGCTCATGGTAGCTACACCTGCACAGACGCTCACAGACACGCTGGATGACATCATGGCAGGTGGGTGTGGCTTTTGTTTTTAAGTTGGACATCAATAATGGACAGAGGACTCTTCATGCAGTGTTTGTTTGGCTGCTGGTTTTGTGTTGCAGCTGTGAGTAGCCGCGTGCCCATGATGAACACTACGTCACCCACGCCCCTCTCCCAGCCTCCCACACAGACGCCTGCAAACATCGCCAATCCGCCTTCAGTCCTGCCCCTCTACCCCTCTGTTGACATTGACGCACATGTAAAACATCTTTTCAGACTTCTTTACCGATGTTTTCTAATTTTGACTTTAAAAATGTGCACATTTATGCAAAAGGTAAGGTGATGTATGAAAAGATTGTTTCCCCCCACCCCTCCCTTAGACGGAGAGTAATCATGACACAGCACTGACATTAGCCTGTGCAGGGGGTCATGAGGAGCTTGTGTCTGTCTTAATAGCGCGAGGAGCCAACATTGAACATCGGGACAAAAAAGGTAAATGGTGGTTGAGAAATTATATGTTTTGAGCTCTTTGGTAATTATTTGTGAAACTGTCACTATTTCACTGTTTTCCACAGGTTTTACCCCCCTAATCCTCGCTGCCACAGCAGGCCATGTAGGCGTGGTGGAGGTGCTCCTGGACAAAGGGGGTGACATTGAGGCTCAGTCAGAAAGAACCAAAGACACGCCCCTTTCTCTGGCCTGCTCTGGGGGACGTCAGGAGGTACAAACACTACAAGTTTGTGGAATAAATGTGCTATTGTGCAAAGTTGCCACAAATGTAACTTTCTTGTTGTACTCATAAAAAAACAGGTTGTTGAGCTGCTGCTGCTGCGAGGAGCCAATAAGGAACATCGCAACGTTTCAGACTACACGCCCCTTAGCCTTGCTGCTTCTGGTGGTTACGTCAACATCATCAAAATACTCCTCAACGCTGGAGCTGAGATCAACTCCAGGTAAGTTAATGTGCAAAATATTTTTTTATAAATCTCAAAATTCTTCTTGTATAACAATAAATCTACAAAAGTAAAATATTTCTCGTGATTAAAAAAAGATTCTTTAATAATAGATAAATCTATGTTTACAGGACTGGCAGTAAGCTGGGAATCTCTCCCCTGATGCTGGCGGCGATGAATGGACATGTGCCAGCAGTGAAGTTGTTGTTGGATATGGGCTCTGATATCAATGCCCAAATTGAGACCAACAGAAACACAGCGCTGACACTCGCCTGCTTTCAAGGTCGTGCAGAAGTTGTTAGTCTGCTGCTTGATCGCAAGGCCAACGTCGAGCATCGTGCTAAGGTGAGGAGCTCTAACTACTTTGCCATGAAGAGAAATCCTTTCAAAAGGAAACATCCCCAATTCAAACTTGGTATAAACTAGTTTTTGTGTATTTCATTTGGATAAACTATTAAATAGTGCTAATTCCTGTCATTTCTCAGACTGGTCTTACTCCTTTAATGGAGGCAGCATCAGGAGGTTATGCAGAGGTGGGCCGAGTGCTGCTGGACAAAGGTGCCGACGTCAATGCTCCACCTGTTCCTTCTTCCAGAGACACGGCCCTCACCATTGCTGCAGACAAGGGCCACTATAAGTTTTGTGAGCTACTCATCAACAGGTCTGTACAGCTCTAGCTTTTTAATAAGCTGTAATGTTAAAATTAAAGTTACTTTAAGTCTCTACAGCTATTTAAAATAATTAAAGAGAAAATTGTATTTGAGTGTTGAATTTTTTTTTTTTCTATTTGAACAAAAATATTATGGGAAATGCTTATCACTATACTGACTGAGTTCTTTTCTTCCAGGAGTGCTCATATTGATGTTAGAAACAAGAAAGGGAACACCCCTCTTTGGCTTGCAGCAAACGGTGGTCATTTCGATGTGGTCCAACTTCTGGTGCACGCAACTGCTGATGTGGATGCAGCAGACAACCGCAAGATTACCCCCCTCATGGCTGCTTTTCGCAAGGTGCCCAGTCGGCAAAAACCTCACAATGCGTTGGTGGTGAACATGCAATATTCTAACCCTTTTGTATTTTTTGCCTCAGGGTCATGTGAAGGTGGTTCAGTATCTTGTTAAGGAGGTCAACCAGTTTCCATCAGACATCGAGTGCATGAGATATATCGCCACCATCGCAGATAAGGTACGTATTGATTTGTACCCTATTTGCCGCCATTAGTGGATTACAGATCTTGACCTGACTGAGTAGGAGATATTCAGATAAAAGCACGGCAGTGACTCTAACTGTTCCCTACAGGAGCTATTGAAGAAGTGTCACCAGTGCATGGAGACCATCGTTAAAGCTAAAGACCAGCAGGCGGCCGAGGCCAATAAGAACGCTAGCATTCTGCTGAAGGAGCTGGACTTGGAAAAGGTAATGTCTCATTATTGTGGCTAATGGGTAGTCATTTAAATAGGATGCACTAATGAGGGAAGCTTTTAAACATGATGTTGTATGAAACAGTCCAGAGAAGAGAGCAAAAAGCAGGCCCTGGCTGCCAAGCGTGAAAAGAGGAAGGAAAAACGCAAGAAGAAGAAAGAAGAGCAGAAGCGGAAGCTGGAGGAAGAAGAGGGCCAGAAAACCAAGGACGATTCGTCTGAGATGCAGGAACAGAAAGATGATTCAGCTGATGGTAACTTCACAGCACAACGTGTTACTTAACTTTGAGATGAGTTGGATATTTACAGATTTGCAGAATAATCTTAAATTCCTCATCTTCTCTCTCAGAAGCAGAGGTTCCTATTGAACCTCCCAGTGCAACCACCACCACCACCATCGGTATATCTGCCACCTCCACCACTTTCACTACAGCCTTTGGTAAGAAGAGAGCAAGTGTGGCCACGACCCCGAGCACAAACCGTAAAAACAAAAAGAACAAGACCAGGGATTCTGTGCCGAATGAACCAATCATATTACAGGATCCACAGGTGAGCTGTTCTGTTTCTACGCCGTTTATTTTAGTGACAATCCACTTCAAAACTGGAAAAAATATAAACGATGCCTTTTTTGCTCAGGTTGCACTTGCACAGCACAAGGCTGACAAGAACAAGATCCATGGTGAGCCTCTGGGTGGAGGTGGGGGAGTGACGGGAGGCAACAGTGACTCGGACACCTTGGACAGCACCGACTGTGCCAGTGAGAGCAGCAGCAGTGGGGGCAAGAGCCAGGAGCTCAACTACCTCCCTGACCTCACTTCCTCCACCTCATCTTCCTCCTCATCCTCCTCATCGTCCTCAGCCCCGTCGTCCTTAGCAGCCCAATCACAGACCTTCCTCCCTGGCCCTGAGAAAAGACACTGTCCTCAGCCGCAGCCTGAAGGCAAAGTGGACCATAAGGTCACAGTGTCCATCTCAAAACCAGCGCACAAGTGAGTCTACTACTGAAGTGTAAACTATTGCTCTGTGTTTCTGAAACACTCTTTTTCAGAAAACAGTTTAAAACATCAATATCAACTGCCTCCCATTAAATAATCTTAAAATCTTCAATGACTTCCTGTTGATATGTTTATCTCATCAAATGGGTGTGACTTTTTTTATTCTGTTTAGGGTTGTGTGATCATTCTCTACTGTAATCTGGTGTTTTTAGACCGGTTTGTCATTGGTTATCTCTGTGATTTGTTACAGAGCTCTGGATGCTGGCGACTCCACCATCAACTCATTGCCCTCTCCATTCAAGACAATTGCTCTTCCTGTCACGTCACCCAGCAGTAAGCTCAGCCTCACAAGTCCAAAGAGAGGCCAGAAGAGAGAAGAAGGGTGGAAGGAGGTAGTCAGAAGGTCAGTTTACAACCTCAAGACATTTTAACATCATACAACAGATGAACTTGGCATTTTAAAGGTTGAGGGAGATGCATAGAGTTTAGCTTTGTCCTAACAGATGATTGACATGTTCACGCTTACATATCCACTGTCTAGGTCAAAGAAACTGTCTGTGCCTGCCTCTGTGGTGTCACGGATTATGGGTCGGGGAGGCTGCAACATCACAGCTATCCAGGATGTGACAGGAGCTCACATTGACGTGGACAAACAGAAGGACAAAAATGGAGAGCGAATGATCACCATTAGGTGAGGATATTGTCCTCTACTCCAGTGGTTCTCAACCTTTTTTTGCTCAAGTAACCCCTTTCTCTTATTTCTGAATCCAAGTATCCCCTTTGTCTGAGTACAATATTTTGCTCAGAATACTGTGAAAAAAGAACTATAGAACATAATGACCGAATTAATGAGTGATGACACACTTTTTAATTAATATTGTTTTGTAAATAAGTTGAATGAAACAGTATTTAGTGGCTCCTGTGAGACCAAGACTGATCCTTGTATATTCAGTTCATGATCTAATCAAGATCATTTGTGTAAATTATTCTCTTCACACTTCATGACATATTCTGATCATGTACTGTGTTTTTCTGCAGGGGAGGTACAGAGTCTACACGGTATGCAGTCCAGCTAATCAACGCTTTGATCCAGGACCCAGCCAAAGAGCTGGAGGATCTGATTCCCAGAAATCACATCCGAGCCCCAGGCTCTAAAACGAGTGCAGTCTCCTTCTCTAGTACCTCAGGAGTCACCAGTGGTTCAAACCCTGGTTCTAAGGCTTTGAGCTCATTGGTCACCTCTTCTGGCGTCTCTTTTCAGCCCTCCTCCTCTTCATCTTCATCCTCCTCTCAGGCAGGGGGAAAACTCGGCAAGGGGCTCTCATCAAATGTCAGACAGCCCTTCCCAGTGTCCCTGCCCCTGGCGTACACCAACCCTCATTTGGCTCTACTGGCACAGACCATGCACCAGATCAGACACCCTCGACTACCGATGGCTCAGTTTGGCGGCACGTTTCCTCCCGCTGCCAGCACCTGGGGACCATTCCCCGTGCGCCCTGTGAGCCCCGGCAGTGCTAACAGTTCCCCTAAACACAACGGAGGAACCAGCAGCTCTGGAGCACAGGCAAGACCCAACTCCATCCATAGTGAAAACAACAGCGCATCCACTTCAGGAGCCCCAGTCTCCATCATCAACACCCCCACCACCAGTGCTCCCATCACGTGTGCAGGGTCTTCTTCGCCTCATACCCCAAATCCTACTCCGTATCAGTCGAACACCACTCCATCTTCAGTGAGAAAGCAGCTGTTCACCACTGATCCCAAGCCTACTGGCATCTGTCCAGTCTCTGCTGCTGCCTCCAGCAGCAATAACACAGTGCGTGGCACTGGCTCACCGGCTCATCACAATTCAACCACAACTGCATCTAATGCCCCTCAGCAAGCAGTCGGACCTATTTCACAGCCCTCGATCCAGCCACCCAAAGCAGAGCCCAGTAACGTCTCCCTTCCTGGTAAAGATAAGTCTTTGCTTCCTGTAGAGAACCAAGTGGCCCCAGTCAGTGAGAGCATCAGCTCTGTCGGCTTCAACCCCCCTGCAATGGCTTTGGTTCAGAAACCAGAGACACGGCAGCAGTTACCACCACCTCCTTCTTCTGCCCCCTCCTCAGAGGCATCACCAGCTCTCCTTAATCCACATCCCAGCGCCCACCTTCCCACAGCGCCCCCTCTTGTCGTCTCTCACAACATTGCACTTCCCAACAACACTGTACCGCACTTATCTGCCCCAGCGCCCAGAGTCTCTCATCGTATGCAGCCACAAGGGCCTTACTACTCCCTTACTGAGCAGCAGCAGACGCAGCAGCAACAGACGCAGCAGCAGTCTGTGTTTGTACCCTTTAGTGCTCAGCAGGAACCCCTAAAACCAGCTCATAGTCAGACGTCCCAGCCTCAGAATCTGCCTCCACAAGTCCAGGCTCCGGTACAAACCCAGGCCCCGGGCTCCCATCAGGTCTCTGCTAATCTGAGCATGATTAATGGCTCCCAGACGCAACATGTCACCAGTGCAGGCAAACCACCTCCGATACCACCCAACTTTGGTCCTGCGGGTTTCTTCAATTATAGCATCTTTAATACCAACAACCAGGTCTGTGGGGCCTTTTTGACTCACACATTTTTATTTTCTTAATTGTAACATTTAAAATTGTTACAAATGTAAAGTCAATTCGTCAGTTTTTAACAGAACATGACTTTGCTCTACAGGTGGGAAACAGTCAGATGTGGGGTCCGTGTCATCTGCCTACACGATCTCCACCAGAGCAGTCGTACATGATGGAGAACATGATGCCGCCACCTCCTCCAGACAGCTCTAAAGCCCCAGGTTACCGCTCTGCCTCCCAGAGGATGGTCAACAGTCCCATCGGTACCATCACTACACAGTTTCTCCTTATTTGAAAAGGAATCATTCTTTTTGATGCCACTTTATTTATTTTTTATTCCCCGCCACAAAGTGGAAGGGGGATATAGATTTGGGCTCCGTCCGTCCATGTTAAAGGGGACAGCTTTTCTCAGAAACTGTTTAAGATAGGTTAGCCAAATGGAGTTCGAAAATGAGAAACGCTTAATTATTTTTTCCGGAGTTATTGCCCTTGTTCCGTTTTTTTTTGGTGGGGAAATGTTGATGACTGTCTTCTTGTTTATTTTTTTGCTTTTATTAGGAAAGGCAGATTTAAATGATAACATAGCAGCTTTTTTTTGTACATGAGTTTACAAAGAGACTCTTTCCAAGAGAAGGAAGATATAGAAAATAAAAAGGGAAAAGAATACAAACTGTTAAACCCAACACGTGTAACAGGTTAAACCTCACAATAAGAGTTTGTGGTGTCAGTCAAGCAGATGGGAATGATTCTCTACAAAAAGAACACAGAAAGTGGACCATCATAAAAAGTCAGCTCTAAATTAGGATATGTAATTTATGAATTTGTTATAACTTTTGTAGAATTTTCTCTTTTTGGGTCTTTAAGCATTAGGTTAGTTTGATGCACATCAGTTTAGACAGAATACAAGGAGCAGTGTAAATAAGAACAACTTGTAATGAGCATTTCATTGAAATAGTCTTCTTTTCCTGTCAGTGCCTGCAGCGTTGACCAGCTTTGCCACCAGTATCACTGGTAGTCCAGTATACTTGTCTGGTCATGCAGCCCCTGGCGCACCGTCATTCAGCAGACAGCACTTTTCTCCTCACCCATGGAACCCATCTGGTACGTTGCTCCTAACACCCGTTATTCATTAATTAGTTCTTGTTACTATGTTATCGGTCTTCTTAAACCCATTGGTATTTCTATTATTCCCTGCAGGCGAGTCTCCTGTCCCACCTCCCTCCACAGTGTCGTCCTCGGCCCACTCCACTGCTGCTGTCGCCCCTCCTCCACAGCCGAAACCCGGCAGCTCCTCGCAGCAGGACCGAAAGGTGCCCCCACCCATCGGAACTGAGAGGTTGGCCAGGATCAGACAGACGGGCTCAGTCAACCCCCCCCTGCTGACGACGAGCTACACTGCCTCTGTGGGTCAGGGTGGGATTTGGTCGTTTGGGGTTGGCAGTGCTTCAGGTGAGTTCTGTGATTGGCTGACAATGGTCACGCAGGTGAGAGATTAATGTGCGTTTGTTTGGTGTCTTTTGATTCAGAAGCCATGTCTGGTTGGTCACAGCCTCTGATGAGCAGTCACATGATGCACCCACATCTGCAGGCGGAGCAGTCGGCCTTTTCCCAACACCAGCCTATGGAACAGGATGATACAGGTATCGCAAGCCCTGCTAACAACTATCATCAGGCCCAGCATTTGCCCAACAATTACATGGACTTCCCAAAGGTACATTTATTGCATATTGGATCAATTTTGCTCTTTTGTGCACATGTTTAACCAGTTTATTCTGAACAGGGGATGCCTATGTCGATGTATGGGGGAGCTATGCTTCCACCTCACCCCCCTATGGCAGAGGGGGCGGGGGGCCCGATGTACAATGGTTTGCACGCCGGTGACCCTGCATGGAACCCCATAATCAAAGTGGTCCCTAATAATGCAGAGAACTCTGACCCACAACAGCAGGCACGTTGTGAACGGAGACAAATAATTTTCATTTCTTGTCATTGAACAGATGTTTTTCTAACAGCTGTTTGTTGGCTCTTCATCAGGTGTGGCCTGGTACCTGGGCTCCTCATGTGGGAAACGTGCACCTGAACCACGTCAACTAGACGGCGTCCAAAGCAATCAATCGCACACCGCATGACCCACAGTGCAAATGTTCAATACCAACAAATGAATTTGACCGAATTAGACGAAGCAAAACAAATGAAATCACAACGTGTAAACTTATTTTAGACCTGGAAGTGCAGAACAGAGGTTGAAGAATTGGAAGGTCTCTTGACGCCATTCTTTGATGTGCCTATCTCAAACTAGGAAAAAGAAAAATGATGCAAGCAAACATGCGCGATGATCCTCTGTTCAACAGGATCCATTCTTTGCGTAGTTTAGCAATTTTCGACTCAAACTCATGTACACCGTTCTTGGGCTGCAAAGGGGCTCCACACGAAGTAGCTGTCTGAACTTGGCCCAGAACTAGTTGATGATTACCTAAAGAGAAAGAGAAATCAGAACCTTTTAGAGTGGTAAAGACATGTATAATTGTTTACATACTAAAAAGGGTTAAAATGAGAGTAAATTTCATGTCGTATAGTGGCTCTACTTTATGTAGCCTGTATTAATGTGAAATATTTACCTTAATATTCAATAAAAAGGTTGAAAAATATGTTTTTTCTCTGGTTGACTTTTTTTAAAATGTCATTTTCTTTGATAATGTGTAGCTTTGTGAGATACGGGGAGTTGTATCTGGCTTCATTTTCCTTCTGTTCACATCCTAACCTGAATGCTTGGTGGATTGTGGTGAGCTAATATCTATCGTAAGCAATTTGGGTTTAGATATGTTTATTACTAAGTAAAAAGATAATTACTGGAAAGCCAGCGAATGCACATTTCCTGATCTATGTTAAATAATCTACAAATGTATGAAAATTATTATATTAAAAACATATTTCCCTATTAAGTGGGTCAACAAAAATGGATGGATGGGACATATTTCCTTATTATGCAACATAAGTTAAGGCAGCTGATTTGCCCCAATTCTGAATGGGCTGAAGAACTACAACAGCATACTACAGCCTGTGTCAGTGTAAAGAACACAAATGTCCTGGAGGTGATTTTTCTCACCCATTTATTTTATTTATGCAACTAAAAAAACATCACAACTGTAAACAGACATGTACAGCAACACAGATGCCTAGGCAATATACTGTCAGTCTATTCCATCTTTCCATTATTTCAAGTTCAGTCCTCCCTTCAGATTATTGGTGTTTTGTTTTATTTTGTCTATTTATCCTTGAACTTGGCTTCTAGTTTTGAGAAATGTCAACGTTTCCGATATATAAAGATTACAACAATTGGTATAAAGTGACACAATTCAACAATTCGCTGTCAAATGTTTGTTTTGGGGCATCTTTTTTTTCTCCTTTTCCTGGTGTTTACATCTTGCTTTTCCTTGTTTTAAGCTGCTCTTAATGGTTTAGTATTAAGGTATTGGATGCCTTATTTCTACATTTTTTGCAGTAAAACTATAAGTCATAGGGATTTCATGACCTAGTATATAAAATCGGAGTCATCTTACAACTTTACATTACCAGTAACCACCATCTCGTTTGTTTTACTTTACTTTTTTATTATTTATTTATTTATGGTGTTTAACTGTTTGCCTTTATATTAAGATAGATTAAGTATTGTATCAGATATTTTTTTAAGAAACTTAACCCTTTTTTTTTTTTTTTTGGCCCTAACAAAGATCGATTATTAACTATGAAGTCTAGATATGATAATATTTAAAGCAACACGTAATCCATAAAGGATGTTTGGTTAACAACTTGATGTGTAGAACAATCTACCAACAAAGGGACATTTTAGGAGAAGTGTGCACTTTCCACGGGTCTTTAAAACCAAAGGCGTTATAGACCTTTTATTGTGAAGGCTCGGAGGAAGTGTGGCCGGATGTGTCGTTGCTCCGTTCTTGTTTGTGCAGCAGTAATCATGGCCGTTCCGGTAGCAGCAACCGCACCATTGGTCACTGAACAAGCGGTGCAAACAGCTCCTCCAGTCCCGTTTGACTTCTCACAACCGCCCGTTATCGAGGGCTTCAACCCGCTAACGAAGGTCCGAGATGAGACATTCAAGGAGAAATTCATGCGGAAAACCAAGGAGAACCCTTTCGTCCCCATAGGTGAGTTATACAAGCGGTAGGCGGACTGTTGCTGTCACACAGATACAGTACAACCTCACCTGTCCTTCACTATTAACAGAGTTTAACCTTAATAAAATAACGCTCTATTTGTCACTGATACTGTCCATTTACTTATCAAAGCTGCAGCGACCTGCACACTACTGTTTTTTTTCTTTTTCTAATTTGGTTACATTTTGTAGTGAATCTTCTGTTGTAACGATTTTTAAACTACGGGGCGCGGCCCGAGAATTGAATGGCGTATTAATAATTTCACAATTATGTTCCATTTTTGAAAATGCATTACTCCCACAAAACCCTACATTTATTATTGACTTATAAATGAGTTCTAAAGAAGACATTTTCCTGACTGTATTTTTATTACTCTGCCACATTATCAATATTAATGTCAGCCGTTATCTATCTGATCATCAGCTATGGAAATGGTATTTTTGTGTGTTTTTTGTTTATGGATTCATTTTGTAGGTTTTTGTTGTAATTCTGAACATTTTCCTCTTTGTGTGTTTTGTTTTTTTTTATCTCATTTTGCATGTCTTTAAAATCATTTTGTGTATTTTGTTATCGTTTTGCATGTTTTTCAGTTTAGTATGTCGTCTTGTGTGTTTATTAAGGGTGTTTATTGCCTGGCATCTGGGGATACGATTTGTATCCTGATACATAGGTCACGATACGATACAATATATCCCGATATTAAAGTATAAGGGGATTATTGCGATTTTTTTAAAACATATATATATATGAGTTAAGAAACAACTAATAATAAATGTAAATGTGTACACCTTCATGCGAACATTATGTATGAAATATATTTTATTGGCATATTTTACACTCAAAACATTGGCTTTAACATGCCATGTGCCAACAACTTAAAATATAAGAAATAACATTCAATAAGCCTGTGGCTTTTAAACCAACTTTGATTTTAGTGCAACTTAACTGAGATATATGCCTGGAACAACAAATAAACACAGAAAGTTAGTACTTTCTTTTTAGATTTTATTGAAAAAACACAAGCTGGTCAACATGCCCAGGTTTCAGCACACTTCTTTGTGCAGTTATGTTTCCTGAAGTGGAAAAGACATTCCTGGTTAAATAAAGGTAAAAAAAAAAAAAAAATTAAAAAAATCGATATGGGTGCATTTAGAATCGATCCGAGAAATGCGCGACTTGATATATCGCTGAATCAATTTTTTTCAACGCCCCTAGTGTTTATGAAATCATCTTGTGTATTTTCACTTTTTCTTGTCTTATTGTTTTCATTTGGTTCTTTTTAATGTTTTTTAGAGCCCGAGACTCTTGGTGTTTTTTGTTTGTATTATTTCATTTTATCAGATTGTGGAGTCATCTTCTGTTAACTTTGGGTGCCACTAGTAGCCCACGTTTGTACAAGAATGGTTCTCAAACTTTTTTTTTTGCCTTTTTGTTGTCCCTACAACATTTTGCTCAGAATGTTATACAAAGAAATATAGAGCATAATGCTGGAACGAACGTGTGTAAACACAGTTTAGAGAATCTAATTGTGTAAATACTGTAAATTTCTTTCATGTTCTAATCAAGATCATTTATTAATGCTTTTGTTTGATAATTTTCCACACGTATCCCCATTTGAGAACCACTAGACATAGACACAATAAATAGTGTTGGCTGAATTGGCTTTTGTTTCACAGAAAAAAAATGTATTTATCAAATCTGAGTGCAAAGTGCCTGTTGTTGTTCAGTAGTAGTGGAGTTTACTGGCTAATATTTATCTTAACCATGGCATTTTCTCACTCTGTGATTTGCCGTCCCCCTCTCCAGGTTGTCTGGGAACAGCAGGAGCATTAATTTATGGTCTCCGTGCCTTCCATCAGGGGAAAACCAGACAGTCCCAGATGCTGATGAGGGGACGCATCTTTGCACAGGGATTCACTGTAGTTGCCATTATAGTCGGTGTCTTGGGCACAGCTCTGAAACCCAAGTAATGAAGACGACGGATCAGTGCCACGCTCACACCATCATCCAATCAGACCATGGCCACCCTGGGACTGGACTGTGTGTACAAAATAAAAACAAGTTTCCCCACATTGTTCACTTTGAATAAGGCCAACTTTATTTATTGCTTAAATGTGGATTGCTCACGGGTGGGGGGTGGGGTTACAGGATGGTTAGATTTGAGACTGCTACGTGGAACACAGAACTCGACTCATCACCAGATTATAACCAGAGTCTTTGACTGTGATGTAATCATAAAGAGAAGCTCCGTTTTACCCCATGTATTACATCTACATGTGTTGAATAAATCCTAAAACATCACACAGCTTTATTTCCATGTGGCCTCCACTTCTTCAACAACCGTTATTTACTCATCTTTCCATTTCTATAGTGGAACACAGTTTATTATATTAAGAGCTTGGGTGACTCGTTCTAAATGAGACAAAAGGCATTCAGCTCTGACAGGTTGGCCTTCATTGTTACGGGAACACAAAACTAATGCCCTGCTTTTGTTCTGGATCCTAAGAATGAAAACAAATCATTAAAAAACAATTTTGAGGATTGCTTCAAAAATCGTGCACTACCTGAAAACATCACTGAAATGCATGAGAAGTAATTTGACAAATGTTTCAGCAGTGAGATTTGCAGCACTTAAAAGTTTTCCAGTTCCCTTTTTAACATTCAGTTTAATCATATTCAGACAATAAGTGTAACAGCAATTGTCCCTATCGAGGCAGGCTTGACTGTAAAACAAACAGTTCTTAAATTGTAACAGAAATGTAGATATTCAAAAATAACCATTCCCACACTTTGTTTTCTTATTTTAAAACATTTAAAAGTCCAAATCAATCCAATACAGGTTGAGTATAATTTACAATTAATAGTAGTTCTATTTGCCCTGTACTGTCGGTTATATCAACTCGATGCAAATATGCATCTTGACTTATTCTAAACTGTTCTCCATACTTTAAGCAGTACATTCATGATCCACAAGTTGAGTTAAAAGGCCACAAGCTTCTGTGTGTGAAACCGAGCTACCTTAAATCTGATATTCGGGGGGAAATGATGCAGCAAATGTGAACAAATAAGTTTTGAAGAGAGGCAAAAGTGGTTACAATCTAATCTGCAACAGTGCTTAGTTAACAATATATTTGACTAAAATCAAATAAAAACACCATGTGAACTATACACAGTCACGTTGGGTTAAGTTGAACAAACAATAAGTTAAAGGGCTAAGAAAACGTGTAACTTACAGCAACAATCTTTTCCCCATGGCTGTGCAGCCCATTTTTGGGGGGTTAGTTAAATAAAAATGGCATCAAGAAAGGCAAACATTTTTTTTTTCTTCTTAAGGTAATAACGTATTAACCGATTTATGGAAAAGGGTGTAGAAATTTTTCGGATGCGACGTAAGATTAAAAGGCAAAAGTTTCTAAAAAGCGAATGAACTCCAGGCGTCTTCTAGCGAACCAGAGGCGCCTGTTTGAGGGAGATAAGGACGGAGCGCATTCTGGAAACATCCTTGGCCTGCTTGTTGGTTTTTGGATTGAAATCACAAAGACGGGCGACTCTGTCCCACTCGCTGCCCGGGCTGTTGTCTTCACACTCTGCAGTGAAAACCTCCTCGGATGCTCTGTGGGATCACAGAGAAATAAAGTTATCATCAATGATGCAATGAACCAGAGTCTGATCACACGAAAACATAGCGAACCACTCCATGCATTGGTTTAATCACACACACTTGATTTAACACAAAAAAAACCATATCAAATTGGATTACAAAAAATGTTGATTAAAAAAAATCTCTGTGTTGGTCAGGGTTGGAGTCAATTACATTTTTAAATTACAATGATGAGTTCAATTATCCATGTCTAATTACGGTGACGAGCATTTTTTTCAAATTACAATTAAAATGACAATCGTTTACCCCCTGAAATCAATTACCAATATATTCTCAATTACTGAAGCTCAATTACAATTACTTAGCCTTTTAATAAAAAAAGCCCATAAAATGCAACCATCCTCTTGTGTTAGCTTCCTGTTAGCATCTCTTATGATAACGGGTCAGTTATGTGACCCATGTCTTGAATCAGCTGTAAAATACACACACAAAAAATAGCCTTTTTTCTGTCAATATACCCCTCAATTTCAAGTTTGTTTTTTTTATTTTAATGGTAAAATAATATGTAATTACACTAATTGGTAAACTTCATATGAAACACATTTTAATAATGGTTTGCTACATAGGCCTGTGTGTAAACCACAGAACTATAACACGGATCCCCAGTTTGGCATTTAATTACATTGGAAATGACAGTTTTTATAAAATGCTCATGGCAATTACAAAACTCAATTACAATCACAACAGCAACATATTTTTTCAATTATGATTATGTCATAATTGTAATTAATTACCAATTACAATTATAATCTGGGTTAACACACTTTTTTCACAATAACTTTTCAAAACCTTTTCAAAATATTTTACCAAATTTCCATGACTTAGATTTTAGTTTGGTTATGCATTTTGTGGTTTTTAGCGTACGCCAGCTGAAGTGATCTTACCCACGCACAGTTTTCAAAATGAGAGCGAATTCGCGTAAATTTTTGAGATCTTGAGATTCCCGCTCAATTATGCTGCCGGTATGCAGCACTTTCACTTTGAGATAACTCGTTGGGGTTTAACATATTTTAAACATTAAAATAAAATAGGCTATATTTACTAAAACAGTTAAAATATTCCATTAGTGAAAAATCTTTTTTTTTTTCAAATTCCATAACTTTTCCAGGAATTTCATCACTGTGGGGATCCAGTATAATTGACCTCAACCCTGGTGGTGATGCATGCAAGATGTAAAACACATCCCTGTAGTTTAGGGAACAACATTACAGCGTGTATGAAACACTAAACGTACACAAAGCCTATAACATCAGAGTTAGGCTGTTTGTAGAAAGCCTTGTCAGCGATCCTAGTTCACAGGCAAGCGCGGGAAAAAGAAGGAGAGAGGAGAACAATATCAGAACATCAGTGTTAAACAGCAAAGCAGACATGTTAGCATGTGACTGAGAGACAGCTCTGAGGAGAACGGACAGTTCATTACATGATCACACATACTGTATGATTGATGAGGAGGCTTTAAATGCTGACACACTAGTTGGTTTAGTTAGGTTCCTCTGTTGTTCCAAAGAATGTTTTCCTCTAACCAGCGAATTGAAAACCAGGATTTAATTAGAGCCTTAAAAGTCATGGATGTAATGAGAAGAGTGGATGGATGGAAGCATAAACAGGCGGACATTCACACGGACACACAAACTTATTACGCACATGGACCTTGGCAAACGGAACAGGCTTCACCGGATCATTAATAAAGTTCATTTTTCACTAAACGTCCTGTATATAGTGGAGGTAGAACAGCTGTAGCATTTACTGCTGGCTTAGATTGACCAAATACAGACTCAATCTCTCTTCTGCTCCGTGGAGCAAAGTGAAACCATGTGTTATTGTCAAGCTGCTGCTTCAAAACTACAATCAGAATAAAAGGGAAAACAGTTCTCATGTGATCTTCTATGTTGTAGCCGAAAATAAAAGGTTTGGTGTGTGTTTTTCCCGATAGACGTGAAGTTCTCCCCCTGTCCAATCAGAACCCTTTCCAACCCCCAGACCTAAAGCGGAATTAAACAAAGCTGAATAAACAAGTTTTACATGTAAAGCTCAATTCGGAATTACTATTTCCATGTAAACACGAAGCGGAACACTTTAATTCCGAATTTAAAAAC
Source organism: Gouania willdenowi (assembly GCF_900634775.1). Lineage (NCBI taxonomy): Eukaryota > Metazoa > Chordata > Actinopteri > Blenniiformes > Gobiesocidae > Gouania > Gouania willdenowi. Next base: position 22,256,350 of record NC_041053.1, on the reverse strand, counting down.
ACATCATGTAACTGTGGCCAATGTCTCTAAGGCAGAGATTCTCAACTGGTGGGTCGGGACCCAAAAGTGGGTCGTGGACCTGTACTGGGTGGGTCGCAGAAAGCTGGCCAAAAAATAAAATAAAATACTTAATGTCTGTCATGTTGGACTTGTCTTTTATTTTGAATGAAACTTGTCTTTTGACAGGCATGCTGTGAAAAGCATGTTGCACAGAAAAATATATAGATTTGTTTTAAATAAGATTATATGTGTGTTTTCAACAGCTATCTCTGAAAAAAACTAAATTATTATTATTATTTTTTTAATTCTACAAACAAAAAAGTGGGTCGCGATTTGATGACTGTGGCAAATGTGAGCCCCAGGGTGAATCAGTTGAGAACCCCTGCTCTAAAGTGTTGATGTTTCTACAACCAAAAAAGCTTCTCACTTGACATCACTGTGAAAAGCTTCTATTTGTAACAATTGCATCTATTCACGAGCACAGTCGAGAGGCTGGATGAGCGTTTCTAACATCAACTTTCACCGTTAGCTCTCAACCGCAAACCGGGGAAATGTCAGACCCTGACCTATTGTTGGCTTTGTTTTTCCTCCATCTGATCGCTCTGGTGTGTGTGCCAGTCCTCCAGCTCCTTCTTGGCCTTCGCTCTCCACTCGGCCTCAGCTGCCTTAGATGCAGAGTCTGATTAGGAAAGGAAAAACAAAAATAAGGAAGTGAGGGTCACAAAAGGGATTTTGATATAAACCAGAAGCCTTTCTAAAGTCATTATACGCCTAATAGTCTCATTGGAAAAAAAATAGAACTTTATGTGCAGACATTTCCTTGTTTGAAAGGTTGGACTGTAACGTTTATTAATGACCTTGTTTTTTTTATTAATATTATAGAACTACACAAGGTTGCTATTGTGTCATCTAAAGCAGTGGTTCTCAATCTATTCAGCTCACGACCCCCAAAAAGAACATACCAGATACGGGGACCCCCAATGTACCTGTAAGGTGGTTAAACACAGTCATGAGGAGACGGGGCCATCTATAAGGGAGAATAAAGGGAAGAGATTTTTGGGGCCCATCCATAAAGTCAACAAAATGATGGTCCATTGTTCTATGAATCTGTGATAACCACATTTTTATTTATTTACCTGACTAATATCCGCTGTTAACCAGGCAGTTTATTATTATTTGTGTTATAGTTTATAGCCATCTTTAAGATCTCAATCCTTGTTTAATCAGAAATAAAAATGGGTTAAAAGTCATCAAAATGGTGCAAAATGTGGTGAAATTGGATTTTAAAAACCACAGAAACTGGTTAAAAGTTGCAATTAGAGCGGGCCAAAAACAGACAGAAAAAGTGGTAAAAATAGTTCAAAGTGTCAATTTTGGAACAAATTGTAGAAACAATTTGTTTAAATGCAAATAATGTGGCACGACAAATTGTGAATGTGGTTAAATTAGCAAAAAATAAGCATGAAATATAGGTGAAAAGATGTTACAGGTAACGACAACGGGTCAACATTTGCAACATTAGGTGGAAAGGGTTTAAAAGTGCTGAAAATGTCTTAAAAGTGGGAAAAATTTGCAGAAAAGACATTCAATTTGATGGAGAAGTGGCAGAAATAGGAGTAATGTAGCAAAAATGCAATTAAAAAAAAATGTGATTACAAAAAGGTTAAATTAGGCAAGTTTAATAAAATAGGTAAAAATAAGCAAAAATTGGCTCAAATTGTTGAAAAAAGAAATGTCCCGACCCCAAGGTTGAGAACCCCTGATGTAAACAGTTCTGTCGCTATATGACAGAAATCTCTATCCCACCAAAAATCCGATGGGTGAATGTGGGTGCGTTTGCTCACCTAACGCTTCCAGGCGTGTCTTCTGCTCCTCCCTCCATTTACGTAAACTTTCTGGCTCTTGCCTCTGAATGTCCACCTGGGCGATAGCTGCATAGCTGTCTGTTGGCCCATTAGACTCCTTTTTATGGACAGAAAAACATATGAATCCTTACAAAGTGGCACTTAATCAGACATGCTTAATCAACACGGCATCTACTTGCTCTAAACCTACAACATACAGGATAGTAAAGAAATCCAAGCAGTTTCAAATGGTTACAGGAAAACTAAACGCACAGCATGTACATGTAGGCAGATGAACTCACCTCAAACAAATCTCCATTCACTGTAGCAGGCACGTCTTCAAACGCATCTATCATGATTGGAGAAAAAAATAAAGCAGGATTTGTGTTAGGGTAGAGCTCTCTTTGACCGCACACACTAAAGAGATGTTCACTTCTCCTGCTGTCACTGGGTTAGAAGCTGAGAATGCAGTAGCACCTGTTTGGCTACTGACGTTGCCAGGGCAGATGGTTGATCTTAAAAAGCAGGTTTTTCCCTCTATCCATAGTTACCTTTTAACTGCTGTGTACTCCAATCCTCCTCACTTTACGCTCATTTTAATGTCATTATCACACGAGTTACCAGAAAGGCCATTTACAGCAACAGAATGTTTTGTAAGTTACTGTTGCACAACTTTGCAGGTGTATGTTTAATTCCCCCAAAATACACATTTATAAGGTTGTGTAGAATGTACTTTTACCTTTTGGAGTTTGGAAGAAAACCATAGCTTTATGTAAGAATATTTAGGATGAAATGAAGTGAAAGAAGTTAAATAGTGCTACTGATGTTGATGTTGCTCACTTGCGACAAGATTGAAGCCATTTTATGTAATTTATTCAATCTAAATCTTGTCCTTCTGTAATGCATTATAAAGATGTCACTACTGCAGGGCAGTTTGAGGTCAGGATGCTATGCTTTATGGCTAACACTGTTGGTGCTCTTTTTTTATTCCTTTTATAAAGCACGGTTACATCCAAAAACACTGACTTTATTCACTAGCTCACATTACAAGACTGACGTATTTATTTCATTGAGGTTTTTTAATCCCAGCGCCCGGTGCTTAGGAGAAAGTACCTATGGTGTCACGGGTAAATTGGTGACCGTTCTAACTGGTGCATTAGCATAGATTTCCATTGGTAGTGTTAGCTTATGTGGCTGTGTTCAGGTTGTCTGCTTTGTTCTATAAATATATCACATATTAATTTACATAAATTCAAGACAACTGTTAAGTAAAATTAACAAAATTGCGTGTTTGACCTTCCGCCGTCCACCGTTACTACCGGCAACCAGTGACGTACCAGGAAGTCAATCACCAGTTAAAATGGTTACCAATTGAACCGGAACTCTCGTCTCGAAATTAGCACATTAGCTAGCCATCAGTGGGACTTTGGCCTCCGTCTGTCACTTGCCATAGTTGACCGGCTGCTCCTCGGATGGCGGTGGAGTTTCAGCTTCCTCCAGCACTCCAAAGCCGTCCGTGTCGTTCTCTATCCCGGCTATCTCACACTCCTGCTGGGCGAGAAAAGCCGCAGCTGGGTCCTCCTCAGACAGGTGTGCGCCGTTGTCAGCCATCTTCCACTAAAGTGTAGCAAGTTTAACAGAGCTTGGTAAACCTAATAAAGCGGTTAAAGTCGAAATGTCAGGACAAAGCTTCGGTAACGACAGAGAAGATAAACCCTCGGAGTAAGAACTGTTTGAGGCAGTGGAACAGAAGCAGGGCGGCGACTCTAAGCTGCTCTTTAAGGCTCTGACGGATGATGATGATTCATGGCTTCTCTTCTTGACCTGTAAATATGGAGCAGGACCGAGGTTTGTCTCCATCTGCTGGATGTTTGATGTTTTCACAACCACTCATCTATTTCTTCACATACACATACAGGATCTGAAAAACAAAAACAAAAAATTTTCTAAACAGTAAAAACACAATTTCAAAATTATCCGCTTTATTATATTTATCCGACATGTGAACATTTATTTATATATATATATATATATATAGGTTTGAAGTGTTCAGTTACAGGTAGTTTTATCTAAAATGTGATTTTCTCAACGATTAATGTTAGGGGTGTCCCGATACGATATTGATGTTGGATATTGGACCGATATCAGCCAGAAAACGAATATCGGATTTTATCGGACTGCGTCTAAAATTTCCGATAGATATTATATTTATTCAATTGTAGAATACTGTAGATATTATGTTGAAGGTTAAAATGTATGTAACCAATTGGTTAATAATAAATGGGTCAGTTTTTCTCATACCCACTGACTATTGTTTTCTATTTGAGTAACATCACTTGATCAAGCCTTTTCCAACATTCCACACTACATAATAATTAATAAAAGTATGTATGATTTGCGCTGATATTGCATCGATATCGGCCGATACTCAAGGCTGCAATATCGGTATTGTATCGGAAGTGAAAAAGTTGTATCAGGACATCCCTAATAATGTTTTTTCTGTAATTTTTGACATTTATGTAATATTGTTTTGCAGACCAGATTTGACCTTTAGACCTTGAGTTAGATATATCTGCTCTACTGCATCATCCCCAATTATGTTTATTTAAAAAAGAAAACTGCCCATGCCTCTTTGTGCAAGGGTACAGTGTAGGCAAAGACAACACAACAGAATATAGTGCTTTTTTTTTTTTTTACTCATTAACCCATTCATACACCTATGGAACAGAGTTGCCATACAAGGAAGTAGTCAACCACTGGTTCAGTGTCTCGCCCAAGGACGCTTCCACATGTGCTGCCCTGGTATCGAACCCCAAACCTCTCGATCAGAAGATGATGCATCTTTTGTTCTTTGAATTGGGTTTGAAATAAAATGAATAAATAAATGAATAAATGAAAAGATTAGCATGTATAGTAGCATATCAGAGCCAAGCAGCTTTCCAACTCTGGGTATTCTAGATTCCTCCCCTACACATATGATTATTATGCTTTATTTGTCATTGTACGATAAGATGACACGTATGAGGACTGTGTTGGCCATGCCGGGCTATACTATAGTGACTGTGGAAGTTTGAAACCATGACAAAGTCCTTTGCATGCTGCATGCTTCACTGAAAACTTTTGACAGGGAGAACATGCAAACTCCTCTTAGAGACTCCATGGTCCCACCCATGAAATCAAACACAGGACCTCTTAGCTATGAGGCTGAAGTGGTAGAATAGAAACATCAAAAAATATGAAAAGTATCTTCAGTTAATATGTTAGAATTCATCTTTTAAACAGAGCCGTGTGTGTGTACGCGCGCTACACAGGAAGTGGTGCAGACCACCCATAAACACATCTTAATGGTGCAGACACTGAATACTTAGACAACTTAGACAAAAAAGAGTCCTGGTATATATACTGTACTCAACAGATAACTTCTACATTGGTTTACTTTTATAATGCAATAAGATAGTTTAGGTACATTTGTTAGAATGAGAAAAATGTTTTAAAAAAAAAAAAAAAAAACAGAAAGGGGGGGGATATGGAAGCCTGTTTCCGCCACTAAAAAAAAAAAAATTACCAAGGAAAGTCATAATTATGAGATAGAAAGTCATAATTATGAGTAAGTAAAGTCATAATTATGAGAAAAAAGTCATAATTATGAGATATTTACACATTTACAGCAGCTTGTTCATGTGGTGAGCTGACACTGAGAGATGGCTGATAAGACAATCGAAGACTACGTTAGACGGGGCTTTACAAATTGCAAATTCACATAGAAATAAACACAACCTTGAAAGGATACTAAGCAAAAAGAGGTTCTGGCGTCAAAACGATAAAACTGATGTGGCTGAAGTAGCACGGTTTATTGAACAACAAATGGAGATTTATGGTCAGTGCCATGGGTACAGATGGATGTACCAAAACATTTTCTTTCTCATAATTCTGACTTTACTAACACATAATTCTGACTTGCTTTCTCATAATTATGACTTTACTAACTCATAATTATGACTTTCTTTCTCATAATTATGACTTTCTAACTCATAATTATGACTTTCTTTCTCTTAATTATGACTTAACTTGGTGATTTTTTTTTTTTTTTTTAGTGGCAGAAACGGGCTTCCATAGTAAAGAGATAGAAAAAAAGACAGAGAAAGAGGAAAAAGAAGAGAATAAAAAAGAAGAAAGAAAGAAGGAAAATGAAGAAAGAAGAGAAAAATCAAGAAGAAAGAGAGAAACAGAAAGAAGAGAAGGGGAAAAAAGAACAAGACTAAGCACCAACTGTTCTTTTATTTTGCAAAAAACTGGTGGTAATCTGTTACTCTAACTGCTACCTTACACCGGAAGTTGTGTCCATAATCATATATACAGTAGCGTCTATCTCAATCAATGAATCAATCAGTCTCCTGTGCTTCGTGGCTCTGGGACTCCGTGGTAAAGAACCGGGGGTTCAGCGGCACCCTCTCCTGGACGTAGCGGCCCATGTGACTCCTGACGTCGCCTCCTCGGTCCTCCGTAAAGGAATGGGGAGTAAATCGAGCTGCTCGGCACTGCAGCGGGAGCCAAGCGTCCTCACGTCCGCAACAAGGAAGTCCCAGTAGTTGGCTGTTGTTAACCGGGGAAGCTGCCTTCACTGTCACTGTAGTCCCGCACACTGACTGGAGAAAAGATGTCCGGTGAACAGAACCAGGCACAGGAGGTAAGTTAAGCCGTACCACACACCAACAACTCCTCAGCAGCTTTCTCCGTCACGTTTCTCGTTAAAACTTTTTCCTACTTGCAGCGATAGTCGAGACTTTAATGCAGGTTTGTATGGAGCGCAGACTGAGTATTGTAGGCGGCCTGTGAACTTCACTACAGGAGCCCACATTCTGCTGCTTACAAGCCCTGAGAAATGAGCAGGAACGTTACCAGCTAACCTACAACTATTTATTTATTTATGTAATTCATTTGAGAAGCATATCAATGAACTAAATAAATAGTTGTAATCCAATGATACATTTTTTTCCTCCTTTTTTTTTTTTTGCTTAAATATCCACTTTCAAAATATGCAAAAATCAAATGTCCTACGTAACGTTGTTGGTATGTCTCAAACCAGATAGAGCGGTTTGTTAGACCTCAGTCCCATTACATTGTTCCTATTATGAACCAGGAAATTAGTGTTTGCCTTTACACACATGAAATGTAATGGCATTACATTATAATGGATAATAAATCCCCGAGGTTTAATATAAAGTGGTCCCAGTCATTGCAGCTGGAACAGCCTCATATTTGAAAAAGCCTTGGGTGTGGAGTAAGCTTATGATGACATAAGAGCATTTATTCACAAGGAGAGTGACTGGTATTGGGTGAGATTCATTATTATTATCATTAATAATAATTAAATTGCCTTTACTTTTGTAAAAACGATCCTCAAACTGTCTCCACAAATGTGGGGGCATAAAAATGTCCTGTGTTTCAGGAGCATACATTAGCTCAGAGTTTCCCAACCTTTTTCGGGTCGTGACCCCATTTTGATATCACAAATGTCCGGCGACCCCACACATTAATTTTTTTTCTAGAATTAGTTTTTGATCGTTTATTAAAGTGTGTTTCAAATACAGAGTAGCCAGGATTAGACTACAAAGTGACGAATGCACCCGATTTTTATACTGCATTTTATTTGAATTAGATTTATATTTGAGAAAGTTTAAGTATAGGATTCAGATTGTTTGTTTAATGTGTGTTTGAAAACAAATAATAATTAAAAAAAAATGTATGTCAATTTATCTTATTTGCACTCGGACTGATTTTTGTAGCTGTGGCCCACTTATTCTATGGCATTTGCTCGTTGAATTAAAAACTAGTTGTTCGTGGTTTTGTGTGTTTGGAATCTCAATCAGCTGCTGTGCGGCCAGGTCGTTGTGCGTCTGTCAGCACCACAGGTGTGGAATGCGGCGAGGAGAAGAAAAAAAAGAGAGGAGGGAGGGAGCGGTGTGCTCTGTATGTGCATAATTTAGTTTTGTTTGAAATTGTTTTGCATGTAGTCCTCATACAGGTCATTTGTGATGGAAATAATGAAATTTAACACTAAATCGCTCCCAGTGGTTGACCAGCACCTTGCATGGCAGCTCAGTCCCATAATGGGATGGGAATCGAAAACTGGTTCTTTCTGAGAACCGTTTTCCAGTAATCCAAATCCTAGGAATCGTTTGTTTGCTTGTATTTCAATTCCACTTATCGGTTCCTTTCTCGTAATTACATAACGATAAACTTCTCCAGGTCCTGTATATTGTTTTAATGCTAGCACCAAGTGAAGCTCCTTCCACCATATAGTTGTTTGTTGTCCACCTCCTCCACCCGCAGCTGTGCTGTCCTCCATGCTGTGTTTGTAGCCTCTCTGTTGCTACGCTAGTCACTTCCGGGTTCTGTACACTCGCGCTAAAGTGGACTTTACAATAAACTTCAGCAAGAACACACACCTCGTCGCCAGTTTATGTCCTCGTAACAAGTAATCAAACATGGGAGATGGACTGATACTGATCATTATCTTTAGTTTTCTCTTTCACACACACACACACACACACACACGGCTGATGACATCACATGTAACAACAGGGATGGCGTCTCTGAAGGTCCATTTATAGAAATGTAAGCAAAGGCTAAACTAAAGCTTTATGTTAAATACATAACGATAAGTGCAGCTGTACTTTTGGTTAATTTTTATTTATTTTTTTAAAGAACAATTATTTGTTTTATGTCTTAATTAGTTTTAGATCAAGTTGTTCAAGTTCAAAAGGAGCGCTGTAAATATTTTCAAATGTTTTTAGCCAAAATGTGTCATATGTTGTAATAATAATAATTCATCAATTTTGTACAGCGCTTTTTTATATATTATTATCCAGTGAAAACAATCCATACCTGGTGGATTAAAAGAGAGCTGATATTCCTGCAGGAAATTAAAGAGACAAAGATAATATAATAAAGAGTTAAAGCAAACTAATCTATTTGTATTATTTAATTCCCTCACCCAATGAGAATCGATAAGAGAATCGGTAAGGAATCGAATCGATAAGCAGCATCGATAATGGAATCGGAATCGCTAAATTCTTATCAATTCCCATCCCTAGTCCCATTGGTGTGTGAATGGGTGAATGAGCTGATATTGTAAAGCACTTTGAGACTACTTAAGTGTAGGGATAAAGCACTACATAAATCAAGTCCATTTATCATTTATTACTAACCCTGGCCTGGCGCCAGGATGCCAGTGGTTCATTTTACAATTTGTGTAGCCTATGATTGATTTACTGCGCTGTTGTTGGTTGCAAATTGCAAAAACTTATTTATCTATCATTTCAATGTGGTTATTTGATGCAGATATGAAGCTCTGGGTGTGTTTTCTATTGCATGTGTTATGATGATACGGGTTCACATGGGTGTCTGGCAACTGTAGTTTGGGCTGGTTTTTATTGGAATGGGCGGGTTCTAAGATGTGATTGTCAACTGTCAACCTGATCTGGCAACACTGATTAAGAGGTTGTCAAAATCTCAACCAACAATTCTAAGTTGTTGGGGGAAAACATGCACCATAATGCAGGAAATTTCATACATTTTGTGAAAAATTTTCAGAGGGAGGACCCCCAAACCCCTTGGAGGGCATTCATTCTCGACCCCCCCCCCCCCCCCCCCCCCCCCCCCCCCCCCTTCAATAATCAAACAAATTCTAACTCTGGGCAACCCCACATTGGGGTCCCAACCCCAAGGTTGAAAAACACTGCATTAGCCCATCCCCACTAAATGTTACGCAGCAAACAATGCATAACCCAGACTCATCATTTGGAGATCTTGATTAACAATAACAGTTGTATAGCACATCTCTGTTGCTCTACTCCCTTTGCACTATAAAACTGTGTTTCATCCTATTAATAAAATGCAAAAATGCATACAATTGTAACATTTCTGTTTAAAATTCTTCTACATGGCCATTTTCAAATAAACTACTACTGATAACAGGGTTGGATGTCGTTGGGCAGTTGAAACACAAAAGTACAAAACTGAGTTATTAAGTTGTAAGCACAAGGTGTCAGAAATGATCAGCTCTTTTCCTGTTGTTGTAAAGTTCATTTCCATTGGTGTTGATATTGTTTTACTAATGAGGTGCGCAACTTGAGCTCAAACCATCATGGGATGGGTTAGTTGTGTTGTTGCTCAGTACATTGTTGAATTTACATTCCAGTTCATTTTGTGCCGGGGTTTTTTTTTTATTGGGCATAAGGTTTTTCATTCATTTTTTTCTTTGTATTTTTTTACAAGTTATATATAATGGTGTATTGTATCACTACCAAGCACTATGCTATTTTTTATATTTTACTAATACACTAGCATCTAACATAATGAGTAAATAGAACTTACCTCCAATTTTAATCTTTAACTGTAGTTCTTACCGGTGAAATTTTGTCACTTTTCCTTTTGGGATTATTTGAGGCTTTTAGTGACAGTTGTGTTCCAGTATGTCCATCTATATTACAGGTTACTCTGACTGCACTGCAGGATCATTTTTACATTATGGACAGCCCGCTGCCTAGAGTTTTGTTTCTATATGCAAGCCGCTCTGTAGCTTTAAGACCATGCAGGTTGTTAAACTTTAATTGTAGGGGCTGCTTGTGTTGTGCTGAGCTTTTGTGCCCTGCATAAGGAACGTGGAGTTCTATAAACTTTGGTTCAGCTTTGACTGTCCCCCTGTTTTTCAATTGCACTTAAAAAAATCCATCAACTTTCAGACAGTGGTGATCTGCGGGTACAAGGGCTCGCTGATGTTACCTCTTGCACCCCCCTCTTTCCTCTCTTTCTCTCTCTCTCTCTTTTTCTCTCTCTGTGACTCATGTGGGTGTTGGGCTGAAATAGTTTGGTGTAGTTTTACATTCCTTATATAGCCTCTGAGGAGTGAGCATAGGCAAGGGCTTGCCTGTGTCTGGGACAGCATCGGGGGGCAGGGTGTGCCAACACAGAGAGAGAATCTGCTTGCCTTAGCTTACTGACTCTCCAGCTTTCTTCCTTGGACTGGGCTATCGGCCGGCCCTCGCGGACAAGGTAGGTGTCCTGTTTGCGATAGCTCTGAGCATGACACCTGGTAGCTTTACGGTGGAGGATGTGGAGAAGCTTGGAAAGAAGTCTGGATACAAGTGCAACAGTCAGGGTCTTATGTCAGGTTGACATTTATTTTGAAACCCAGAGGCATAGCTCTAGCCCTCCAGTTATCTCTTCTTCTGAAATATTATTTTGGTTTTCTGGGTGTTGCCAGTCAATGCAAATGACTAGATTGGGAAAAATGGTTTTATGTGGCATTTTGACATTACCATTGTCATAAGATATGCATGTTTTGACAGGTGTGGATGATGAAGCTATTTTAGTGTTTCTTTACATTCTCTGTTTAATGGCTTAACACTGTCATCTGCACATTGTTAACACTGAAAGACTACTTCACATTGCTACTGTTTTTGCTTGGTTTGTGATGGAGAACTTTAAATCTTGGATCTATCATCCTTGTGATATACATTGTTGAACTATGTGCCTTTTTAAGCCAGTGATTAAATGCTTAACACAAGAAACATATGTTTGTAATATAGGAAATTCAGCAGAAACCCACAACGTCATTATCCCATGTCCTAAATTGGTTCAGTTGAGCCTATATATATATATATATATATATATATATATATAGTATGGAGACTTTCAGATAAAGGTTTGAACTTACAATTCAACTTTTATAAAGCACATATTGCATAGTGTTTGACAAGATCACAGTTTGGTCATTTTTGTCAACAAAGTGTGTATTTATGTTGCAAACAAAGAGAGAAACCCAGCTCCCTGGTTGCTTGAGGTGTTTCGAAAAACAGGATGTATGACCTCTGAAACCCTTTTCCGAGCCTTCTGGCTAGAATTGAGACATTTCCCTCTTTCTCTCCCTCAAGGCTATGAACATGTACTCCATTACCCTGAGCGGCCCGGCGCCTTGGGGCTTCAGGCTGCAGGGAGGCAAGGACTTCAGCATGCCTCTCACTGTGTCCAGGGTAAGAAACTGTTACTGAAGTCAAATATTAGAGTTGAACATTTCAGACAAAGAGCTTTGTGCAGAGCAGAAGTGAGCATCAATCCTGATCCCATAATGGGATGACTGATTGATCAGTGTATTCAACACATTTAACATGCAGCTTTTTTCACAATGCTCCCTGTTTCCAACTTAAGGAGATTCATGTATTTTGATCGATTGTTTATTCCGAGTTCAATGTACATTACATATACACATGACTCTTTTCAAGCTAATTGTTTGACAATGCTGCGTTGGATCACTGAATCACGTTTCAAATTGCTGTATGTAACTGTTTTTACTGTTGGCCAGGGCAGCTCTCTTTTTTCCAGGCCTTATAAGTGCATTGCTTCTTGGCCTGACAAACATACAACTTTACACTTGCTGCCTCAGACTCATGCGCACGGTAGAAATGACTTTCCTGCCAGGATATTCACTAACAGACATGGTATTTATTGTGCATTCTTTTCTGTTGAACTGTCACGCTGCTTTCTACAGAGGCCTGTCCACTCTCTGATCAGTAGATTTATTGACATTGAATATTGTCTCAGGTTTGTTAATTATAAGAAGTTTTCTATTGAGACCTAAGTGGAGGGTAATAAGTCATTTTTATATGTTGATTTGGGTCTACACACCTATGATTACCACATTGATTAGTATGAATTAGTTTGTTGGTATCTATTTATAATAGATCATTAGGATAAAACGCAACCACCATTTGATTTATGTTGTGAACAGACTTTGAAAAAGTGCCGTGTGTTGCCGTATTGACGTAATCCTGTGGTGGGGGGCAGCAGTTATCACTTATCAGCAGCCTTGTCAGAACATGTCTTTTATTCACTCCGCTTTCTGAAAGCATGGTTGTTATGCTCCCTTTGGATTTTTGTCACGAAACGTTTGCTTACGTGTGCTTCTTCCAATAAAAGACTAAACCAATGTGAAAAACCCTCTTTGACATACGGGTCCCAAACAAAACAGGGATTCATGGTGGGATAAAGCCATTGACTACTTTACAACATGGCAAATATAAGCCAATAGTCAGATTAAAGTCTCTCACACAAAGTGTATGCATTCTCTTTTTTTTGTGGCAATAGAGATACTCTTGACTTTTTTTTGCTTGGGTTCAGGATTTATAAAGAAGATGTTACAGGACTTCCCAGTTAGCCTCAGTGGAACTGTTTCCTCAAGTAGTCATTGCTGTAAGGACAGTGAACTCAGCAGTCTCAGATGATGAAAACAGCCCAACAAGGGGCTGTAAAACCTCAAAGATATACAATTTCCTGTGGTATCAAGAAGAAAACACGGGCCTCTGTGTACTAAACCCAATTGAAATAAATCTGCCAGTAGGTCTTTTTTTTCTTCTTCTCCTGGCTTAGAGCTGAAGAGAGAGTCATTGAAGACAGACAGTAAGGTAAAAGCAATTACTAAATAAAGACATACAAGTGACAGAACAAAAATCTATTGTAATACCCTGCACAATGATTCCTAACTCATTCACACGTGAAAGTGTGTTTGTGAAGATTTGATGATGATTTAGCAATGTTTGAGAGTGGATATCTGAAAGCTGGTAAGCAACCCCCATAGTTGTACTGTTGCAGATTATCACAAAAGTTGCTTCATTGATAAAAAAAAAATTAGTAATAATTTTTTAGAAGTCTCTGACTTGTTACCTTGTGCATATGGGCTCATATGTTCTTCAGTGTATGTTTCCATACTATACAAGGGTCTTGTTTCCTTCCTATTGCAAGCTTGGAAAGTTAGGCTTTCTCGACATTCCAGAGATTTTTCCACCCTGTTGGTGACCAACCCAGTTGTCTCTGTTTTGAGTCTATTGTTTGAACCATTCTTACTTCTCTCTATCATATGATGGATGCCAACAATCACAAAAGGATACTTGGAAAAGCTAAAACAAAAAATCTTCTAAGCATTGTTTTAAAAGCTAATGAGCCTTAAAGGCAAATAACTAACTTAGTGACAACCTTATAAATCTATTTATAGCAGGAAAATATAATTCCTTATTCCTCTATACCTGTACAAGGACAAAGGGGCCTGCTGTAGCCTTTCCCAGCTCACATCAAATGTCAGGTGAATAAGCCCTGGACAGGATTGCATTATCTCATAGGCCTAACACACACAGATGAGCATTTACACAACCGTTCACTTCTACAAGCTTTTTGGTTCGTAAAAGTGGAAGAAAACCTTGCAATGGGAGAAAAAGCCAAGGTCCACCCTTGAAATCAAACCAAGGGCACATTTGCGCTGAGAAAGAAGTGTGAATCACTAGACTCAACAACAGGTTAAGCTTATTAGAAATAAACAAATAGGATCTTATTACATCATACTTTTTGTGCTGGTAAAGGTATTTCAATGCCAGCAGACTTGCAGTAGCTGTATTTTCCTTCTTTTTGCTTCACCTAATTCAATTGGTTTGAAAGCTGCTGGATTCTGTGAGCACCAAGTCCCATCAGAGGTGGATATTTAGATTTTTACCATTTTAATTAATTTTTTAAATGGCACTAGTTGCATTTAACATTTAAATCACTTTCCTTTTGTAAAGCAGATGTAAGATGTATTTTTTGTAAAAAGAAAAAAAAAAAAATTGTTTCATGTTGAAAATGGCTGCCCATAAATTTGATTTATTATTCCTGTATTATAGCATGGTAAAGTTGAGGCAGTGTATACAGCATTATTATGGCTGTACAGTCCCATTGGGGCTTAAATGCACAAAGGCTTTAATAAACCCAGGCAAGAGGAAGATTGTAAATATCCAGATTTAGTAAGGTGAAGTTTTGAACATAATGGTTGGTCATTACACTGTATGTCTACCTCGGGTTTCACACCACTATGATTTAACAAACATTGTAATGTAACTGTGCCTCCGAAATAACACCATCTGGTTTCTATCGACAAACGCATGCCAAGACACTGAACTCAATAGTTAGGAGGAAGTTACAAGTGATGTCATGTCGATTTGAGGAGGATGATATTTGTGAGCACGTCATCTAGTCTTCTATTCCTTCTCCCCTGTGGGTGTATTATGTAGCATCTATGTGCTACTTTTTCACAAGTTTATCTTTAAAGTCTTAGAGAGGAGGCTAATTTGGGATTTGTAGCCTTTTATTCATTCATATTTCATGGAGAACTGATATATTGACATTTTTTTGGTCAGAATGTAAAGGTCTGGTATTTTGAGTCATGAGTTAGGGCAAGTTAGCTCTTACTGCTTCCACTGCAGTCATTGGAATTGAGACCACATACTTGCAGATTGGGTTTTCCATTTCTCTGAGTGATATTTATGGCTTGAATCAGCTGTGCGGTGCGAGTGATGTAAGGACAGGGTGTCTTTTAGCCTGCGAATAGAAGTGGAACAAATAAAAATAATCTGGTGCAGGGTTACAAAGTCTACATATCCTCATCTGTAGATGACTATCTGTAAAGTAATGGTTTAAGTAATTAAAGCAACCTAATGGACTATGGCTTACTGACTTTGCATTTCCAATGGTTTAGAAGTCAAATACTATATCAAAACAGCTTTGCCAGAAAGCATAGAAGCTAGCTAATGTTACATTATGCTTGTAGTTGTGAATACCTGACGTTGCACTGACATCTTGTCATTTATTGCTGGAGAATCAGCTTCTGTTGCCATGTCTAATTCTTGTTTTTGCAACCTGAACTAAAGAAACTGGTCAATTGAAACTGCTATCTATGTGGTGGAACCTCTACATCTGGTTGAACATCTAACTGTCAAGAGATACTGATCAATGTACTTGCAAGAACAAGAACATGTTTTCCTCTGTTCTTTGCTGTATTGACAAACTGCTGAGGGGCATGAGGGGGAGAAGGCGATGGGTATTGGGTTTCTGTCCGCCCCTTACCAAGCAAAGGTCTGAGCGCAGCAACTTTATCTGCTACCTTCTCAAGTGAAGGAGCAGCTGCACTCTGAACCTGAGCCAGAGATACAGGTGTCTGTGTCCATCACGCAACATGTACACAATCTATAAGCTTTTTGGTTTATTTTAATAAATAAATTATATATTTAGCGTTGCAGAACAATTAGTATTACAGTACTACATGTTCAACTTTTACGGTGAATGGATTAATGTCTACATAAATGTTCTGCTAGATCAAGCGCATTGCTAGTCCAAGTCCACACTGCAACTCTACTAAAGCAATGAGATATAAACGCCCTGCTTTAAAGAGCTAATTGTGATTGAGAATGCTGGCAGCGCTTTGCATTGTGTTAGCCTGCTAATTTGGTTAATGCAAGCCACACAAATTATGTTTTTAAATTAATTCCAAACTGTTGTCCATGTTGCTTTGCACGGACATTTACTTTGCTGGTTAACATTTTAAAAGCGCTTCATTCTAACAGAGATTAGACTGTTCACTTTGTTGGCGTTAAATAGATATGGCTCCCGTGAGGTTTTGGCTGCCTCTCTGTGGCTAAAGCTAACAGGATGTTGTCAATGGATGCTAATTAAATAATTGTTTTATTTTGGCTGAACAACATAACGCTGTAGTTTTACAATGTAGTAAAGTGTGAGGGAGGGGAAACTGCTGCAGTGCTTGCTACCAGTTTATAGCTGTTACGTTCTGTATATCATGTTTTTTTTTTGTCAGAATAAACATGGAACAAAAATAGTTTTGACATGGAAAAAGCTCTGTATTTTCTCAAACTTTCTTAGGACATTTAGACAGTGCAGACAATTGAAGGGGTCTTTGAAGTTGGCTTGGAAATAAGCAAAACCTGCAATTTCTCTTCCCTGAGGAAAGCACTTTTCCCATATTTTTGGCCTCTTTCAATTTAGGGTTGAGTGCTGTGCAGTTTTTCAGTCCTAGCCGTCATCACTTTACTGGCTATTATACCCCCCATCTTACAGGAATGTGAACATTAAAAGTCTGAAATCAAAGCATGAAGTGTAATGGCTTAGCTAGACATGGTAGAAAGGTAATAATTGAAGTGCTCAGTCCTTTATGCTTTTTAATAGGAAACATCAGAGCTAAGACACGGTGAGTGTTCCCAATCAGGGCTTTTGCTTGAAAACCTGGTTGTTTACTTATTTGGTGAATTGTTTATTAGTCATCTTAAAATTTGACACTGATCTTGCTTTTCATTGAGCTTCACAGGGAAGTTGCCTAAATCCTTAATAAGGATTTGATCATTCCTGTTCTGAATATTGTGAAGTATAGTATGTGCACATGTAATAAACCCTTACGTCCTCCTTCATGTATGTCATGTGAAAACACGAGTGAGACGATGTGTCTGCGGTCTGGGGGATGGCCCCTGGGGGCTAATGCCATTTGTCAGTCAGTGACTTACTAATACCTGTCTGGAGGAGAGAAGGTAAACAGTGCTTTCCAGTAAACTGTGACTGTTTCAAACATATGGTCATTGTCTACCTCTATCTCACAGCCATGAGTCACATCTGCAGTAAATCATAAGCAGCTGATGGATGACATCATGAAGGCCTGTAATGGCTGTGCTGAATGGTGTTGTGTGAAGTTGACCCAGAATGACAAACTCCTCAGTTTGATTAATAAGTGTTACCAGATGTTTGATTCTTTGCCTGTTTAATCTTTGAATGTTGATCTTTGAAGTACTGACATTAAGTCCTTAATTCTTAAGTAATGTTGAAGTGTATTTGTCACAATGACTTAATAACTGAAGGGATTGGGGTGTGGGGTAAAAAGAGTGATGAGAGATAAGACTATATTGGTCCCACAATGAAGCAATTCAGTCACAGCACGATACAATGCTGGGCTCTCAATATTGATATAAGAGTATATTTTTGGAAAGGAAAAAAAAAAAACCCTAATTAAAAACAAAAATGAAGAAGACAATTTTTAACTTTTTAAAGTGCAAAAACTGCCACTCTGCAAATACAACACAAAAACAGAGACTGACAATTCATGCCAGGGTAAAATTACATTCTAAATAGCCCAAATTTTAGATATGACATGTTCTTTTTCAACAATATTAGCATGTTAACATTTTTTGGCAGCAATTGAGACCTATGGACATTGACTATGTCTCCTATATTTGAACCCCCTCTCTTCGCAATATAGCAATGCCACTCATGCCATTGATGATACATCTTGTGATGTTTTAATACCGCAATTTCTTGTGGCATGATATTACAGCCCACTTTTACAGCAGCATGCATACACTACAGGAATTGGTTACAGAAATAAGGACTGAAGAAGGAGCTTTAAAAAGACAATAAAAACATGGTAAAATAAACAAATGCTCTAAATTATAAAAAATACACATATAGAGAGATAAATATACATATAAATTCACACTCTATCGCTCACATGCAATAAAAAATAAAAAGACTTGTATACAGATCAAACTAGGTTCTATTTTTAATATAATTTTTTGGAGAACATAATTTCAAAATAACGTGCATGAGAACAAGACATGGTGTGGCTAACCTGGATAAATAAAACAAAATAAATGTCAATTGGATGAGGTAAGTGCTTGTTTCAATACATCCAATGTGTCAGAGCATCCAATAAATCACCTCTGAAAGCAAGAAATGCATACATTGTTATATAAAGTCTATAAAACATTCTAGATGCAATGAGCCAAAAGAGAAAAAAATTATACTGATGCCCCAGGGTGACATGCGCACACCTACAAATACAGTTTTATATTAATAATAATAACAATAATAATAATAATTGTAATTAAAATCACATGATCATTGCACAAAACTGCTGATCAATTGGCTACAACTTCTGTAGCTGTTATAAAAAGAAACGCACACACAATGCGTAAAGACACACAGTGGCTTATCTGGCACTGCTGGAGGACGAGGCGCCAGGCAGTATTAATTGGGGCGGCATTAAGAAAATTTCGAGGGGCACAAAAACGCTCCGCTCTGAGTCGCACAAAAACTATATGCTATATTAACACAGCCAGAAAGTTAGCTCGCTAACATACCTCTGATCAAGCGGTCGCTACAGACACGGGCATCAGCAGACTCTGCTCTTCCTGACCGCAGACGTTGGTTTAAAATCCATTTTTTATGGCGTTGTTCTGTGAGCTTTTGAGCGTCAATCTTCGGTACTCTATAAAATCTCTTTTCCTTTTCTCGGTTAGAACGATTGGAGCAGCCGTAAACTCCACAAAACATGGGCATTTTGATGGTTTCAGGCGGCAAATTTTCAAGTTTCCTTCTCTCCATCTGAATTTAGCTCTCTCACTTCGTTGCGATACAGCAATGTGAGTGACGTCACATGAATCAACAGAGCAGACCATAGACATATACACGTTCTATTGGCTGATCCTAACAACGGCTCTAGAGTACGTTCAATAGCACAAATGTAGCAGACTCCCGTCTGCGTGCGGGATTTATTTTACTCTGTAACAGAATCTATTTCAAATGTTGCGAAGTACTGTTACTTGAAACTACATTTACTTAAGTAAAAGTAAAATTACAGATTTTAAAAAGTACTCAAAAAAGTAAAAGTAAACTAAAAAGTTACTCAAATACAGTAACGAGAGTAAATGTAGTTCGTTACTTTCCACCATTGCTTCACGGACAGTCTCCAGATTCTATCACTCTTTCTGATCCAGCCCTACACTTCAGTTCGGAGTTTGAGGTCTTCAGGCCAAAACCTGCTAATGGTCCCTTGAACTTGTCATAAAACCCGAGAAGGCAGGTCTTTTAAAGCCATTGCGCCCCGTCTCTGGAATGAACTTCCTCTGTCCTTCCTGTTCTATGGAGACTTTTAAAAAGCAGCTAAAGACTTCCTTTTTTAAACAGGCTTTCCAGAGCCAATAGAGCTGCTTTTATGATTGTGTATTTTATTGTTTTGAATTTCATTGTGTCACTATAAAGCACTTTGTAACCTCTGTCTGTGAAAAGCGCTATAGAAATAAAGTTTACTTACTTATATACACACATACCTATAGTCCGTGTGTGTGTTTAATGTCCAGCTGTGCTTGTTAAACAAATGTCAAATGTGATCATTGGATTGATATGTTTACAGAAGGTAGATAGAAAACTATCGTCTTCTGATTGACTGGTTGGGGCTTTGATCCCAGTCTATACCGGGGATAAAGCGCTATATAAATCAAGTCCATTCCATTTACCATAAAAAAAGTGATTTGTCCGAATGACTTGACTGTCTTTAATGATATTATTATTATTACTACCGTATTTCTAACTGCAATCCATTTTATCAACACAGATTTTTTCCCGTAATCAAATTTCACTCTAAGTCACTCTAAACATGGTTAATATTCAGCCAGTTTGTTTCCCATCGGAAGGTATGCCACCCACTCACTGACCTTGAAGTATAACTTAGTCATAAATGGGGAGCAGGCTTTAACCACAAGCGCAAGTTAGCAATTCAGAAAGATAAGCATATTTATTTTGATGGAGTCTTTTCTTCATGCCGAGTGGAGATACTGTGAAACTGTTGACTCATAGTGTTCTTTTCTTCAGTTGTGGAACAGGGTGTCTTAGTCTGATGTTGATCCGATTGGGAGTTGGATGATCTCCAGATAATTTTACAGTGTTTATTAGAGCCTCTGCATTCTTGAGTTTGGGACTGGCTGCAGTAGTGATGACACTAATCTTGAAACTAATATTGTTTGAAATTTGAAATGTTTTCCAAAAGAAATATACAGGATAACTGTGGACGCATTTTTGTTTACTCTGCACAAACGGATGAATTCATAAAGGTTGCTGTTGTAACAAAATTAAACATTCTGGTTGTATTATTGTTATCTCCTGTTAAAATGATTCTTTTCTGCTTCCATTCCTCAGCTGACACCAGGTGGAAAGGCGGCTCAGGCTGGCGTTGGTGTTGGAGACTGGGTGGTGTCCATTGATGATGCCAATGCAGAAGACATGACCCATGTGGAGGCACAAAACAAGATCAGAGCAGCAACAGACTCCCTCACTCTCAGCCTCAACAAGTATGTAGACAGAAACCGTGTGATGCTACACAACATTCCTTTGTTCAAACCGGTGCATAAATCAGGACATGGCATATAGCCTTTTTTATTCATACCAGGACATGATCAGATAGCACTCTGTCCTTGAAATTTGCCCCATGTGACAGATAGTTGCAAAGTACATTAAAATTGATCATTTCACATATTCCATTATTTTGCTTCCCCAAGGCTTATATTAGTTTTGCATCTGAAGTTGATGGAAATTCAGTTTTACACCAAGGTCAAAACCCTAGCGCTACATACACACTGAGGGAAAAAAAGTGATTCATTTCTGCTGGCGGGGCTTTAGCTTTGTTCCCATTGGTCTGTGTCACAGTAATCTCTGTGAAAACTACCAAACAGACTCTGTGGAGAAGTGGAGAAGATGATCTTTTAACACGAAAAGGTATTTTCAAAGCATTTTATTTTGGGTTATTCAGACCGAGTCTTTAGTTATTTGCCACTAGTTCTAAGATTTATTTTGAAGGTGGCCAAATTTGACCGAACTCGTTCCTCAAAGCCTGGAGAATGTGGAGTGAGCATCTATTTTAATTTTATTTTTTTACTTGATTTACTTTATGACCATCAGGGCAAAATTGTTTGCTCAAAATCTTTAATGCACGTCACATGAATCACTGAAATAATATTGTATTACCAGATTTGATCTTTTTCTACCATTTGTGAGTCTCACTTTTTGTTTTTTGTCTTTTTTTCATGTTCCTCTAACTCAAATTCTTTCTTAGCATGTTTTTTTTTTTTTTACATCCAAGTTTTTTTTCTTCTTTTCTTTATAACTGTTGATATCTGCTAAGCCCTTGAAAGTTGGTTGGCGTGGGCTAACACTAATATTTGTAAGATTTCACCCTGAGGAAACTAGAGCAGGTTAATGGTCGGCACTTAGCTACGGATGTGCACGCCAGACGACCTTTTAGTTTAAATCAACTGTTGTTAGAGGAACTTTGGGGGCCCTCCATTATTCCCCAACTCAATAATTTAATTAGTAAACTTTATTCATATTAAAAGTGTGAGCCAGAATTTTTTTTCTTCTTTTCTTGTGATTAAGCTCACGTAAATTTAATTAGCACGCAATGATCTTTGTGTTGGCAGCACTTACCCATGCTCATACTGTATAACCCTTGCCAAAAAAATTCAACAAAGTACAAGCCAAAATCTTTACCCTAGAGCTTAATAGCGGGAGAGAGTGGGGGAGAAGCGAGAGGCAGGCATAAAAAAAAAAAAGCAGAAAATAAGATTTTATTTACTTAATAAATATTTAAGATGAGCCTAATGAGTTCTATTACTCCTATGAGTGGTGCTTACAAGTAATGTGAAATAGTAAAAAGTAGTAACGGGTTTACTTGAATTCCTAGCACTGTTTACTGCTTTGAAATCACAATGTTGAGAGACTGAATTGCTTTAGGTTATTTATGAAGGATACAAAGAAATGAGAAACAAGTGTGAGCTGCAAATGTTGCTTTTCTTTTATGACCACAAAAACAATGAGACAAATATATATATTTTTGTAAATTTAGTAAAAAAAAAATCTTACCTTTTAGATTATACTTTATTTTATCCCACAGTGGGGAAATGTATATGTTACAGAAGGCAAGCAAGAAAGCTAAAAATAAAATAAATAATAGATATTGGTCAAGATAACAGTACAGAAAATATTTAAAGAAGCCGTAAGTGGGGTTTTACAATGAGTACTGAGTAATATTGCACATAGTAAGACAGTGGAGGAACATATCACACTCTTTAATCTTTGCCTGCCATAATTGTAACAAATTAATAAAGGTATCTGAAACTCTTATGGGAGGTTTTTGCCACTTAATTATTCCATGAGAACACAAAGTTAAGTTAAAAAGTCTTCAAAAACACGCGTTAAGGAGAAAGAGCTGTTGGGGAGCAATAGTCAGTTAAACAATCAATGAGGTCTTGTGGTGTGGGAGTTTGGATCCTTTAGGTCACATCATGTTCAATGCAGAGAGAACATTTCCACAATCCCAGTTGATTCATTTCTTTCAGATTTGTTCACGTCAGGGAATATTAGCTTTTCAATGAGATGCTGCCGTAAGCATTTATATTAAGTTACACCATGGTGGTGTAATATTTTGATAGACCTTTAATAATACTGAATGTTTACTGTAGACATAGTGTTCTTTCTCCTTGGACTCGTGTTTCTCGTCTCCTTTAGGAGCCATGCTATTGTAAACATTTCACATTCTTTCACTTTCTTCTTTGTTTTCCTTCTCCAATAATTCCTTTGCTCTGAATCCCAAGCCTCCCTTCTTCATCTCACCCAAATCTGTTCCTATTATGTTGTAAGACAAGGAAATATTGTTTTGCTGAAACACATCTCAGAGAGGAGCCTTTGTCATTTTTATTTATTCATGTTTTGGCTGAAATCCACCTTTTTTATGTTGAGGAAGACAGCTGCATGTTGACAAGGTACGGACCATTGTTCCCTTTAGTGTCTCGTTTTGTTCAGCACTAATAATCATCTTGTGACTATTTAAAGGAAAGGTTAAAGCTTTATTCAAAGAATTTCTTACAGCAGAGAGTAAAAGTAATCAAGTACAATAGATGATTGTTTTCAGAGAAAGGAGCATGTAACAGCAGGAAGGAATGTGCGAGGGTCATTTATCACTTTAACTGCCAGTAAGTGGACCTGCATGGCTGTGGTTAGAGTATCTTTGGAGACTTTTATTTTTCGGTGTTGATGAAATTTCACATTTCATCCAGCATCTGCTAGAAAGCCAAACATGCATCAGCTAAATCAGGTGATCCGTGATATGAGTCAGGAAATGATCTCACGCAGTGTGCATATTCAGTTTCAACCCAATGGGTTGATCTAGTTTCTTCCGAGAAACTGTATTTTAATCATCTCCACATTTGGAGGTCTCCACTTGGGTAAGAGAAGGACGTTTGTACGCCTTCCTTATAATTCAAATGTCCAGTGTGGACTATCTTTATGTTGATCACAGGTATAATGGCTCACGTAAGAGTGGGCTCCACTGCTTTATTCATATTATTCTCAGTGCAGCTTTAATAAGAATGTTTTGGTCAGGGCATTTATATACATTTCTGTCTACTTATTTTAGGATCAGCAGATTCTCACGTGTATGAAAGTATTTTTTTTTTTATTATTATTGAATGTCCTACCCAATAGAGCAAACAACCCACAGTATTGGGAATCAGAAGCACTTTATTTATCCCAGGGGAAAATTGCCATACTTTGTTACAGAGGCTCGAGAATTTTACAAATCAAAAGAAACACACAATAAAGAAAAGAAATACATAATTAAGTAAAAGACTGTTAATTAAATAAAAGTACACATTACAGTATACAAAATGAACAAAAATAATACAAATGTAAAAATATAATACAGATATATACGAGAAGAATCAAAAAACTGTCAGGTTAAAGTGAGGCTAAGGTCACGTTAAAACCCTCACATCCCTGTTAATAACCTTTTTTTTATCTGCTTCTATTTTTACATATACTACTCACTGTTATTAGCTTATATAGATTACATAGAGATTCAGTATGAATCCAAACTGCCTATTTAAAGTGTGGTCATATTTAAACAATAATACTTTATAATATTTTATATTAAGGGGAAAACAATCCTAGAGTTTAAGCAAAGCTCTGAAAATACAGTCCTCTGTTTCACAAAGTTAGAAAGACTTTTCCGTTTGTTACTTGGCTACATTTTTTAGGCCATCCTCATTCTGGATAAACGTTACCATAAAACCGGTTAACAACTCAGTAATTTAATCCTAGGTTTCATATGTGGATCCGTGCTTGCTTGCATGAAAGCGGTTGAGTTTCCAGCATGCATATGGACGATCACAAACAGGCAGTAATACAGATTATGAGTAAAAGTCACAGAAACTTGTACATGCATACAGTACATACATAATACATGGCAAAACAGCACTGTTGAACACTCAAAAAATGATGAATAAAAACATGAAGCATAACTCATCCCACAAATATTTGTTTTATGTCCATCTCACAAATTATTTCCAAATATTTCAAGACTTTAGTTCAAACTTTCAGTTTATTATCAGGCTGGTTTTTACTAATTACGTCACTATTGATATATTTGCATCTTTTATGCATTGCTTGTGTGACACACTTTTATGTGAAGTGTATTTAAACTAAAATGTGGTAATATTTTAATGAGAGTACACAATGTAATACACATTTAAGTGATTTAGCCTCTGTGTTTCAAATAAAACCCATGGGTGGAAAAATTAAAGCTGAAGAATGAAGCTTGTAGAAGCAAGTAAAGCTAACGTAGGTTTTATATAGATACAATGATTTTTTTCCACAGTGTCTTTTAGATGCATTGAAGTAATTTTTACATTTCAAACACTACTAGTACAGTGCCCATCGGAAGTATGTATTCATATAGTGGGGGCTTAAGTAGTATGGCCAAATGAGTGTGTGTTTGAAGGTTGGATGTACAAAGAGGTGTACATACTCTGTACTCTGTAGTGTTATAAAGAGGTTTTATTTGCGGGTGCAAAGTAAAATAGCGTGTGCGATTTCTCTGGTTTAATGGGACATGTGCATGATAAATTGATAAAGTTTGCATCAACGCATAATCACCAAATAAGGAACAGTCAAAAAGTGTGTTTCCTCAAAAGAGAAGTCCACAGGAGCTCAAAAACTTGTGAAAGAGCCTTAAGCTATATTCCTATCTCTCACTCGTGTGCCTGCGCGCAGGTCTGGTGCTACTCCAGGTCTTCAGTATATGGCTCTGGCCGCACACCTGACTCTCGCCGCCACAGTGATTGGCTCTGGCATGCACCGGAGCGGAGCAACACACACACACACACACACACAGAACCTTCTTGCTTTTATTATAAGATAAATAGAAAAGTTGGTCTCCAGCAGATGGCAGAAAAACTGATTTCATTCATTTAGATTTTAGGTTGTAGGGGGTTTTTTTGGGTTTTTTTTTTTTAAACTTGTTTTTTAAATGTCACTTTTATTAATAATTTTTTCCATTGTTTAACTTTTTTTTATTATTATTTACTAAAAACCTGACTGAAATTACTGACCAACATTTTAAGCAACACACTTCTTTTTTTACAAAATCTTACTTTAATTTATCCTAACTTTTTGTTTGATCATTTTTTAAAGTTGTTCTAGCTTTGCATTTTTGACTTAAGTCTCAAATGTTTTATCTGAGTTTTTTCAGTACTAATTAAATGAAAATGTGTTTTTCTTTGTAAAGATTGGACACCACGCTGCTGATTTGTCATGTGAAATGACTTTGAGATAACATTGATTCTATCACTGCTTGTCTCATCTTTCCAGAGCTTTCCAAACGGGAGGAGAGCAGAAGGTAAGCCTATATTTATCTGACACTTTGAGCTGTGTGTTAACACCTGGATATGTTGGCAAGGTGTGCTGCTGCACTGCCACAGCACACCCTTTAATCTATGCAAACGATTGGCAACCACAGTGTGACGTCACTCAGTGTTAAAGTCATCTCTGTTTCACCTGCACTGTCAGGTTTTCACAGAGTGCATTAGCCAAGCATCAATCACTAAATGAGTGGTTTGCTGTGAGTTTTTTTTGCACTTTACTTTGTAGAGCTTTGCACAATCCCTGATACAGAGCAAACACTGAAGCATCCCGTTTGACTGCCAAGCTTCACGACAGACTTTGCCATCTGATCAGTCTGAATAGCATAACAGTGTCATGAGCTGCTTTGTGCACACACTGTGGTAGCAAAAATGCTGGCACATGACACGAACATAAAGTCTGCGATTCATTTTAGTGGCTCTATTTTTCAGCTCATGCAAAATACTCGGTGTGAAATCTCATTAGTGAGACATGTCCCTTAGATTTGACAGTTTCTCACTTTTTTTTTCCTTTTTTTTTTCCTTCCAAGCAGCGGAAGATTACTTTGACCAGTTGCTGGCAGACAGCCAACACAAATAACAAGCCTGTGTTCACACTGTTTAGGCACTTCTTCTGTGTGGAGAAAAGCCTGCAGGTTTTCACTGAGCTGCTACCGCAGCACAGATTAATCTCTTTCCCAGAGAATGTATTACTCTGCACCAGAAAAAGCTTGGGATTGTGCAACAGCTGAGGGAAGTTAATTTTTTAAAATGTGTCGGAAATGTTTAACTGCATGTTGTGCACTGTGCTGCATTGTCTCCTTGTTCCACACCCTCACAGGACCCACTTACCTCAGCTTCTGGCCAGCCAAAGTACTCCTTTGCCCCGAGCTCGAGCATTAACAAGGTGGCGAGACCTTTTATGACAGGTGGTGGTAGTGGCAACTCGGGGCCTCCTATTAAACCTGTGGCCTACGCATCTAAACTTAACACTCCTCGCTCTCAGAGCCACAGCAGCACACCAGAGCCACACAATGGGTAGGTGGATGCCTAAACACTCTTGTTCTTGTAGTAGCAACAAGGAGAATGTTGGTTAAAAGGTCATTTGAATGTGTCTACTCTGGTTTTACATTAAAAACAGGAAAAAGTTCCTCTAGGTTTTAATTAAGTTGATAAAAGTATCACTGGATTTCCTAAACACGCAAGTACTAATGGCTCAGGGTTGGTATAGACCACTGGTTCTCAACCATCGAGTTGCGGGCCTTTACTGGGCCGTGGACTATTTGCTACTGGGCCGCAAAGACAGAATAAAGGAGACTCCTCCTTCGGCCCAGAAGAAAAAAAGGAGAAAAAGAAGAATTCCTACTTCCGCTTTAACGCTAATCACTTCTGCGCATGATGCCATAGATATTAGACATGTATAAATGACTCCAGGCTACATTCACAGAACCTGATTCTGGCTTTTGTTTTTCCGTAGCGTGGCAGTAGTCATGGAAGTTTGTCCTTCATGTATTAAGAAAATTAAAGGTGATTACCTGTAATTAAAGTTAGTGATGAAAACTAAAAAACTAACCCTGAAATGTTTTCAACACCCTTCCACCCAAAGTTCCTCAGCCTGCTAGTATGGGATCCAAATTGTTAGTTTGATTAATTTAACTATTTAAATTTTTTTTAAAAGTATACAGTCATATAATATAAAATGTTGTTCACACTATCCTCCAATTTATAGCACAAAGATTTTGTTTAATATCTTTGTATTTCTAGAAGTAAAGTTGAAATCTGTTTCAAATAATTTATTAAATCTATGTTTTATGCTTCAAAATGACTTACCCTATGACCTCTGCAGGGAGAGAAACATAAGCATCCTTTGGTTGAGGCAAAAACTAGGCAAAATTCAGACCGAGACATGAGAAAACATTTTCCAGTTTGTGACAATTTGTAACCTGCAATTTATCGTGCACTCATCTTCAGAGTTCAGAAAGAGTTTTGGCTTTTAAAAGTTGTGCAAGTGGTTTCAGACTGGTTAGGTTCCTCGTTTTAAGCAGAAGACTCCCAATTTCCTAATAACACGTTTCTCCTCTATTGTGAGTACATAGAAGAGCTATTTGTGGAGGTAAATATTTTTTTATGCCAAGTTATGTCATCAGAATCGGATCATTTGCATGTTGTGTTTTTTTCTATTCTTGTTGATAAAAATAATGAAATTGAAATTAACCTAGTAGCTGTAATAATAGCCTTTTTAGGATCAAGGCTAGGGTTAAGACATTTTTTTTATTAGTTTCATAGAAATGTTTTTCAAATAGTCATGAAAATGACTGTGCATTTTTGATTAGTGTTGAAGAGGAGATCAGCATGGCTCTTTTATTTTGGTCATGTCCTTTTTTGCGGCACTAGGCCCTCAACGTCCCCATGTAGCTTTAAGTGCCCCCAGTACTAAATTATTTTTACCCACAAGAAAATATTTGTTCTTTTTCTTAGGAGAGTTTTTTCAAGTTTGCATGAATGGCACTGACATCGTTAATAAACCATAACCATTTCTCTGAGATTGTTAGTTCACCCACAGAAAACAGATGGATGCAGACAGCTCATGTTTAGTGTGTCACCGTCTGATGTAGAGAAGCTGGTTTCCAATTGTGCTGTTTGTATGGAATGTAATTCAACAGTATGTGTTCACTGCTGAGGCATTTGTCAATTTTACAGGGTTGTGTTGCACAAGTCGGTGCAGAAGTGCACCAGTTATTAAAAAAGTGTCTGTTTTTCTAAAACAAAGAAAGTGAAACTTAACTCAGTAAAGCATCGGTGCATACTGATTAGACTGAGTCCTTTTGGGTCAGGGTGACAATTGATAATGTGGCAAACAAACAATGCTGGCATTCTCCCACAGATCCCACTGACAACAATGGCATGTCTTGTCACCTCTTGCATGCTTTCTGCATTTTGCAGCGTTTTCCATCCACTGTAACAAACAACCTTTGCCATTTTGTAAATTGACATGTTTTCTTCCCCTTTTTTTCGCCTCAGAGCTGAAATCTAACTTTTGTTTCACTCTTTCCTTTCATCTTCACAGATGGAAACTCTTGAGAAGTTAGTATACTTCCTGTTTTTACTCGCACCTCATAGTTGTTGTTTCACCGTGTTGTTCTAAAACTTCTTAATTTTTACAGGAATGTTCACACACGTGAGGGTTCATGTTTTACACACCATGCATATTTGTCTATTAAAAACATTTTTGTTTAAAAAAAAAATATATATATATATATATATATATTAGTACTGTCCTTGAGTGGGTACATGTAAAGACTGGAAGTTTAATTGCATTCACTGCCTGGAGGTCTTTCTTGATGACCTGTGAGGGAGATTGTACCAGGGTTGGGATACTGTGACTAAATGGTAATGCAGTGTATAAAATAAAAAAACAAAGGCTCAGGCACCCTTTGACCTTGAAATAAATAGTGGGAATAGAGGACAAATGGACTTCATATCTATTCAATTGCTTTTACATTTTATTTTCTATGAGCTGTGCTATTAAACATTCTAATTTATTTCATGCTCTGATTAGGAAAAAAAACTAGAAAAATATTGACTTGTATGTCATTATGAGCTTATCCTCCTTGTTTTCCTTTTCTACAATTTATTCAATTTCACTCAATCTTTCCTATTTTGCACTTCGTTGTTTGGACTGTGGTCTATTTTTACAGGAGTGAGCCAACTTACTATGATGATATCTACCATGAGGCTAAGTAAGGGGCATCTGCATGCTGGCTGTCATGTCACTTCAGTTGAATCTGAGCCGAGCATTTACCGAACAGATTAGAGAGTAATACCCATTGATTGTTTGGATGATTGTGCAGTTGTTGGCGATCATTTTCCATTTTCCTTCCATTTGCTTGAGAGTGCATGGTACAGTTGACCTGTAGCAGTATCGAAAATTGTTTAAATTGTGGAGCTGTGTTTGTTGCTTTGAAAGTGATGGCTTTTTTGTTTTCTCAAGGCAATTAACTGAAGTCAAGCAGCTTTTCTCATTGAATTTCATGGCTGCTTTAAATGTGATTTTCAATGTTGAAGTATTCATTTATGAGAGGCTGCTGTGTGCCGATTAGCAATCTGATAATTAGTTCTTTGATTACGTGGCTTGGATATGAAGCGCATTAAGTCTTGCACGACCTGATCTGGATGTCCTTTGTTTCCACGGTCAACTGATAATGTGGCTTGTTGTGACTGGGTTTATGGGTTTGTGTTAATCACGTGTGCTGTGCGCTGCTGCTGGGCCTGCGTGTGTGCAGGCACGGTCTCAGGGTGGAGAATGTGCCCGGTTTTATCCCCAATGACCGAAGCAAGAAGAGGCTGATTCAGGACACTGAGGACTGGCAACCTCGAACCGGCACCACCCAGTCTCGCTCCTTCCGCATCCTGGCTCAGCTCACAGGCACCGACTTCAGTAAGTCAGGGCCCATCCAGATGTGATCAGAAACTGCAGATAATGTCTGTGGTGGAAGGGCAGTCTGGTTGATGAGATAAAATGCATCTGTTTGTGTGTGTGTGAGGGAGTGTTAGTGAACAGCTGATTGGATTTGATTGGATCAAAGTGTAACTAAGATGGACCAGTGAGTGTAAGCGGAAGCTTTGTCGCTGAGTAAAGATGGACAACAGGGTTATCCATTTCCTTCAAAAGATGTTAGTTACTATCCTTTGAACCAAATATGTATTTTTGTGTGGGTGTGTGTGTTAGTGATGTCCTTTTAAGGAGTGAGAAATTCTAATCTTTGTCTCTCCTGGATCTCTCAGTGCAGGACCCAGATGATGAAAACATGAAGAGGTCCAGGTAAAAACTGGAGTGAGACGTACTCAACCAGTCGCACTCGTTTGTGTTTGTGCGCTTGTGTTTGTTGGAGCTTTAGTTTGGCAAATATTTACAACCTCTGCCTGTGCGTATTTATGGTACAGTACTGGAATGAGCAGGAGTGATGTGTGACCCAATGTGTCAGTTGCTTTTATATTTTTAAATACTTTTTTTTAGCACTAGATATGAAAGTCTGCTTGAAATTGGAGTTAATAATCTTCAACCAGCAGTTGAAACATTTCAGAATCATTGGAGTATTGTTTCTTTTTAAGATTTTTTTTTCCTCTCAACCAATTGGGATTAACAGTTGAGAGGAAATTGTATGAACGCGATATATCTTTGAAAATCAACTACAATATCCCCCAAAGCACCCTAAAAGGGTTGTAATAAGTTTGCTGACTAGAAGGAGTTAATTTAACAATTACAATTTACTTTTTACCCTTCAAATGTGTGTTCCTAAAGACTAAAAGCTACTATAAGTCTGTCAATATAATATTATTCTGATTTAACCAAAAACAATGACGGATCAAACGTTATGCCCAAGTACAACCATTTAATGTTCACACAAGGGACTTTTACTTTTCCTTCACAGACACAATTACTTTTTCTTGCAATCCTTTGCATTCTGAATTCCCACACAGTGCCACCGTAGGTAAAGTGGAGTTTTTTCAATGCTACAGTAGGAAAACTTTAAACACAAGATCCATAGGAAGAAAATCTGTCTCCATGTAGATGTTCTGCGCTTAAATAAGGAATAAAGTTTAATAAGAAAGAATTATGTGCTGTTAAATGTTCTCACATACTTTTACAATATACCACATCTCACCAGTGACGTGCAGTGAGGTTCGTGGCTGGTGAGGCACTGACGTCAGATTTACAAATATATGAACCCATTATAGAGTAGCTTAAATTCACCATTTCATTGGCAGCTTGCACATTGACTACTGGTTCTGTTTTATATCAACAAAATTCAAAATGAAATAGATATGGAGTTGAGAATACTGCCCTGAACTGGTTCAAAAATTAATTAATAGAGAACAATATGTGTCACTGAATAGTTATTATTCCATAAATTCCAGAATTTTACATGGGGAGCCTCAGGGCTCTATCTTGGGCCCTTTATTATTTCTAATATATAAATGATTTACGCACATCTTGCAAATATTTTCTTCCTATATTATTTGCTGATGACACTACTCTTATATTAACTCACATTGATTTTAATCAGTTGATTTAATGTGCAAATTATAAGCTATCATCAATCTCTTTATGGTTTCAACTTAATAAATTAACACTTAGCATAAAGAAATGTAACTACATGGTTTTTAGCAATATAAACACATCTAATCCGGAACGACAAGCAAAATTATACATTAATGTGTTTGCAGTTTTGCAAGTTAATGCCACAACATTTTGGGGACTAATAGTTGATGAAAAACTGAATTGATCAAATCACATAGACCTCAATTGCAAAAGAACCACAAAGATGACTGAAATATTATGAAAAGTGTGCCCTTTAATTCATTCCTCTGCTTATTTAACTTTATACTACAGTTTTTTATTTCCTTATCTAAATTATTGCAATATGGTCTGGGCAGCATTTTTTTTTACATTTACTTCAAATATACAATCATACCATACAAGACACAGTAATGACAATAACATTTCACTATATCTACCCTTTGCCCATGCATCACATCATCAATTTAACATATCCTATAGAGGCCCTGTGCTCTGGAATAGTTTACATCCCCCGATAAGATTTATATCGTTCTACTCACTCTTTAAAAGGCAGTTAAAAAAACATCTTATCCATCCATAAATCTTCCTACACTACACCAAATTACTTCTTGTATTTCTTTTTTTATCTTCAAATAATATTTTGTTTAATATTTTTATTTGTCTTTTGATATTAATATTTGTGAACTTTGTTTATATATTAGTTTTCCACGTATATCAAAGATTAATTGTGCATTGTTCCATGTGATTTTATGTTTGTTTTTTAGACTTTATTGTTTGTGTTTATTGAAAGGGGTGGATCTCTTGTACAAGCCCTTTGGGCTTCATTCCCTCCTTGAACCTTAAATGTTTTTTTTTATGTGTGCTAAATAAATAAATGAATTAAAATTAAACATTAGTACACACACACACATTTGGCTATGGAAGAAGATTATATTCATAGCTCCTCAAAGAAAGAGCACATTTGCGCTGCAACCTCATTGTTTTCTTAATTTGCCATTGCAATTCCACAAGTCATACTCAATAAAAATAAAACTGCGGTGTATTCATCGTTTTACCTTTACTTATAAATGAAGTCCATTCGCCCAGAGCTGTTTAGAGAGAGAGTAGCAACAACGGAAGTTCGAAATAGACTCAAATAGTTCCGGTATCCAATTCGAATCCATTGATTCCGAGTGACATAACTGGGATTTTAGGTAAGTTGTCGTCAATAACTGCATTGATTTACAATATTTATACAGTACACCATCATATGCTACTAATGTGTTATAATCAATAACAATTAGTTAATAATGCACATGTTAATGGGTTTAGATATGCTGATAATAATAATAATATCCAGTATGATTATTTAAACGTCTTACCGTTCAAAAGTGCATCACAAACGGTTTACTCCGCTCTAGCTCCTTTGGGATGCAATAGTCAACTACTCACTTCTGGAACTATTGTGAGGCTCCATCAACCGCCATTGCTGTAAAAAACGAACTATTGGAGTGAACGGAGTTGTCGCTACTTCTCTCTAAACGGCTCTGCATTCGCCTTGCCTTCTGGACAAAAATATCCGTGACTTTGTTGTAAAAGTCCTCCTTCTCTTCTTTAGTTTTTTGCCGGGGATGAAAGTCTTCCTTGGTCTTGACTTTCTTGGGCTCATTAGCCTCAAGCTCTGTGACACAGTCCTCCTTCAGTTAAGGCAAAGGTACCGGCTGCCTCATCTGCTTTTTCAGTGTGGTTTCATGTCAACAAGAGCAAATATGTAATAATCACGTGAAGTACATGACCTATTCCACGGAAAGTGAGGACGTATAATGAGTGTCTACAAACATTACATTGGTGACAAACACTTAGAAAGCAAAAGACATACGCTCACCCAGTTAGTGAGGGATTGCGCAATTTGAGATGAGGCC
Organism: Gouania willdenowi; assembly: GCF_900634775.1. Classification (NCBI taxonomy): domain Eukaryota; kingdom Metazoa; phylum Chordata; class Actinopteri; order Blenniiformes; family Gobiesocidae; genus Gouania; species Gouania willdenowi. Next base: position 22,222,158 of record NC_041053.1, on the reverse strand, counting down.
TCATCTCCCGCCGAGAAAATGTAGCAAATTCAGCGATTTTGATCATAAAAATGATTTAAATGTTTTGGAATCATACAGAAATTACATTTATTGCACAGATCAGTGGAAAAATATTTATATTTATTTGATTTGATTATTCATTTTTTTTTTTACTCTGCCTCCCCTGACTGCACATCTCTGCATCTTACCTAGCATCAGTTAGTTAAACTAATCTATTGCTGAATGATGTGTGCATGCATTTTTACATCTATCCTCAGAAACATTGCATCACTTTCTGCCTTTTCTGTTTGACCTTTTCATTCCTTTGTCACTTTATACATATTTAATCATTTCCTGCTCTTTGCTGCTCTTGATTTTCATTCTGATGTCTCTTCCCTTTTTTGTCTACCTCTGTTTCATGTCCGTTTTGCTTGCGGTCAGAGAAAAGTTCCTCACTGAGATTCAGAGTCCCCGTTATGCCCGTCTGAGGGACTGGCACCACGACAGGTCTGCCCGTGCCCTCAATATCAAATCCTGAGCAAGGTCCCAGACGCCCTGGCACACAGAGCCAAGCCAGGGGCCGCTAGCGATAGCCACAACGGAACGACTACGCGACAAAGACCACGAAGATAGCTGACTGTCTGATGGCAGCTCAAACAAATTTACCATTCATGCTGATGGGCTGAAAAAAGAAGTTTCAGGGAACTAAAGCAAAGTACAACAAAAGTAGAGGATGATCTCCTTTTGAATTTCTGAAATATTGTTGACGACACACTTGACCAACGTGTGTTTGATCCGACTTTCAAAGTCACTTGGCCTTATTTGGAGGAAACGGAAGGGTAGAGGGGAAAAGGAGGTCTCAGCAGGGGATCACTGTTTGTTACTACTCTGACTGTGAAGTTCAGACCTTTCTTTCATCTCTGTCTCTCACTGTAGCTCTGCCTGTTTGAATGTTGGTGGCTGTCACCCTTCAGGTTTTTCATTCTTAATTCTCTCATCTTGTACGCTTATCCAACCAATTGAAAAAAGGAAGACAAATCTGTATTTCTGCTGTCATCAATATTAGATAAGACATAAAAATCTGAAAAAAGCAGCTCTGGCTTCCTTCTTTCTGTGTTTCCTTACTTTCTTGTATTCATATAGTGTTTGTATAGAGAAAGTGATAACTATCTATTCCATTCTCTCTGTATCCAAGTCTCCTCGACTGCCTTTATTTGAGTTTTAAGTCATTGTGCAAAAGCAGGGTTTTCTTTGCTGTGTATGCAGCTCTACATTAACAGTGAGTCTGTTTAAAGATCAGGGTTCAGGGCCTACTTGTATTGCCCCAGAGAGAAAATTGTTATGCAGTGAGGCATATAAAAACAATTGAGCACATAATGTGAACTGTGAGGAAATGCAGCCTTTGCACTCACTTAAAATAGGAATATCGAGGGAATGTTTAAAATGTTATAAAAGTCTGACATTATCATATTCATACTTCAGCTGAAAAGTTAGTGCAGTGTATTGCATGACCTTGTGTGCACGTACAAAAACGAAGGACAAGGCTTTAAATCACTGTCAGAATGTAATTGGAATTTTGGAGAACAGTGAGATACATTAAGAAAATATATATTGACAACAAAGACAACATTGTACTTTTAGTTGCAGTGTGAGTAAGAGTTGACCATTTATAATGCTGTAATACTCAAGCAAGTCATGTTAATGTTACAAAAATGAATAATGTATCTACCTCATTTTAAATGTATGGCTTTTTCACAAGCTCAGTGCTCATTCACATTGATGAAGGTAAAGGAGACAATGAAAAGGTGTATTTATGACCTAAACTACAAATTTTAGTATGCTCCCTACTTATTAACAAAATACCCCAAGAAGTTTGTTGGTAAGTCTGTTTGGAAAAACTTGCATTAATGTTTTCTATAGTGTTGAGGACAGACTGAAATCATATCAATATGAACTTTAACCAAGATCCACATACTGTGCATGAAATTCGTCTATCTTCTGTACCTGCTCATACTGCTGCATACTATAGCCTATTCAAACCCACTCAGGGTGGAAGACTGGGCTAAAGTGTGGACGTCTCTCGCTCATATGTTGCAGAGCTCGCACAGAGAAGCAGGGCAAGGCACATTTAATGCTTACGTACTTATAGTTTTCACATATAAGTACCAGTCTGTTTCAATAGTAACATACCCGCTTGCACTCAGGCTTGGTGAAAGCAGCTGATGGACTGCTTTGGGACAGGCGTGTCATGGCAGATGAAAATGTTTGATTGCAAAATCAAAGATTACAGCACTATTTCCTGATGAATTTTGGGGTCCCAAGGAATAAAAAAATAAGGAAACTCTGAAACTGAAGTATTTTACTGTTGGCAGCTACAGTATATACACTATTGAGGCATCTTTGAGACAATGCTAGGATCATACGAGTCTAACATATCACTGATTGATTCTGTACCAAACCATTTCAGAGATTTATAAACAAGCAGCAGAACTTTAAAATCTGTTCTATATAAGGTTGACTGGGAGCCAGTGTAAAGACCTCTGGTTTTCACTCTGGAGATGTTCTTTAGGTGATAGAAGTTTTGGACTTCGTCTTCAGCTTTTAAAAGATTGAGCCTCAATAATAAGCAGTCCTCTTTTTCCTGTTACCAAAGACAATGGCCTCCATCTCGTCATGATCATTTGAAGAAGGCTTGAACTCATTTAGCAGTTAACCTTTCCTAAGCAGTTACACAACACCTCAGTTTTATCAAACTCCAAAATGGAAATCCGCTCTACCTGACTATAAATCAAGACATGGAAAGTCTAATTTTTACTCCAGGTAATTGCGTCCATTTAAAGGAAACGTTGTGTCGATGACAGTATATTTCTCTATGTGTCTGACTTTTCTATAGATATTTTCCAAACTCCTCATTAGCGAGCAGAGTCGGGTTTTGTTGCAACTACTCCAAGGGAATTAAAAAACAATGGAATAGTACAAAACACAAATCTTCGATAGGAAAAATTTGACACATGCTGTCTGTAAAAGGTTGTTCCATACTTCTATATTTTTCATATCTCAGGAGAACAGGGAATGAGAAATTCAGAGCTCCACTTCCCCATGGATCTTACCTTATCTTAACTTTTATGACTAAAAATGAAAATGTGAAATACACAGAGCACAGTTAGGCACTGCTCATCTCATGTAGAAAATTGACCATAAAATTGTCCTTTTTCAACAACAAACAGCAATAGCAAAACAATCATAATAACAACCTAAAAAGCTGTAAAATCCACTACAATTAGTAAATAGAAATACAATTAAAATATGAGAGATTCATCTGCATTATGGCACACAGAATTAAAAAGTTTGTAGAATTTCAGTTCTTGTTACTGATGTTTATGTTGCAACAGAATAGAAGGTGAAAAACCCAATCTCTCTGAGCAAATGGGAATGGTTTTGATTGTCTAATTTTTGCAGACTGTATTTTAGCTAACATTAGATCAATCAATCAGCCAATCTTTTATTTGTATAGCGCCAAATCATAACCAATGATATCTCAAGACACTTTACAGTAGAGCAGTCTTAAGGACGGACTCTTCATTTTATGGATACACACATATGCATATATACTATTAGGTATCTGTCGGCGACCCTTCCATCCCACAAGTCGTTTTTGCTTAGAGACCCCCTTTCTGAATTATTTGTATTTTAATTATCAATGTTGTATTTAAAATATCACCACAGGGATGCAGACCAATTACATTTTAAGAATATGCGTGTGTTACAACACATCATTCAGGCCTGAACAGCCTGTAGAAAGGCAGCATCTCTCTTCCTTGGTAAGTGACAACTTCGCATGACATTTTTAGTGTTGAGATCAGACAGAGCTGCATCACCTTCTCCTCCTCCACTGGATGCAGTGTGGCAGTCGGTTCTTGCTCCCAGAAAAATCAAGACCCGCTCCTTTCCTTTGCCAGATGCTGAACTGCCAACAAATTCTACTTCGTGCCTCATTGCTGAGGCTGAAACATCCCACAGGAGAGTAAGCTTAAAGAAACCCTGAGGTGAATATATAATCTGGAAGAGCACACAGCGAGAAGAAATGAAATGTAGGAAAGACGAAAAGAAAATCCTGTCAACGCAATCCATGATGCAGAAATTGTGCACCTGCACCACATAGGGAAGGAGGAAGCAGGTTGAATACAGAGAAAATGTTCCTGTGTCACTAAGCCAATGCCAGATGGTTTCATCAAAATTACACCTACGTCTCTCATCATGTAGGAAAGCAGCAAAAGACGCTTCTGTGATTTGTGTGAGACGTGCTCTGTTGGCCGGTTGCCACGGAGAGCAGCCCACCCGGGGTGCTCTCGCTGTTTAGGAGGATAGTTTGTGAAGTGTTTGTGGGATCTCACACTGTCGGTGTGTGCTGACCCAGAGTCTGTGTGTCAAGCAGACTTTAACATGGTCTGCCCTTTGTATAACCTGGCTGCCAGAGATGCTTTTTAACCTCACATCTTTACACTCTTGACTTGTTTTTGTCTTTCTGGGTTTAGAAAGTACTTGTTTAAAAAGTAACACCACCTCAAGCTTCAATACTTTGAGTTGAGTTTGCAAAAGTAGGCATTGGTTTTCTCTTTGCATATTGTTTTGTCTCAAAAAATAGCCTAAACTCATCACAGGAAGGGGATTGTCTGACTCTGGTTAGCCCTGTGATGGACTTAAAATATGTCAAGGTGTACCGTAAACTGGGTAAGTTTGGTTTAAGACTGGTTCTTCTTCTGGTATACTGCTAATATTACAGTATTTTATAATATTTTTTTCTTTCTCTCTCTAAATCGCTTGCAGCTGGGAGTCTGTGACCTGTGCTTCCTTGCGCTGGTTTGTTTGGAGGCAAACAGTGTAATTGATGTGCAAACTTGACCTTGTTGGTGCACTGGGCTGAGATTACCTCATTCCTCATTTCTTTTAAAGTTTTTGAAAATGAGAAGATATTTCATCAGCTTTCATTAGTGTATTGTAAATTGAGCAGTTGATGATGTAAACAAGGTACCCACCTGAGGCGGTGTTGTACTTTTTTCTCAAGATAATGTGTCTCCAGAGCTTGCCGCCTTCGCTCTGAGGTTGTTTTCCATCTCAGTGATGGTTTGAAGATTTTCTAAATATATAGTTACGTTGCTGTGGGTAAGAACACTTTGAAATGTTGGAAAAAAAACTTTTTATTTCAACACTTCTCATGTTGAAATGCTTGAAGCAAAACTCTTCCACATCCCAGTCTGACAGCTTTAGCTTGTCTGATGAGTTTCTTTCACTTTGCCAGTGAATGATGCCAATCATACAGTGTGTATGCTCAGGTTTCTTATTGTTCTCATTACTGCTAAAGTAAAGACTGAATGCACCAACTTTTCTTATAGTTTTACAACTGAATTATTATGCTGTGTTTGTTTAGCTGTCTGGCTACTATTGACAATAAAATGTAATTTTTTTATTTTTTTTTTACTTGTCTGCACATGCTGTCAAAGGTCAACACCACAGGAAGTGCAATCACGAGACAGCAATGCATATTTTGTTATTGCAATAAAATACATTGATTTATTTTATTGCTTAATTGTGACCATCACCAGCCCTCCCTAAGGAAGGGTAAGAAATCTTTTATTATGGGGAGGATATAAAAAGGGAGAGCAGTGTTACACCTAATTGTAGGGGGAGGGGAAAGGGAGCAGGGAGGAGAGACTCAAGGCAGGAAATAGAAAAGGTGGGGAAGAATAGACTGTTTTGCAGTGAGGGTGAGATGTGAGGTTGTAGAATATATTGTACTTATTATGTTGTGTAATCCAGCCAGTATGGTGACAAGTGTGAAGCTTAGCTATAATGGTGGTGGCTGTGAACAGGGGGAATGAGTGAATGGTAGTACCTAAAGCAAGTATTTGGGATTAACGTGTCTAAGGTTAAGCCCAGTATGAGTTTTATCCCACATCCCATCGTATTCCAGTATATGTGCAAAAAAAAAAAAAACGCTACTGCAAGCCCAGGAACTGCCCTGGGCCCGCAGATGCAGCCAGGCCAGCAGAAAGAGCGGAGGCCAGGGAGCCCCAGGCAACCCCCCGCGGCCGAGCAACCCACCAGATGCCCCCAAGATCCCAGGCCGAGAGGCAGCCACCGCCCCCCACACACAAAAAAAAAAAAAAAGACAAAATGTAATGGGTATAGTATGTGGAAACAAGATTTATTTTTTAATTTTTTTAATCCTGCAGCAGTTTGTTCACTTAATGCGTTCGGTGGCAAAATTCAGAGTAAAAGTTTATCTAGGCGCACAACAGGATTTACTCTGGACACATTTTACCGATGTAATATTTACAAATATAAGTCTCAATATGAATGTAAATTAACATAAATTATTACCATACTAAACTGTTATATCCACACTACGATCAGTTATAGTGCATCAAAAGCAGTATTTCCTGTCACTTTGGAGCAGATCAGTAAGTGCGCTATCAACACAAACCAAGTTAAATCAAGGTGTTAAAAATGATCCGCTGTCTGAAATAAGTGTTTCAACAAAAAGAAATCACAATGATGATTTCACAATATATAGGCAGGCAAAATGCATTCCAGTTTTGATAATCGCATTTAAAAAAATCATTGATAACACTTTATTTGATACATATAATGGCCGAGAGTATGTCAGAGGATAAGAGTGAGAGAGAGGGACAGAGAGAACAGATGAACTATAAGTACAGTTGTTGTCCCTTTAAACAGATTTCCTCCTAGGCAGTGTTAATTTTGTGGACAATATGTTTTCGTCATTAATTTTGTCACGAATATACTTTTGCAGATGAAAACTAAAAACTAGTTAATAAAGGACGAGACGAAAATAGCGCGACAAGCTTATAATATATCCAGGTCTGTTAAAACAGAGCAGTCTTTTCCGTGTCAAGTCGCCATGTTTGTTTTGATACTGCTTTGCGCTGGGTATATATGACGTTTTTTCATGTTTGGCTCTCATTGGCATGACCAACTCTGGGGCGACGAAGTGAGCAGAGACTGCCACATCACCAGACCCAATTTCTTACAAAAAGTTTACTTATTGCACTATTTTGTTTGAATTATTATTGGAGAAATATACAATTTTAAACTTGACAGTCTGTTTGTGTTAATCAGTACTACTTTTGTATTGAAATAGTGACAGAGTTGTGTTTTACATATTACATATACACACATGAATTACAGTAGGTTTAGTTTGTTTCCTACACCAGCGGTAAAAAATTGTCTAGTAAATCTGATATTTATTTAGTCGACTAAAATTGCTTGGTGTTTTTAGACGACTAAAAGAGTTTTGGTGAAAAGACTAAGACTAAAACTGAATTTAAATTTCTTGTCAAAATGAACACTGCTCCTAGGACTAAGAGACAAAGGCAGCTCCTCTGTTCACCCAAAAGGTGGCGTCACAGGCCATGTTGTTCTTGGTCCAGAGAGTTCACATAGGTCATGAATGGTGAGTGACGATTTATGACAGGAATAGACTGAGAGTCTGGTAACTGGAGGACTTTGCATATTTAGTTCTGAGTGAGTTTTTTAAAGGTTTGTTTCCACGGTTTATGGAGAAACAAATTCCTCCGCCCAATCTGACCCTTAGTGACAGAATTTCCTCCTGTAGTCTGGAAATGTTTTATGGGAGCCTTCACAATGCTGCAACCTTTTTACCTTGGGACTAGCTTTTCAACTGAAAACTGGCCTGGAACTTCTTTATTTATTAACATTGGTCTAACTAATGGATTATACTGGTTTTGATTTGTTAATGATTACTTAATCAAGTCTTTATTGGACTTTTCACAATACATTTATTTATCATTACAAAGTCTATGTGAACCAGGCATCATTATATTATAATTATTATTATTTAACATCCTAGTTATATTTGGTGATTTACTTCTGGTCGGAAATCAGTAGGTATATTTTTGTACTGTTGACATATTTAAAACACCCATAGCTCATACTTTTATTGTTGTTTTTTTAATGTATTGTGTGTTTTATGTGGCTGCAAACCACACAGTGCAGCTATGAGACAAAATAATGGAAATATGATCTTGTCAAAGTCTTTCTAGTTGCGTAATAATGTTTATTATTGTGAGACCTTTGAGAAAGGAATGCTCATGCAAGGTCAACTGTTCTTATCACAAACTTCTAAAATACTAAATACACAAAAGCAGAGTGATTCAGTATTGCCAGAATCAATGATCTTTTTTTTTACTGTTTAAGCGTGTAATTATTTACAAAGGTGTTGTGCTTCTCTACTCAGAGGTCAATGTATTCACGCTCACTTGTGTGAAAACTAATTCTCCTAAATGGAAATTATAAAGACCTAATCTAGAGATATCCTAAAACCAAACAGGTGTTTAGTAATGAGGTAACTATAGGCTATGGTTACCAATATCTACATGGTGATTCTCACTAAGAAGTAACCATGGTTACAGTGTGTATGTGTGTTAAATTGTGAGTTGTGTGTATCTTTTGTTAATTAGCCTGTTTCCTCCCACAGCCTTGAGCCAACTCCCTCACCTGCCAAGACCCAAGCAGCAGATAAACCAGATGGTGAGTTTTCACCCCCGCTGCCACCAAAACAACCTTCTTAGTAGCATCTAAGAGCAATTGTGCTTATAGAGTCTTGGTATTTGCTGTCGACACTTGAGGTTTTGTGACACACTTGTAGTCAGTAAAACTGACATTTTTCCATCAAACTTAAACATTTTACCAGGGATCACCTTGCTTTTCTGTAACAGCCTCTAAAACAGCAGCTGCTGGTTCCACCTCTAGCGGTCGACCTCCATGGGTCACTGACCCAAACTTTGCGGAGCGCTTCCGCCCAGATAAGACCAGCCTGGTTGTGACCCAACACCAGCAGCCGGTGCAGCCGACGCCCATGCAGAACCGCAGCTCCATTCTGCAGGCAGCGCAGCACACACCTGAGGATAGTGGAAGGACCCCAGTATGTGGCGCATGCAACAAAATAATCAGGTGAATCCATGCTGTCAAAATGATTTATTCAATTAAAATATTGTGCTGTCACTGTTGGCTGCCTTCATATTTCTGTTAGATGGGACACATTATTTAACTTGGTTAAAATGCACCACGACAGAATGCATGTCTGCAGCAGAAAGAAGCTAGTCAGCAGAATTTACAGACTTTGGAGGCATCTTGTTATCTTTAAAGACAGACCTGACATTTCCTGACACTTCACTGATAGTGGGGAAATTGTAGTTCTTATTCTGGTTGCAAATGCCAAAAAAAGAGCTATGATCCTATTATAAAGTTCAAAGGACAGAAACACATCAGCCCTCTCAGTTGCTTTCCAAGAGTTTCCTCAACATTATGCATGTATCGGTGCTTTGATGTGATATTTATGTATGTGTTTTGCAGGGGTCGGTACCTTGTTGCATTGGGACGTTCTTGGCACCCCGAAGAATTTACCTGTTCACAGTGCAAGGCATTTCTGGAGGAGGGAGGCTTCTTTGAGGAAAGGGGATCTGTCTACTGTACCAAGTGCCACGATAACCGATATGCTCCCAACTGTGCCAAGTGCAAAAAGAAGATCACAGGGGTAAGAGCTGTTTGAATATGTTGAGCAAAATCAACAAGAGGGGAAACACGAGGGAGAATTTCTATTGATGTTGGCCCAGAGATGGAGATTCTGTATGAGACATGAGTGCAGTCAGCCAGCTGAAGCAGAAATATAGATTAAACTAGGCAAACTGCATTTTCTAAAGAAAATGCAAGTGAAGAGGCATAAGCAGTCAGTATAAATCCTTGGAGTCAGTATAGCCCCTCGGAACCAGTATAACTCTTCAGAGTCAGTATATCCCTCAGTCCAATCCCTTGGAATGATAATAAACCCTCGAAGTCAATAAAACCCCTCAGAGTCAGTATAACCCTTAGGGGTCAGAATTACCCCTCGGAGTCAGTATTTTTGATATAATAAACTGTATTAAAATAATGACTAACAGCAAGGGGATTTGTGGGGTTGATATAAATTGTATAAAAAATTATGTAATTGTCCCAAAAGGTTTAAATGGGAAATTTACTTTATTTGATTTTACCAATTAATCAATGACCGTTAAACTTACGAAAACCCCAGAACATAGCAGCAGTGTCAGTGTTCTGTATGCTGGTTTTGGATTGGTAAAATCAGACTAAATTTGGGGTTTATCGGACAAAACTATGTTCTATAATAATAATAAAGTACACAGAAAACAATAGTGAGGGTGCTATACATCTTGACTAAAAACATTTTTCCTTCTTCTTAGGAAATTATGCATGCCCTGAAGATGACCTACCATGTTCAGTGTTTCAAGTGTGCCGCCTGTAAGAATCCAATCAGGAATCAAGCTTTTTACATGGAGGAAGGTGAACCCTACTGTGAGAGAGGTGAGGATCAACTAAGAGCAGCCCTAAGTATCAGTGTAGCCATGGAAGTCAATAAGTCTGCACTGGCCTGCAGTAGTTAGATACATTCAGAACAAATACTTGTTATAAACGTCTGTTAGTGGGAGGTGTGTAAAGACTCAAACTCTGTCGCTGTCATTTAAAAAATTTTTTTTTAGTGAAAAGTTCAAATTCAATTCAACTTTATTTATATAGTGCAAATCACAACAAAGTTGCCTCAAATTGGTCCCAAGAGCCAATGAAAACAAGAAGGTGGGATCAAGGAATTGTTGTTTCTGTAGCAGTTGACTGCACAGACGGCAGCAGTGAGCCCATTGATTTCCAAGGTGGTTTACTACAGATAGCATACATATAATGAATGGACTCAAACGGTTGGAAAAACTAGCACAGTCCTCTGAAAACTGCCTGTTTAATGTTTTACTGAATAAATATAACGTCTGTTCATTCGCCTCAAATTACTTTTTGCCAATGAAACACACTTAAAAAGAGCCTGAAGGATGGAAAACCGTCCAACCTGGCCCCTTGTCTTCTACTGTGAGTTTTATATGTGTTTGGCAAACAACAAATTCATGCAGTTTTGCCACCAGCTGGTATGTTTGTCTACTCTGTCCTCACAAGGGTTCAATATGTTGCATTGGCTTTAGTTGGTTTGGTAAATCAAGTGTTTAGGGTTCAGGCATAGCTGTGAAGTGTGCTTTGCAGTCTTTCTGCTAGTCTGAACTTCTAGTCTGTTCAAAATTCATAAGGATAGCAAGTTTTTAAAGCTGGGAACATAAAACCTCATCTGCTTTTTCACATAACAAACAATATTTTAAATGACGCCTGTGCCTCTATCATGACTATTCAGTGTTGGTTCCCAAAGGTTTATATTGTACTTTATATTTATGAGCATTAGAGTGAGAATACATGTGTGTAGTTTGCCTGCACTGTTAACAAATGCATTAAGAGAGTAAACCTCTGCCAAGCACCAGATATTGTTTTTACCAGATATTGGCTGTGATCTAGCTCAGTGATCCTGATCATGGTACAATGATCATTCACACTAATTAAATTAATTAAAGAACCAACCCAACATAACTGAGTTAAGTAACTTAATTTCGCAACTTAATTTCATAAAGATCGGCGAATTACAAACAGAGATATACATTTTATACATTTTGCCAATAATGACAGACGGGGAAATTTTTATTTTTGAAACAATCTAGAATCATAATATTGATCCCCTCCAAAATTTAATGGAATCCTCCATTGCATAAAGTGTGTCTTTGGGTAAAATTGAAGTACTTTTGATGTAGTCCTAACAGACAAACTAGAAAGCGCTCAGCCCTCCACCATATCAATCCCCTATTGCATTATCACCTAAACGTTAGATCCATGATATTGATCCAGATCATCCCCAAAATCTAACCACTTGTTCCTCATCTCGTTTTGAACATTTGCTGAAAATGTCATCACAATGTATCCATTAGTTTTTTTATTTAGCCTGATCCCAGACAAGCAAAACATAACCTCCTTAGCAGAGGTAATAATGAAGTGTTAGGGTTTATTTGTACTGTGCGCCCTCTATTGGAGATGGTTATATCTTATGTAGATGTCAGACGGGGTGTTGGTAAAACATACACATTTTTATTCCTGTAAAACAATTGCAGTAACTAACAGAATAAAAACGCAAGAACTTTTCAAACACTGTGACTCAATAGTTAGCATTGCTGCCTATGAATAGCAGCTTATGTTTACTCTGTGATAAACTGGTGTGTGAGCTGGTAAACCAAATAAGCATGTACAGAAGATGTGCACCTTTGCTTTCTGCTGGATGCTTATCATGTTCTCCAAATAAAGAACATTCAGAATCACATAATAATAACCCAGAGAAAGGCCTGTTTTAATCAAAAGTAAAATTTGCAGCCTCACTCAAAGCCCAGATGGTGTTTAGAATTGATGTTAGAGCAGACAATCAGAAACACTGACAGAAGGAAAACCTTGTTAGAAATCTGAGTGTGTAGATTAGTTCCAGCACCAACTGAGAGCGTCTCAGCTGCAGTAACTTGGTGCACAGATCAAGCCTTGCATATTTATTCCAAATCTGTATTGGCCCAAAGTACACGGATGAACAGAGAGGAACTGACGCGCTGCCATGCTGCATTAAGTTTGTGAATGGGTTGTTTCTGACAAACAATGTTTGATGTTTTTACTTGAAATGAGGGCAGTTAAGGTTACAGCTGAAGCTGAAGCTCCACTACGGAAAAGTGGAGACACTGGTTAACTTGGAGTGCCTTTTGTGATAAATGCGTTGCCTTTGAAGAAGCTTCCCTCTGCTGCAAAGCCATCCCTTCACTTTTATATGAATGGCTTTCATCATTTCTAATCAAGTTGAATGTAAAAGTGTTGTTGAAGTTTGGCTGTGGGCTTTGGCTTAGCCCTGCACATTCTTGGCAGCGACCCCAGTCAATCATAAAGTGTGATGTGTTGATCTGCGTTAATCTATTTAGCTCCAGTTTTCTTCATACAATTCTGTATTGGCTTTTATGGACGGTGCATGCTTTCTGGTGTTACGCTTTAAATGATTTAGCTGTGCAGCCGCCTGCCTCGGACATGGATTGCTGCAGCTGTTTTTTTTTTATCAGAACCTGAGTGCTCCTATTCAGAATAATGCCTTTAGCTCTGATAAACATTCTGCTGCCTCAGCACTTTTCAGGGTTTTGTACAGCTCTTACCCACTCACTCTTGAGAAGCAGCATTATAACCTGACACTTTCCCCCAGAGTCCTTCCCAATGAAAGAGGCTGACAAATCCAGTCAAGTATCTGGAGCCGTTTTTCCCGCGTCCTAATCCCTGCTGCACACCCTCATGTACACTATAATGTAAACACTCAGAATGCTGAATACACAGCAGCAAAGCAAGGCATCCAAATATTGTCGTCTGTCTTTTTAGCGCTAAGAGACATTACATGTAAATAGTTGGGAGCAGGGTTGGGGTCAATTACATTTTTTAGTTACAATTACGTTTTCAATTACCCAATTCAATAATAATAATAATTCAATTATGATTACAGTGATCAGCATTTTTTTCCAATTACAATTAATTTACAATAATTTTTTTATCCTCAGAAAGTCAATTACAATTACGTTTTCAATTACTAAAGTTCATTTACAATTAAGAACAAGCTGAGGCTGAAATAATTAACCTAATAAAATTTAACCTTCCTCTTGTGTTAGCATCTATTATGATAATGGGTCCTAAATCAGCTGTAAAATAAACTAAAAACAAATCATCTAATTTCTTTCCTGTCTATTGGTACATTGTTGGGCTTCCTAATCAATGAAAATATAGATTTTAGTATTTTTGGTGTGGGCATCTGAGCCTTTTTTGTGTCATTATACCCCTCAATTTAATTTTTTTTTTAAATGTTAAAATGTGGGAAAGCTTTATGAAACATATTTTGATATGTTTTACCTCCATATGTGTAGAACTGTAACATGGTTTTCCAGATTTGTATTAAATTAGAATTGACAATTTTTGTAGAATTCTCAAGAATTCTTAAGAAAAAACCCAACAAATCCACATGAACATGCATCAGCTACAGTGGAGAGAAACAACTCCCTTTTAGCAGGAAGAAATCTGCAATTACATGATAATTATTTGACCCCAACCCTGGTTGGGAGGCTGTGGCCTTGAACCCTCTTGATTGTTAACTTACATTATTTGTCACCTGTTTATTTTTTGTCCACAGACTATGAGAAGATGTTTGGCACCAAATGCCACGGCTGTGACTTTAAGATTGATGCCGGCGATCGGTTTCTCGAGGCCTTGGGCTACAGCTGGCACGATACCTGCTTCGTCTGTGCTGTAAGTCACTTTGATCAATAGCAATTCTGATGTTTTCTTCTGGCCCCCAAATTCTGTAAGCGTCCCAACACCCTTGACCTCAAAAACCCTTCTCCCTCTCAGCTGCACTCTGCCTTTGTCTCCATCGCTCCCTGTGGCTACCTCAGGTTGAGAATATTTAAAGACGATTCAGACAAGCGTTTTCTTGTGTTTGCTTTCAGATTTCTTTCCAACACTGTGAATGTACTTTGGCAATATTGAACTCAGGTAGCAGATCTGCACCGATCTCCCAATCCCACTCTTGTCTGTTTTCTTTTATCTTTAAAGCTTTGTCAAATCAACTTGGAGGGGAAGACGTTTTACTCGAAGAAGGATAAACCTCTGTGCAAGGGCCATGCTTTTGCTCCGGTGTGATAGGACCAGTTCATTCCACCCAAGAAAAGAGCCTTTTCCTCTGTTTCCCATCTTCTGACACATATGAACCCAGTCTGTTGCAATCCTTCCTTCCCTCACACACACACACACACACACACACACACACACACACACACACGCACTTAAACGCAGTCTTGTCTCTGTCCTGCAGACTGTTTTCGAGGCTTAGCTCTAGCTTCACAAAGTGTCACTTTACTGCACTGTGAGAACGGTTCGGACGCCACTGCCTGTAATACTACATGCTGTGTTGCATAACTGGAAGTAATCAACAAACTTTTTTCACATCTTATGTTTAACTGAAACGTTTGAAGTAAAATAAGGGCCCAGTAGTTCCTCTGGATTCAGTCATGGCTGCAGAGCAAACCTCTCTCCTCACTCGTTTTTCTCCTTCACAAATCGTGAAGTATCACATTTTAATTCTGTGTCTTCCAGGTCAGAGAATTCATTGAGTGCTTAATAATCTCACATCTTTTAATCGATGTCCCCCTTCACCTGAGGTGGTCCCCTTCATTAACCCTTATAGCAGTGCCATTTAATGTAATATGAGGCAGTCGAGCAGAAAATGGTGTTTCTGCTTCAATCAGAGCAGTTTTAACTGAGTCCTGTAGAAAGTCTTAACTCATTCACTTTTATATTTTTTTTTATGATAGAGAACTTGGGACTATTTTTATATTTTACATTTTTACCAGAAAGGGATTTGCTTTAATTATGAAACATTCAAACTAAAAATATTTAATAGATTTTTCCAATGTATTACTCCGATATTACTTTCAAGCCATTGTTGAAAATGTATTTATACTGCTAAAAACTGGCCCGTAAGTGTTGTTTTTATAGCTGCTGAAAGTTACAAATAAAGTTATTTAGCATTGGAATTTGCTGATGCAGGAAACTGTGCTGCTGTGTTTTTCTTTAAGGGTTTGCATCCTCGCAATGTGTCTCTGTAGAAATGGCACAGTGTCAGTGATCCAGATTTACATCTGGCTAGTATTGCACATTAAAATTTCAATACTGGAATCTTAATATTGCTGATGTTAAAAATACTTTACAAAAATTTAATGTCAGGAAAGGCATGCAGAGTTTTCCCTCTCTGGAAAGTATTTTATGTGTCTTTACTTTATTTAACAATATTTCTGAGAATTTGGTACATCTACCTATCTACCTTTCTACATATAAAAGCAAGAAAGGTCTGTGTGCATGTGTGTTTGTGGAGCGAATATCTCCCGACACGGTGTCTCTTTGACCTGAAACTTTGTCAAAGGCTTCCACATATCGTGTGCATGTGTCATTTTAGACTTATTTTGTGATTTCAAAAACATTTATTTTAATTTTATTTCTCCCCGACGGCACATTGATGTTTGCCCAAGAACTGAAACCTATTCAGCTTTTGACCTCAGTGTGAGGGGGCGCTAGCGCACCATCTATATCTATTTTACTGCACAGGTCCACTACAGTGCGTGCCAGAGCCAATCACAGTGGCGAACTACAGTCACATGTGCAGTCAGAGCCAATCGCTGCACACACAGCCAAGTAAACATGGACTGCAGGCACACGAGTAAGATAGTTTAAGGTTCTTTCACAAGTTTTGAGCTCCAGTGGACTTCTCTTTTGAGGAAACACACTTTTTAATGGTTCATTATTTGGTGATTATTTTTCAAAACGTTTATTTTCATGTTAGTTTGACCGTTTGCTGTTTAGACCGCACGGACGGGACCTGAAGTTATTGGCGGGCAATGGCCATGGCTGTGTTGAAAGTGAAAAATGCGAATTTCTCCGTGGGTACGGCATTATAAATGCTGATATTTTCACCATGTGCTATATACGCACACAGAGCCGTTGAGAGAGAGAGTTGCGACAACGGAAGAGTTCCCAGAAGCTTGAAATAGTTCCCGTGGGTCCGTTTTTTGTTTTTTAATATATACACATGCATTTCAACAACCTGTAACAGAGTATGCGCGTGTGAGAGCGAATCCACGGATGAGATGGAGAGAGTCTCACACTAACACACACGTATGTAGAATCCTTTTTAGGACTTTGTTCATTTTTTAATGCCAACTTGTAAGCACACACGTTTATTTATTTTTTTTCAAACAATTTAATTGAATTACATCCACACATTCTGAGTTTCAAATACTGTATCAGCATGTGTTATGTTTTTGCCCCAAGATAGATTGATAACCTTCCCTGCTGTAGCACATACTATTAGGTTTGTATTTGTTATTTTGATATTCATGGGAATGTAAAATCCATGCATTACTTGCCTATGGAGTATAATATTTAAATAGAATAATGCAATTGAGATTTCCTTAACTCAAACAATTCAATAAAACAAATCAAACAGCAGCAGTGGGTATAAAACAAATGTGGGTCAATACGGTGTCATGTGTCCTTGATCATTAATAACAGCACCAACATATGTTTATTTAATACAACAGCATCCCTTCAGTCACACACAGTAGGTCCTCGGTCCAAACGCAGAGAAATGGAATGACATCAGGACACATGTAACATTAACAAAAACTTTATATATTTGATAAAAAAACTGATATTCTGGTCGTATTGAGTTCTAGCAGCAGCACGATGTGCACAGACAGTCAGCCTTAACAGCATCTATGTAAGTAAGTAAGTGATCTTTATTTATTGAACGCTTTTCACAGGTAAAAAGCACAAAGTGCTGTACAAACATTTCAGTATCATCTCGTCTAAAGAGTGTCTCATGATAAACACACAGACAGCCTTAAAAGTATCTATAATGATAAACATATCTGTTAGGAAGCAAAAGCTCCCTCACAAAAAATAATAATAATATCTTTTTCATGTATAAATCAAACATGTATTTTGCAAGAGGAAATATTGTGTTTAATATAATTTGTTAAATTCTTGTTTTATTGTAATTATAAAGGGTTCAGTTTTGATTAAAAAATGACAGGCAGAGATTGAGGAGGAGGAGCCTCAGGCCTATAAGGCTGAGCAGGAAGTGAAGGTAAGAGAAGAAAGCCAAAATGGCTCCTGCAGCATGCCTGGAGTGGAGATCTTTGAGCAGGTCTGAGATGAACACTTTGTTGGATTGTTTGTTTTTGAAAGATTCTCTTCTTTTTCCTTTTCGAAGAACAAATGCTGTTGTTTTGGACTGAAAACAGAAAATAAATTGACTGATTTTTGGAACCTGAATTGCTCACAGTGTTTTTGTCCTAATCTTGCCATGACACAACCCCTTTGCCTTGTAACAATTGGTGTCAGAAGTGGGATCGTTTGGGACGCCTTTGAGAAGCTGCTGAATAAACTGGACGAATGGCAAGCAGAGGATGGGGGAGACCATGAGTGACAAGAAGAGGTCCACTGGCAGACATGGAGGACGGCCATGTGGAGGGAGCCTGGGCCACCACCTGAAGGAGCCATGGCTGCAGAGAAAGATCTACAACCGGTGGTGAGGCCGAAAGTGACTTCAAATGCTACTGTGAGTCAAGAATCTTTTGATCCTCAATTAAGCATTTTTGAGGAAATGATAGTTTATGCGAAACTCTAAAAAGACTGAGGCAATACTTTTTGAGCAAATTAAGCAACTGAGAAGTGAGAGGATGCCGAGGTATTTGCCTGAGATGGATGATGAACATTATGAACAGGCTGTTCAGAAAGACAATCCTATTTCTTTTCGTCTTCCAAGAAATAAAACTGCACAGCCATCAACTTGGCAGCATTCCCCTCCTGAAGGCTCAAACGGGTGGAGCACTTCATGTGACAGAGCCCAGAATGCCTGATATCAAGGAAGGTGAAGATCCTGAGAGTTTTTTTGAGGTTTGAATGTATAGCCAGAACATGGGGTTGGAGACACAGAGTGGGCTGCTAGAGCTGTCATTCTGTTAACTGGAAAAGCTCTTGAGGCTTATGCTGCAATAGATGAAGATAAATCAGACTCTAATGAAGAAATATAAACTGCTGTGCTAATGAAATTTAATGTTACAGAAGAGACATATAGACAGCGTTTCAGGAACATCAACGTGCCAGTTGGAGAGAATGTTCGAGAGACCTACAGCCGCCTTAAAGGACTGTATGGAAGATGGATACGGCCGGATATTCGCAGCAAAGAGGAAATTGGGGACCCTATCATCATGGAGCAGTATCTTCGGGTACTCTCTCCTAACATCCGCACCTGGGTGAAAGAAAACAACCCACAGACGGGAGGACGCTGCAGCGCTGGCAGAGCATTACAGTGCAGTACACAGGGCTCCTGTGAGGTCGAGAGGAACTGTGGTGGGGACAAGATTTGCTGAAGGCAAAACTCACAGACCGCCTCATATGGACAATGTGGATGCTACAGGTGGTGAGAAACCAGCTCATTCAAATGTAAAGTTTAATTTTGTGTTATTGTCCACAGCCAGGACATAAAGCTTCAGTGTGTCCTCTAAGGAAGGCGAAGGTTGTTGAAATGTGCAGCATACCTCGATCTGATAACAAGAATGATGATTGTATGCCTCATGAACATGTAGTGGGTGTCGCCATTAATGGGAATTTGGTAAAAGACTTAGTAGACACAGGAAGTTCACAAACCCTTGTCAAGTCGTCAGTGCTTCAGAACATCCTACCAGACTATAACCGAGTTGTGAATATAACCTGTGTTCATGGATGGAGAAAAGATTATCCAACTGCAGATGTAACTATTGAAGTTGAAAGTCAAGCCTTTATGTTAAC